>NC_091314.1:25634993-25689993 GCF_038502225.1 Cherax quadricarinatus
TTGCAATCTTTGGCCACCTAGCCTATACTCTGTCTGTGGTCTTCTGTGCCCTTCCCCTATCTTCATGACTTTGCATTTGGCAGGATTAAATTCGAGAAGCCATTTGCTGGACCAGGTGTCCAGTCTGTCCAGGTCTCTTTGAAGTCCTGCCTGGTCCTCACCAGATTTAACTCTCCTCATCAACTTCACATCATCTGCAAACAGGGACACTTCTGAGTCTAACCCTTCCATCATATCGTTCACATATACCAAAAATAGCACTGGTCCTAGGACCGACCCCTGTGGGACCCCGCTCGTCACAGGTGCCCACTGTGATACATCATTACGTACCATGACTCGTTGTTGCCTCCCTGTCAGGTATTCTCTGATCCATTGCAGTGCCCTTCCTGTTATATGCGCCTGATGCTCTAGCTTCTGCACTAATCTCTTGTGAGGAACTGTGTCAAAGGCCTTCTTGCAGTCCAAGAAGATGCAATCAACCCACCCCTCTCTCTCGTGTCTTACTTCTGTTATTTTATCATAAAACTCCAGAAGGTTTGTGACACAGGATTTGCCTTCCATGAATCCGTGCTGGTTGGCATTTATACTCTTGTTCCGTTCCAGGTGCTCCACCACTCTCCTCCTGATAATCTTCTCCATAATTTTGCATACTATACACGTCAATGACACAGGTCTATAGTTTAGTGCCTCTTTTCTGTCTCCTTTTTTAAAAATGGGAACTACATTTGCCATCTTCCATACCTCAGGTAGTTGCCCAGTTTCCAGGGACGTGTTAAAGATTGTGGTAAGTGGCATGCACAACATATCTGCTCCCTCTCTAAGGACCCACGGGGAAATGTTGTCCGGTCCCATTGCCTTTGAGGTATCGATGTCCCTTAGCAGTTTCTTCACCTCCTCCTCATCTGTATGTATGTCGTCCAACACTTGTTGGTGTCCCCATCTGGTCTGTCCCCCCAGAGTCCTTCCTGTCTCTACTGTAAATACTTCCTTAAATATCGTGTTGAGCTCCTCACATACCTCTTGATCGTTTCTTGTGAGTTCTCCACCTTCTTTCCTCAGCCTTATCACCTGGTCCTTGACTATTGTCTTCCTCCTAATGTGGCTATACAGCAGTTTCGGGTCAGATTTGACTTTCGATGCTATGTCATTTTCATACTGTCGCTGGGCCTCCCTCCTTATCTGTGCACACTCGTTTCTGGCTCTTCTACTAATCTCCTTGTTTTCCTGGGTCCTATGCCTCCTGTACCTTTTCCATTCTCTGTTGCACTTAGTTTTTGCCTCCCTACACCTTCGGGTAAACCAAGGACTCGTTTTGGTCTTCCTATTATTTATGTTTCCCTTGGGAACAAAACTTTCCTCTGCCTCCTTGCACTTTGTTGCCACATATTCCATCATCTCGTTTACTGATTTTCCTACCATTTCTCTGTCCCACTGAACCTCCTGCAGGAAGTTTCTCATACCTGTGTAGTCCCCCCTTTTATAGTTTGGCCTGTCCCCTTCAGTTCCTGTTACCTTCTCCACTTGTAACTCTACTATATAATCAAAACTCAGAACCACGTGATCGCTAGCTCCAAGGGGCCTCTCGTAAGTGATGTCCTCAATGTCTGAACTGCTAAGGGTGAACACAAGATCCGGTCTTGCTGGCTCATCCTCCCCTCTCTCTCTGGTTGTGTCCCTGACATGTTGATGCATGAGGTTTTCAAGTACCACATCCATCATCTTGGCTCTCCATGTTTCGGGACCCCCATGTGGCTCCAGGTTTTCCCAGTCGATCTCCCTGTGGTTGAAATCGCCCATTACCAGTAACTTTGCTCTGCTCGAGTGAGCTCTTCTTGCCACCTCAGCCAGTGTGTCCACCATCACCCTGTTGTTTTCTTCGTACTCCTCTCTTGGCCTCCTGCAGTTCTGTGGTGGGTTATACATCACTCCAATGACTACTTTATGTTCTCCAGACTGAATTGTACCTACAATGTAGTCTCTTTCTCCAATCATGTCCATGCCTTCCATTTCCTCAAATCCCCATCGGTGTTTTATGAGCAGTGCAACCCCTCCTCCCCCTCTACTCCTTCTATCTTTCGTCAGGATCTGATATCCTGTTGGGAAGATTGTGTCTGTTATTGTCTCAGCGAGTTTTGTTTCTGTGACTGCTATGATGTCTGGGGATTTTTCACTCATTCTTTCGTTCCACTCCTCATGTTTATTCGTTATTCCATCCGCGTTTGTGTACCAAACTTTCAGTTTCTTTTCTATCATTGTGGTCATGCAAGAATATTGGGGTTGGGGGAGCGAGAGCCTTGGTGGGGGCCTATATGGGGCTGTGGTGTAGGTGGGGTTTGTGATGATGGGGGTGGGGTCAGAATGCCCGTAAGGGACAGCTGTTGGGGTGAGGTTTGTGATATGGGGGTTGGTGGCAGAGGGAACGTGTGTGTGTGTGTGTGTGTGTGTGTGTGTGTGTGTGTGTGTGTGTGTGTGTGTGTGTGTGTGTGTGTGTGTGTGTGTGTGTGTGTGTGTGTGTGTGTGTGTGTGTGTGTGTGTGTGTGTGTGTGTGTGTGTGTCTGTGTCTGTGTGTGTGTGTGTGTGTGTGTGTGTGTGTGTGTGTGTGTGTGTGTCTGTGTGTCTGTGTGTCTGTGTGTGTGTGTGTGTGTTTACTCACCTAATTGTACTCACCTAACTGTGGTTGCAGGGCTCGAGACTCAGCTCCTGGCCCCGCCTCTTCACTGATCGCTACTGGGCCCTCTCTCTCTGCTTCCTGAGCTTTGTCATACCTCTTCTTAAAAATATGTATGGTTCCTGCCTCCACTACTTCACTTGCTAGGCTATTCCACTTGCTGACAACTCTATGACTGAAGAAATACTTCCTAACGTCCCTGTGACTCGTCTGAGTCTTCAGCTTCCAGTTGTGACCCTTTGTCCCTGTGTCCCCTCTCTGGAACATCCTATCTCTGTCCACCTTGTCTATTCCCCGTAGTATCTTGTATGTCGTTATCCTGTCTCCCCTGACCCTTCTGTCCTCCAGTGTCGTCAGTCCGATTTCCCTTAACCTTTCCTCGTACGACATTCCCTTGAGCTCTGGGACTAGCCTTGTTGCAAACCTTTGTACTTTCTCTAACTTCTTGACGTGCTTGACCAGGTGTGGGTTCCAGACTGGTGCTGCATACTCCAGTATGGGCCTAACATACACAGTGTACAGTGTCTTGAACGATTCCTTATTAAGGTATCGGAACGCTATTCTCAGGTTTGCCAGGCGCCCGTATGCTGCAGCGGTTATTTGGTTGATGTGTGCCTCCGGTGATGTGCTCGGTGTTACGGTCACCCCAAGGTCTTTCTCCCTGAGTGAGGTCTGTAGTGTTTGTCCACCTAGCCTATACTCTGTCTGCGGTCTTCTTTGCCCCTCCCCAATCTTCATGACTTTGCATTTGGCTGGATTGAATTCGAGAAGCCAGTTACTGGACCACATGTCCAGCCTGTCCAGGTCTCTTTGCAGTCCTGCCTCATCCTCGTCCGATTTAATTCTTCTCATCAACTTCACGTCATCTGCGAACAGGGACACTTCAGAGTCGATTCCTTCCATCATGTTCACATATATCAAAAATAGCACTGGTCCTAGAACTGACCCCTGTGGGACCCCGCTCGTAACAGGCGCCCACTGTGCGTGTGTGTATGTGTGTGTGTGTGTGTGTGTGTGTGTGTGTGTGTGTGTGTGTGTGTGTGTGTGTGTGTGTGTGTGTGTGTGTGTACTCACCTACTTGCACTCACCTAGTTGTGGTTGCAGGGGTCGAGTCACAACTCCTAGCCCCGCCTCTTCACTGGTCGCTACTAGGTTACTCATCTTGCTCCCTTAGCTTTATCATACCTCTTCTTAAAGCTATATATGGATCCTGCCTCCACTACATCACTTACAAGACTATTCCACTTCCTGACAACTCTGTGACTGAAGAAATACTTCCTAACATCCCTGTGATTCATCTGTGTCTTCAGCTTCAAACTGTGACCCCTTGTTATTGTGTTCCATCTCTGGAACATTGTGTCTCTGTCCACCTTATCAATTCCTCTCACCTAATTGTGGTTGCAGGGGTCGAGACTCAGCTCCTGGCCCCGCCTGTGTGTGTGTGTGTGTGTGTTTGTGTGAAATTATTCGGAATTAAAAAAAATCATGGAAATATCGCAATAAGTGCGAACAAATGAATGTTGATGTGTTGTTAGTGAGGCAGCCAGATGAAGAGTGACGCGCCTCTTATAAGATAGGTGCCCGACACTCTTGTCTAGACTCACACGCCACCACATGAAGTTGTATCAGAACATTAAGAATATCTCCAAGAATCTTCCTCAAGTAGGTTAGAGTACCACATCCTGGAAATACTACTGGAGATAGTGTAATTTTTACCACAAATACTGTATACCAACATATCATACATGTACCGAATAGTCATGTAGAAAACTATGTACTAGATGAAAAAGAAAGTTATGAATTTCTTGTTCATAAGCCTTATACAATTAACACAAAGCTAGCACAAGAAATAAAAAAATCGTAACTATTTTTAACTAAAAAACAAGAAAGTTACATATGTACCTAACAGTCATTTAAAAACATTATTTCATAAAATATCATTAAGGAAAATAAACAAAAAACTCCACCAGTCTGTCCTGGTATAAACATCCGCTGTTCCAGGCGAAAAATTTCGTTCTATGTTAACAGGAGGAGAGTGCCTGCATATTTTGGTCGCTATTCAAAATTAAATTAATACTCTAAGATGTTTGGTGTCCACTACAATAACAACAAAATACTAACCATACCACAGGCGGGAATAGAACCCGCGATCAAAGTCTCAAAACTCCAGACCGTCGCGTTAACCACTGGACCAGCTAGCCACAATAGGATTCGTCCAACTAGGTATATTTCTACACCATAGGAAGGTTAGCATAGGCACCACTGTGACCACAAATGCGGCTAGCTGGTCCAGTGGCTAACGCGACGGTCCGGATTTTTGAGACTCTCTGATCGCGGGTTCTATCCCGGCCCGTGGTATGGTTTGTGTGCAATCGTGTCATTACGATTTCGTGAGTCATGTTAACCAAATACTAGTGAACGTTTTTTAAACATATCAATATGCAGAGTTTTTTTTTTAAGTTGACAAAAGATAACGTGAGAGCAAAAGTAACTATAATCTTATAAGAAGAAAGTACAAGGTTATATCCAACAAATAAATCGAGATACAGTGGTTTGCTTTAGTGGATTCAATATCGACTACACTAGACACAAATATCTTAATTCTTAAAATAAGGATTAAAATCTCAGTAAATAAACATGGAAATATACACACCTTTCATTGTAATGTATATAACTTATGTCTTACAATGAAACAAATTATGCTTTAATACGCTACAATGTTGAAATTGGTATAAAATACCAGGTTGATGAGTAAGACACATGCTACAGTTACTATCTTTACTGTCGAAAAGTTTCGCCTACACGATAGACTTCTTCAGGTCACAGTATTCCAGACCACGGAGCCGAGGGACTGACCACCTCAAACTGTTTCTCTAAGGTGATGGACTGATTACATCGCCACTGCTCCCACTGCCTACAATACTTGCTCCTTTGACTGAAAGTGCTTACTGTATAGGCGAAACGTTTCACCAATAAAGATACCCAACTGTTGCACATGTATCTTCCTCAATACTCTACAAGACGTAGGTGGTCCACTCTTTATTATCTACAAGTGCATAAAACATACGCTTATAATACAGGTGAATAAAGTTTATAATATACAGTATTTGTGTTAAATTGAAGCAAAAGAAAGATTATGACACAAACTAGAGAGTTGTTGCGTCTCACGAGATTGTTAGATGAATGTGCACAAGGAGGAAGTTATCACTTGAATGTGGCTCAAGACAAGAGAAAATTTATTTTGTGTCGAGAAGTGAGGTGCTACAACAAGGGTAAACTCAGGTGTTGAGAAGTGAGGTGCTACAACAAGGGTAAACTCAAGTGTTGAGAAGTGAGGTGCTACAACAAGGGTAAACTCAAGTGTTGAGAAGTGAGGTGCTACAACAAGGGTAAACTCAAGTGTTGAGAAGTGAGGTGCTACAACAAGGTTAAACTCAAGTGTTGAGAAGTGAGGTGCTACAACAAGGGTAAACTCAAGTGTTGAGAAGTGAGGTGCTACAACAAGGGTAAACTCAAGTGTTGAGAAGTGAGGTGTTACAACAAGGGTAAACTCAAGTGTTGAGAAGTGAGGTGCTACAACAAGGGTAAACTCAAGTGTTGAGAAGTGAGGTGCTACAACAAGGGTAAACTCAGGTGTTGAGAAGTGAGGTGACGGTGTTAGCACTTAACAACACACAAGTACCAAACAAACACAGTACAGCCTTCACCTGCCCACAATTGTCTGCTCATATATATATACATGAGATGATCCATGGGATGATCCATGGGATGATCCATGAGATGATCCATGAGATGATCCATGAGATGATCCATGAGATGATCCATGAGATGACCCATGAGATGATCCATGAGATGATCCATGAGATGATCCATGGGATGATCCATGGGATGATCCATGAGATGATCCATGAGATGATCCATGGGATGATCCATGGGATGACCCATGAGATGATCAATAAGATGATCCATGAGATGATCCATGAGATGATCCATGAGATGATCCATGAGATGATCCATGGGATGATCCATGGGATGATCCATGAGATGATCAATGAGATGATCCATGAGATGATCCATGGGATGATCCATGGGATGATCCATGAGATGATCCATGAGACGATCCATGGAATGATCCATGAGATGATCCATGAGATGATCCATGAGATGATCCATGAGATGATCCATGAGATGATCCATGAGATGATCCATGGGATGATCCATGGGATAACCCATGAGATGATCAATGAGATGATCCATGAGATGATCCATGAGATGATCCATGAGATGATCCATGAGATGATCCATGGGATGATCCATGGGATGACCCATGAGATGATCAATGAGATGATCCATGAGATGATCCATGGGATGATCCATGGGATGATCCATGAGATGATCCATGAGATGATCCATGGAATGATCCATGAGATGATCCATGAGATGATCCATGGGATGATCCATGGGATGATCCATGGGATGATCCATGAGATGATCCATAAGATTATCCATGAGATGATCCATGAGATGATCCATGGGATGATCCATGGGATGATCCATGAGATGATCCATGAGATGATCCATGGGATGATCCATGGGATGATCCATGGGATGATTAATGGGATGACCCATGAGATGATCAATGAAATGATCCATGAGATGATCCATGGGATGATCCATGGGATGATCCATGAGATGATCCATGAGATGATCCATGGAATGATCCATGAGATGATCCATGAGATGATCCATGGGATGATCCATGGGATGATCCATGGGATGATCCATGAGATGATCCATGAGATTATCCATGAGATGATTCATGAGATGATCCATGGGATGATCCATGGGATGATCCATGGGATGACCCATGAGATGATCCATGAGATGATCCATGGGATGATCCATGGGATGATCCATGGGATGATTAATGGGATGACCCATGAGATGATCCATGAGATGATCCATGAGATGATCCATGGGATGATTCATGAGATGATCCATGAGATGATCCATGGGATGATTCATGAGATGATTCATGAGATGATCCATGGGATGATCCATGGGATGATCCATGGGATGATTCATGAGATGATTCATGAGATGATCCATGGGATGATCCATGGGATGATTCATGAGATGATCCATGAGATGATCCATGAGATGATTCATGAGATGATTCATGAGATGATCCATGAGATGATCCATGGGATGATCCATGGGATGATCCATGGGATGATTCATGAGATGATCCATGAGATGATCCATGAGATGATCCATGGGATGATTCATGAGATGATCCATGAGATGATCCATGGGATGATCCATGGGATGATTCATGAGATTATCCATGAGATGATCCATGAGATGATCCATGAGATGATCCATGGGATGATTCATGAGATGATCCATGGGATGATCCATGGGATGATCCATGGGATGATTCATGAGATGATCCATGAGATGATCCATGAGATGATCCATGAGATGATCCATGAGATGATCCATGAGATGATCCATGGGATGATCCATGGGATGATCCATGAGATGATCCATGGGATGATCCATGAGATGATCCATGAGATGATCCATGAGATGATCCATGGGATGATCCATGAGATGATCCATGGGATGATCCATGAGATGATCCATGGGATGATCCATGAGATGATCCATGAGATGATCCATGGGATGATCCATGAGATGATCCATGGGATGATCCATGAGATGATCCATGAGATGATCCATGGGATGATCCATGAGATGATCCATGAGATGATCCATGGGATGATCCATGGGATGATCCATGAGATGATCCATGAGATGATCCATGGGATGATCCATGGGATGATCCATGAGATGATCCATGGGATGATCCATGAGATGATCCATGAGATGATCGACAGATGATCTCACACTTTCACACCTAATATCTTAAATAATTTACAACCATTTTCAGTCATCAAGACGAAGGTATAAAACTGAGGTGAGCTGGAGAGGAAGACTGAGTGTGAAGTGCAAACAAGTGAAGGTAGTGCAAACAAGTGAAGGTAGTGCAAACAAGTGAAGGTAGCGCAAACAAGTGAAGGTAGTGCAAACAAGTGAAGGTAGTGCAAACAAGTGAAGGTAGTGCAAACAAGTGAAGGTAGTGCAAACAAGTGAAGGTAGTGCAAACAAGTGAAGGTAGTGCAAACAAGTGAAGGAAGAATAAACAAGAGAAGGTAGTACAAACAAGTGAAAGTAGTGTAAACAAGTGAAGGTAGTGCAAGTAAAGGTAGTGCAGGTAATGTAAACAAGTGAAGATAGTGCAAACAAGTGAAGGGAGTGAAAACAAGTGAAGGAAGTGCAAACAAGTGAAGATTATGCAAACAAGTGAAGGTTGTGCAAGCAAGCAAATGAATAGCAAATGAGTGAAGGCAGTGCAAACAAGTGAAGGTAGTGCAAACAAGTGAAGGTAGTGCAAACAAGTGAAGGTAGTGCAAACAAGTGAAGGTAGTGCAAACAAGTTAAGGAAGAACAAATAAGTAAAGGTAGTGCAAACAAGTGAAGGTAGTGCAAACAAGTGAAGGTAGTGCAAACAAGTGAAGGTAGTGCAAACAAGTGAAGGTAGTGCAAACAAGTGAAGGTAGTGCAAACAAGTGAAGGTAGTGCAAACAAGTGAAGGCAGTGCAAACAAGTGAAGGCAGTGCAAACAAGTGAAGGCAGTGCAAACAAGTGAAGGCAGTGCAAACAAGTGAAGGTAGTGCAAACAAGTGAAGGTAGTGCAAACAAGTGAAGGCAGTGCAAACAAGTGAAGGTAGTGCAAACAAGTGAAGGTAGTGCAAACAAGTGAAGGCAGTGCAAACAAGTGAAGGTAGTGCAAACAAGTGAAGGCAGTGCAAACAAGTGAAGGTAGTGCAAACAAGTGAAGGCAGTGCAAACAAGTGAAGGTAGTGCAAACAAGTGAAGGTAGTGCAAACAAGTGAAGGTAGTGCAAACAAGTGAAGGTAGTGCAAACAAGTGAAGGTAGTGCAAACAAGTGAAGGCAGTGCAAACAAGTGAAGGTAGTGCAAACAAGTGAAGGCAGTGCAAACAAGTGAAGGTAGTGCAAACAAGTGAAGGCAGTGCAAACAAGTGAAGGTAGTGCAAACAAGTGAAGGTAGTGAAAACAAGTGAAGGTAGTGAAAACAAGTGAAGGTAATGCAAACAAGTGAAGGAAGAACAAATAAGTGAAGGTAGTGCAAACAAGTGAAGGTAGTGCAAACAAGTGAAGGTAGTGCAAACAAGTGAAGGTAGTGCAAACAAGTGAAGGTAGTGCAAACAAGTGAAGGTAGTGCAAACAAGTGAAGGTAGTGCAAACAAGTGAAGGTAGTGCAAACAAGTGAAGGTAGTGCAAACAAGTGAAGGTAGTGCAAACAAGTGAAGGTAGTGCAAACAAGTGAAGGTAGTGCAAACAAGTGAAGGTAGTGCAAACAAGTGAAGGTAGTGCAAACAAGTGAAGGTAGTGCAAACAAGTGAAGGCAGTGCAAACAAGTGAAGGCAGTGCAAACAAGTGAAGGTAGTGCAAACAAGTGAAGGTAGTGCAAACAAGTGAAGGAAGAACAAACAAGTGAAGGTAGTGCAAACAAGTGAAGGAAGAACAAACAAGTGAAGGCAGTGCAAACAAGTGAAGGCAGTGCAAACAAGTGAAGGAAGAACAAACAAGTGAAGGCAGTGCAAACAAGTAAAGGAAGAGCAAATAAGTGAAGGTTTCGTAAACAAGTGAAGAAAAAATAAATTATTCAAGGAAGAACAAATAAGTGAATAAAGAATAAATAAGTGAAGGAAGAACAAGCAAGAAAGAACAAACAGGCGAAGTAGAACAAACAAATGAAGGAAGAACAAACAAGTGAAGGAAGAGGATGGAGGAGAGGCGCAGGAGAGGCGAAGAAGAGATGACTGACAAGACAGGTGTTGTGGGCAAGACAGGTGTTGTGGGCAAGACAGGTGTTGTGGGCAAGACAGGTGTTGTGGGCAAGACAGGTGTTGTGGACAAGACAGGTGTTGTGGGCAAGACAGAGGTGGGGAAACACGGGGTAGCGGGAAGGCACAGGTCGTAGGCAAGAGACGTTATTTGCAAGACAGGGGGATATGGGCAAGACAGAGGGACGTGGGCAAGACAGGGGGACGTGGGCAAGACAGGGGGACGTGGGCAAGAGAAGGGGAGGTGGGCAAGGCAAGGGTAAGTGGGCAAGAGAGAGCACAATATAAGCACCTTGGTAGTATAGCGTTCACTGTGGGTACTCACTCGACGATCACGCTGCATGGAATAGGTAAACACATTATTGTTATAGCCAGCATCGGGAGGGGCTAGCTAGCATGGAGGAGGAGCTAGCTAGCACGGGGGAGGGGCTAGCTAGCACGGGGAGGGACTAGCTAGCACGGGGAAGGGCTACCTAGCACGGGGAGGGGCTAGCTAGCACGGGGAGGGGCTACCTAGCATGGGGAGGGGGTAGTTAACACGGGGGAGGGGCTAGCTAGCACGGGGAATGGCTAGCTAGCACGGGGAGGGGCTAGCTAGCATTAAGAAGGGTTTAGTTAATACGGGGAGGGGCTTGCTAGCACGTGGAAGGGGTGAGCTACACATGGGAAGGGCTAGCCAGCACCTGGGAGGGGCTAGCCAGCACGAAGGAGGGACTAGCCAGAACGGAGGAGGGACTAGCCAGAACGGAGGAGGGACTAGCCAGAACGGAGGAGGGACTAGCCAGAACGGGGAAAGGGCTATCCAGCACGGAGGAGGAGTTAGCTAGCACGTGAGACGTGCTCGTTAGAACAGGGGAGTAGCTAGCTTTTACGGGAAGGGGCTTCATAGTACTGGGGAAGGGCTAGATAGTACAGGGAAAGGGCTAGAAAACACTGGAGATACCTAGTAAGGGGAGGGGCTAGCTAGTATGGGGAGGGGCCAGCAAGAGTTGAAGGAACGAGGTGGGATCAGAAGGAAATAGCTAGGAGAAACTAGTTAGGTCGGAGTAGGAAATAGCCAGAAGGACCTAGCTAGGATGTCAGAAGAGTTACGATATGGAACTAGGTATTACGAGGAGAGAATAGTTAGGAGGCACTAGCTAGGAGCACCAGCTAGGACGAGAAAGGAATAGTTAGGAGCATTAACTAGGACGAGAAAGGAATAGTTAGGAGGCACTATCTAGGACGAGAAAGGAATAATTAGGAGGCACTAGCTAGGACAAGAAAGGAATAATTAGGAGGCACTAGCTAGGAGCACCAGCTAGGACGAGAAAGGAATAGTTAGGAGCATTAACTAGGACGAGAAAGGAATAGTTAGGAGGCACTATCTAGGACGAGAAAGGAATAATTAGGAGGCACTAGCTAGGAGCTAGGCAGGAGGAACTAGCTAGGAAGAACTGAGTAGGAGGAACTAGCTCGGAGGCACTAGCTTGCAGGAAATAGCTATGATTAGCCACACTAACCTACCACTCCCCAACACTTCAGTGAAGCATAAAATCATGAAGGATCCTGGTGGCTATCAGCATGTAACAATGATCATGGTGGCTATCAGCACGTAACAATGATCATGGTGGCTATCAGCACGTAACAATGATCATGGTGGCTATCAGCATGTAACAATGATCATGGTGGCTATCAGCATGTAACAATGATCATGGTGGCTATCAGCATGTAACAATGATCATGGTGGCTATCAGCATGTAACAATGATCATGGTGGCTATCAGCATGTAACAATGATCATGGTGGCTATCAGCACGTAACAATGATCATGGTGGCTATCAGCACGTAACAATGATCATGGTGGCTATCAGCACGTAACAATGATCATGGTGGCTATCAGCATGTAACAATGATCATGGTGGCTATCAGCACGTAACAATGATCATGGTGGCTATCAGCACGTAACAATGATCATGGTGGCTATCAGCACGTAACAATGATCATGGTGGCTATCAGCACGTAACAATGATCATGGTGGCTTGCAACATAGTAAAAATAAATTATTATTATGTATGTGTGAAGCGCAAGGAGGGGTGTAGGCTCGACCCTCCGTCCTGATATACACGTGCGGAGGAATCTCCACCGGATGTCTTGCTTCCTACAAGTTTTTACATCCTGTTAAGGAACACTTGACATACATGACTCAGATTTATACATGCTGTTTAGCTATCACACTTCTCCGGCTATTCACCTGCCAGACTTTTGCATGTGCGAGTGACAAAGGTCAATGGATCCACTCGACACACAAGCTTGTAGGAAGTCTGTTTACGGTGTTTTAGAAGTCATACGGGACCTCCATTCAACAGGAGTAGTTGGGAAGTTTTCATAAAGACTCTGTTGGCAGCTTCTCCACAAAGTCCTGACTTGTGGACATTGTAGTGGAAGGTACTCGAGGGCTTGGTCCTAATTCTGCACACTGCCATAACAACTTACTGGAGTGAGAGATATGGGATGAAGTGTAAATAAACCCAGTGAGGAGCAGGGGAGCGGTGGGGACAATAAGGGAACACTGTATCAACATCCGGGGTCCCAGACTTTTCAACATCTTACCAGAAGATATCAGAAACACTGTTGGAACAAGTGTAGAAGCCTTCAAGAGGAAACTAGACAAGTATCTTCACCAGGTGCCAGATCAACCAGGCTGTGATGGATATGTGGGGCAGCGGGCCTCCAGCACCAACAGCCTGGTTAACCAGGCGAGCACTAGACGAGCCTGGCCCATGGCCGGGCTCATAGAGTAGATATACTCTCGAAATTCTTCAAAGGTATATCAAAACGTAGAGCAAGGATACGAATCTGACTGCCTCACTGAAGGCTATTCTCAGCTACTGTTGGTTTATGTCTGTTTAGAAAGCTATTCAAAGCTTTTTTCAGGAAAAGTTATTTTAAACTTCCGCCAGATGATGTGTGATGACCTCGTCAACACCTGTTTAAAACTTCTTGTTCAAAGTGGTATAAAATACCGACAAGTTGATGTACAACAGTTTGGATATATTTATTGTTGAAACGTTTCGCCTACAAGGTAGGCAGCAGTAGCAGCGAGGTCAAGATGATGCAATCAGTCCATCAACCTTAGAGAAATAATTCGAGGCGGTCAGTCCCTCAGTCTGGAGAAGAATTCTTCTTCATGGAGCTGATTTCTCCTCCAGGCTGAGGGACTGACCACCTTAAACTATTGCTCCAAGATTGATGGACTGATTATATCATCTTTACCTCTCCATTATTACTGCTGCCTACAATACTTTCTCCTCTGTATTCGACTGATGAAGCCTACTGCGTAGGCGAAACGTTCTAACAATAAAAATACCCAACTGTTACACATGCATATGACTCTTAAAACTTTTTCCAATCCATGTGGGTTTACCTCAGGAGAAGTTATCCTCGGCTTCGTCCAGACATCAGTGACATCTAAACCTGACTCAGGCTTCGTGAGCCACTCACAAGTTTTATATTGATTTTTATAAAGTAAAATATTTGCTACAGTAGTTGTCTATTTTTGGAATTTATTATGCATGGTCTAAGGTAGAGTTTTAACTTTAACGGTTACATAATTTATCATTAGTACTGATAACAATTATTTTAGACTGAGATACAAATTTAACAAACTATGTGCAATGTCTAAACGATATAACAAGAACTTATTAAACTATTCTAATAAATATAAAAATATTTGTTTTAAACATTTTCTAAAATATTAAATTAATAGAGCTAATATTAATTTCAAATTTAAAAGTTTCGTAATAAAAAAAAAAACACCTGAAGTCTGGTGGAGGAAAAAGTAAACATAAGTGTTTCTTTGGGAAGAAGAAAACAGGAGGTTAGATGGAGAGGTGAGACACTGGAGATATTATAGGCTCAGCAGCGCCTCCTACAGCAGACATCTGAGATGCTACAGGTTCAGCAGCGCCTCCTACAGCAGACATCTGAGATGCTACAGGTTCAGCAGCGCCTCCTACAGCAGACATCTGAGATGCTACAGGTTCAGCAGCGTCTCCTACAGCAGACATCTGAGATGCTACAGGTTCAGCAGCGTCTCCTACAGCAGACACTGGGGATACTACAGGATAAGCAGCGTCTCCTACAGCAGACACTGAGGATACTACAGGATCAGCAGCGTCTCCTACAGCAGACACTGGAGATAATATAGGCTCAGCAGCGCCTCCTACAGCAGACATCTGAGATGCTACAGGCTCAGCAGCGTCTCCTACAGCAGACACTGGGGATACTACAGGATAAGCAGCGTCTCCTACAGCAGACACTGGGGATACTACAGGATCAGCAGCGTCTCCTACAGCAGACACTGGAGATATTATAGGCTCAGCAGCGCCTCCTACAGCAGACATCTGAGATGCTACAGGTTCAGCAGCGTCTCCTACAGCAGACACTGGGGATACTACAGGATAAGCAGCGTCTCCTACAGCAGACACTGAGGATACTACAGGATCAGCAGCGTCTCCTACAGCAGACACTGGAGATAATATAGGCTCAGCAGCACCTCCTACAGCAGACATCTGAGATGCTACAGGCTCAGCAGCGTCTCCTACAGCAGACACTGGGGATACTACAGGATAAGCAGCGTCTCCTACAGCAGACACTGGGGATACTACAGGATCAGCAGCGTCTCCTACAGCAGACACTGGAGATATTATAGGCTCAGCAGCGCCTCCTACAGCAGACATCTGAGATGCTACAGGTTCAGCAGCGCCTCCTACAGCAGACATCTGAGATGCTACAGGTTCAGCAGCGTCTCCTACAGCAGACACTGGGGATACTACAGGATCAGCAGCATCTCCTACAGCAGACACTGGGGATACTACAGGATCAGCAGCATCTCCTACAGCAGACACTGGGGATACTACAGGATCAGCAGCGTCTCCTACAGCAGACACTGGGGATACTACAGGTTCACCAACGTCTCCTACACCAGACACTGGGGATACTACAGGTTCACCAACGTCTCCTACAGCAGACACTGGGGATACTACAGGATCAGCAGCATCTCCTACAGCAGACACTGGGGATACTACAGGATCAGCAGCATCTCCTACAGCAGACACTGGGGATACTACAGGATCAGCAGCATCTCCTACAGCAGACACTGGGTATACTACAGGATCAGCAGCGTCTCCTACAGCAGACACTGGGGATACTACAGGTTCACCAACGTCTCCTACACCAGACACTGGAGGTACTACAGGTTCAGCAGCGTTTCCTACAGCAGACACTGGGGATACTACAGGATCAGCAGCGTCTCCTACAGAAGACACTGGGGATACTACAGGTTCACCAACGTCTCCTATAGCAGACACTGGAGGTACTACAGGTTCAGCAGTGTCTCCTACAGCAGACACTGGGGATACTACAGGATCAGCAGCATCTCCTACAGCAGACACTGGGGATACTACAGGTTCAGCAGCGTCTCCTACAGCAGACACTGGAGGTACTACAGGTTCAGCAGCGTTTCCTACAGCAGACACTGGGGATACTACAGGTTCAGCAGCGTCTCCTACAGCAGACACTGGGGATACTACAGGTTCAGCAGTGTCTCCTACAGCAGACACTGGAGGTACTACAGGTTCAGCAGCGTTTCCTACAGCAGACACTGGGGATACTACAGGTTCAGCAGCGTCTCCTATAGCAGACACTGGAGGTACTACAGGTTCAGCAGTGTCTCCTACAGCAGACACTGGAGGTACTATAGGTTCAGCAGCGTCTCCTACAGCAGACACTGGAGATACTACAGGTTCAGCAGCGTCTCCTACAGCAGACACTGGAGGTGCTACAGGATCAGCAGCGTCTCCTACAGCAGACACTGGAGGTACTACAGGATCAGCAGCGTCTCCTACAGCAGACACTGGAGGTACTACAGGTTCAGCAGCGTCTCCTACAGCAGACACTGGAGGTACTACAGGTTCAGCAGCGTCTCCTACAGCAGACACTGGAGATAATACAGGATCAGCAGTGCCTCCTACAGCAGACACTGGAGGTACTACAGGTTCAGCAGCGTCTCCTACAGCAGACACTGGAGGTACTACAGGTTCAGCAGCGTCTCCTACAGCAGACACTGGAGGTACTACAGGTTCAGCAGCGTCTCCTACAGCAGACACTGGAGATAATACAGGATCAGCAGTGCCTCCTACAGGAGACACCTAAGATGCTACCCGAGACTCAGTAACTCACTCCATTAAGCTGGAGTGAAGACTCTTGCACCAGGTCTCCCAGCTTGTTCATGGCAGCATCTACCAGAGAGATCTTAGTGTACGGCCGCAGCAGAAGTTCTTCCGCCTTGCTGTAGCCGATGAACAGGAACACTCCGTAGTTGACGTCGTAGTTGTCTGTCGGCACAATATACAAGAACAACTTTCGCTTTACACAATAGTAAATTTGTATCTATTAAGCCATATCCATCAAATCATTATTTTAGCGCATCAATAAATGCTCACTTATAGGACAAATTACTGAAAATTTTGAAAAATAAAAAACAGAAAAAACAGAATGCATCACTTTCCTGTCCCAATTACCCCTCAAAAAAACAGAAAAACAAAATTGTCTGCTAATATATATCAAAATGAGGCAAAGTGTCCAGTTGTAACGTATAAAAGAAAATAATATTTAACATCATCAGTCAAACACAGGTAAATAAATTTTCATTTGTTTGTTCTTGTAATGTTGAAACATTTGATCATTTAGGACAAAAACAATATTCATAACAACGAAAAACAGAGACAAAGTCCTAAATATTTATCCACAATTTCAATTTAATAAAATGAATAATACTGAGTCCAGTCCTGAAAATCCAGTGATCACTGTAGCCGTCATCCACTAGTGTCTGGCACCGTCTTGTCAGGTGCCAACCACAGTGCCAGCACCACTGAGAGTGTCACTTGTCAGGTGTCAACCACAGTGCAGGCACCACTGAGAGTGTCACTTGCCAGGTGCCAACCACAGTGCAGGCACCACTGAGAGTGTCACTTGTCAGGTGTCAACCACAGTGTAGGCACCACTGAGAGTGTCACTTGCCAGGTGCCAACCACAGTGCAGGCACCACTGAGAGTGTCACTTGCCAGGTGCCAACCACAGTGTAGGCACCACTGAGAGTGTCACTTGTCAGGTGCCAACCACAGGGCCGGCACCACTAAGTGTCACTTGTCAGGTGCCAACCACAGTGCAGGCACCACTGAGAGTGTCACTTGTCAGGTACCAACCACAGTGCAGGCACCACTGAGAGTGTCACTTGTCAGGTGCCAACCACAGTGCAGGCACCACTGAGAGTGTCACTTGTCAGGAACCAACCACAGTGCAGGCACCACTGAGAGTGTCACTTGTCAGGTGTCAATCACAGGGCCGGCACCACTGAGTGTCACTTGTCAGGTGCCAACCACAGTGCAGGCACCACTGAGAATGTCACTTGTCAGGTGCCAACCACAGTGCCAGCACCACTGAGAGTGTGTGTCACTTGTCAGGTGCCAATCACAGTGGAGGCACCACTGAGAGTGTCATTTGCCAGGTGCCAACCACAGTGCCAGCACCACTGAGAGAGTCACTTGCCAGGTGCCAACCAGAGTGCCAGCACCACTGAGAGTGTCACTTGTCAGGTGTCAACCACATTGCAAGCACCACTGAGAGTATCACTTGTCAGGTGCCAACCACAGTGCAGGCACCACTGAGAGTGTCACTTGTCAGGTGCCAACCACAGTGCAGGCACCACTGCGAGTGTCACTTGTCAGGTGCCAAACTCAGGGACGGCAACAGTGAGAGGGTCATTTGTCAGGTGGAAACCACAGTGCCAGCACCACCGAGAGTGTCACTTGTCAGGTGCCAATCACAGTGCAGGCACCACCGAGAGTGTCATTTGCCAGGTGCCAACCACAGTGCCAGTACCACTGAGAGTGTCACTTGTCAGGTGTCAACCACAGTGCAGGCACCACTGAGAGTATCACTTGTCAGGTGCCAACCACAGTGCAGGCACCACTGAGAGTGTCACTTCTCAGGTGCCAACCACAGGGCCGGCAACAGTGAGAGGGTCACTTGCCAGTTGCCAAACACAGTGCCAGCACCACTGAGAGGGTCACTTGCCAGGTGCCAACCATAGTGCCAGCACCACTGAGTGTCACTTGTCAGGTGCCAACCACAGTGCATGCACCACTGAGAGTGTCACTTGTCAGGTGCCAATCACAGTGCAGGCACCACTGAGAGTGTCACTTGCCAGGTGCCAACCACAGTGCAGGCACCATTGAGAGTGTCACTTGTCAGGTGCCAACCACAGTGCAGGCACCACTGAGAGTGTCACTTGTCAGGTGTCAACCACAGTGCAGGCACCACTGAGAGTGTCACTTCTCAGGTGCCAATCACAGTGCAGGCACCACTGAGAGTGTCACTTGCCAGGTGCCAACCACAGTGTAGGCACCACTGAAAGTGTCACTTGTCAGGTGCCAACAACAGTGCAGGCACCACTGAGAGTGTCACTTGCCAGGTGCCACCCACAGTGCAGGCACCACTGAGAGTGTCACTTGACAGGTGCCAACCACAGTGCAGGCACCACTGAGAGGGTCACTTGCCAGGTGCCAACCACAGTGCAGGCACCACTGAGAGGGTCACTTGTCAGGTGCCAACCACAGTGCAGGCACCACCGAGAGTGTCACTTGTCAGGTGCCAACCACAGCACAGGCACCACTGAGAGGGTCACTTGCCAGGTGCCAACCACAGTGCAGGCACCACTGAGAGGGTCACTTGCCAGGTGCCAACCACAGTGCAGGCACCACTGAGAGTGTTACTTGTCAGGTGCCAACCACAGTGCAGGCACCACTGAGAGTGTCACTTGCCAGGTGCCAACCACAGTGCAGGCGCCACTGAGTGTCACTTGTCAGGTGCCAACCACAGTGCAGGCACCACTGAGAGGGTCACTTGCCAGGTGCCAACCACAGTGCAGGCACCACTGAAAGGGTCACTTGTCAGGTGCCAACCAGAGTGCAGGCACCACTGAGAGTGTCACTTGTCAGGTGCCAACCACAGTGCAGGCACCACTGAGAGGGTCACTTGCCAGGTGCCAACCACAGTGCAGGCACCACTTAGAGTGTCACTTGTCAGGTGCCAACCACAGTGCAGGCACCACTGAGAGTGTCACTTGTCAGGTGCCAACCACAGTGCAGGCACCAATGAGAGCGTCACTTGTCCTGTGCCAATCACAGTGCAGGCACCACTGAGAGGGTCACTTGTCAGGTGCCAACCACAGTGCAGGCACCACTGAGAGTGTCACCTGTCAGGTGCCAACCACAGTGCAGGCACCAATGAGAGCGTCACTTGTCCTGTGCCAAGCACAGTGCAGGCACCACTGAGAGTCTCACTTGTCAGGTGCCAACCACAGTGCAGGCACCAATGAGAGCGTCACTTGTCCTGTGCCAATCACAGTGCAGGCACCACTGAGAGGGTCACTTGTCAGGTGCCAACCACAGTGCAGGCACCACTGAGAGTGTCACCTGTCAGGTGCCAACCACAGTGCAGGCACCAATGAGAGCGTCACTTGTCCTGTGCCAAGCACAGTGCAGGCACCACTGAGAGGGTCACTTGCCAGGTGCCAACCATAATGCAGGCACCACTGAGAGGGTCACTTGCCAGGTGCCAACCACAATGCAGGCACCACTGAGAGTGTCACTTGTCAGGTGCCAACCACAATGCAGGCACCACTGAAAGTGTCACTTGCCAGGTGCCAACCACAATGCAGGCACCACTGAGAGTGTCACTTGTCAGGTGCCAACCACAGTGCAGGCACCACTGAAAGTGTCACTTGCCATGTGCCAACCACAATGCAGGCACCACTGAAAGTGTCACTTGCCATGTGCCAACCACAATGCAGGCACCACTGAGAGTGTCACTTGTCAGGTGCCAACCACAGTGCAGGCACCACTGAAAGTGTCACTTGCCAGGTGCCAACCACAATGCAGGCACCACTGAAAGTGTCACTTGCCAGGTGCCAACCACAATGCAGGCACCACTGAGAATGTCATCTTAAAACCCACAACCATACCAAGGTTCTTGGTGACGAGTCAACTAACACCTACAACTCGGTGAATATTCTTGTAGTAAGAGAGCAGTAAATATCCACTCAACAAGAATCGTACACTTACGACAACTGTATTAGAACATTTCAATGACAAAATGATTTGTGTGATGAAAATTATTTAAAAAATCGACAAGTTGATGAATGAGACACTTGTGCAACTTTCGGGAATTTTTATCGAGGAAACGTTTCGCCGACCAGTGAGTTCTTCAGTCCAATACAGAAAATAACAGAGAAAGATGAGGAGGACTATTGGGTAATGAGTCCCTCAGCCTGGAATCGATTCCAGTGGAGGGACTAATTACCTCATACTTCTCATTTTCCACTGTTATTCTCTGTATTGGACTGAAGACACCACTGACTGGGGAAACGTTTCCTCAGTAAAGATTAACAAAATTTGTACAGTGTCGCTCTTCAGCAAATGTATTTAAAAGAATCAAAGTCTTAAGATCGAAAGTTTTCAATAAAAACGTCACAGAGTATGTAATTCGTGACCATTTACCTCTGAACATTGTTTCTAGTCTTGTTCCTGAAAAAAACAAAACATCAAATATGTTGACATCAGGTCCACTGGGATCTTTTAATCTTCTTCCCTGAGATGCATCAGTCTAATTCACTGTACTGAAATGGTTTGTCTGCAGGTAAATTGACAAATCCTAATATTACTTGCTTAAATCACTGTATGTTTTTCTAGATATTAGATTTAACGATCGTAGACGCTAGAAGACAGCGGTACAAGGCTCCTCGACGACTGTGTCTCGGTCAGATGCGTTCCAGTCATTTGCGTCCTACTAAATATAACAAACCCCGATGCTATATATGCTACTGAACTATTTATAAACAACCCCCCAACCTAACCTAACATATTTTCGATAAAATATAATTACAGGAATATGTAAAATTATATTTTTTTATGAAATATACAAATATTGGTATGGAAAAGTTCAGGACACAAAGGTATAAAAATAAAAAAATGACATCTAATATGAAATATACATAAACTGGGATGCAAATGTTCAGGGACGCCAATGACCGGGATGTATTTGACCGGGACACAGTTGTCCAGGACGTAGTTGTCCTGTCAAAAGCTATTATGATTCTTGAACTTATTCACTGGGATACTTCTCCACTCAGTGATTATATTCAACAGTTAGTATCCTGTAGCGGAACTATCATGATTTACACTTGGTAGTCTACAGTGGAACTATCATGATTTACACTTGGTAGTCTACAGTGGAACTATCATGATTTACACTTGGTAGTCTACAGTGGAACTATCATGATTTACACTTGGCAGTCTACAGTGGAGCTATCATGATTTACACTTGGTAGTCTACAGTGGAACTATCATGATTTACACTTGGTAGTCTACAGTGGAACTATCATGATTTACACTTGGCAGTCTACAGTGGAACTATCATGATTTACACTTGGTAGTCTACAGTGGAACTATCATGATTTACACTTGGCAGTCTACAGTGGAACTATCATGATTTACACTTGGTAGTCTACAGTGGAACTATCATGATTTACACTTGGCAGTCTACAGTGGAACTATCATGATTTACACTTGGTAGTCTACAGTGGAACTATCATGATTTACACTTGGTAGTCTACAGTGGAACTATCATAATTTACACTTGGCAGTCTACAGTGGAACTATCATGATTTACACTTGGTAGTCTACAGTGGAACTTAGTCTACAGTGGAACTATCATGATTTACACTTGGTAGTCTACAGTGGAACTATCATGATTTACACTTGGTAGTCTACAGTGGAACTATCATGATTTACACTTGGTAGTCTACAGTGGAACTATCATGATTTACACTTGGTAGTCTACAGTGGAACTATCATGATTTACACTTGGTAGTCTACAGTGCAACTATCATGATTTACACTTGGTAGTCTACAGTGGAACTATCATGATTTACACTTGGTAGTCTACAGTGGAACTATCATGATTTACACTTGGTAGTCTACAGTGCAACTATCATGATTTACACTTGGTAGTCTACAGTGGAACTATCATGATTTACACTTGGTAGTCTACAGTGCAACTATCATGATTTACACTTGGTAGTCTACAGTGGAACTATCATGATTTACACTTGGTAGTCTACAGTGGAACTATCATGATTTACACTTGGTAGTCTACAGTGGAACTATCATGATTTACACTTGGTACTCTACAGTGGAACTATCATGATTTACACAGAACTATCATGATTTACACTTGGTAGTCTACAGTCGAGCTATCATGATTTACACTTGGTACTCTACAGTGGAACTATCATGATTTACACTTGGTAGTCTACAGTGGAACTATCATGGTAGTCTACAGTGGCAACTATCATGATTTACACTTGGTAGTCTACAGTCTATCAGATTTACACTTGGTAGTCTACAGTGGAACTATCATGATTTACACTTGGTAGTCTACAGTGCAACTATCATGATTTACACTTGGTAGTCTACAGTGGAACTATCATGATTTACACTTGGTAGTCTACAGTGGAACTATCATGATTTACACTTGGTAGTCTACAGTGCAACTATCATGATTTACACTTGGTAGTCTACAGTGCAACTATCATGATTTACACTTGGTAGTCTACAGTGCAACTATCATGATTTACACTTGGTAGTCTACAGTGCAACTATCATGATTTACACTTGGTAGTCTACAGTGGAACTATCATGATTTACACTTGGTAGTCTACAGTGCAGTGGAACTATCATGATTTACACTTGGTAGTCTACAGTGGACTACATATCATGTAGTCTACAGTTATCATGATTTACTTGGTAGTCTACAGTGCAACTATCATGATTTACACTTGGTAGTCTACAGTGCAACTATCATGATTTACACTTGGTAGTCTACAGTGGAACTATCATGATTTACACTTGGTAGTCTACAGTGGAACTATCATGATTTACACTTGGTAGTCTACAGTGGAACTATCATGATTTACACTTGGTAGTCTACAGTGGAACTATCATGATTTACACTTGGTAGTCTACAGTGCAACTATCATGATTTACACTTGGTAGTCTACAGTGCAACTATCATGATTTACACTTGGTAGTCTACAGTGGAACTATCATGATTTACACTTGGTAGTCTACAGTGGAACTATCATGATTTACACTTGGTATCCTGCAGGGTATCTATTATACTATACACTTGGTATCCTGCAGGGTATCTATTATACTATACACTTGGTATCCTGCAGGGTAACTGTTACCTAGTGCTCGTGGTATCCAGCAGGGACACTCACCTTGCGGAGGCCTGACGCAGATGAAGGAACCTGAGTAACAGAAGCACTCGCCGCGGGAGGCCTGGTAGGCCGGAGCGGCGTGTGTGTAGACAGCATAACCCGTCTCGCAGGGGCGTGCCTCCACGCACTCCAGCACGCTACACGCCAACTTCTGCTCGGCGTGACACAAACACAGCTCAGAGCACTCCTCGTCTTTGTAGAAGCGCTTGCCCCATCCTTCCTCGATGTAGATGGTGTCATTGTTGGTGTGGCGCTTCTCACAGTACTCTGTTGGAATAACAGAGCTCTGTTGCAGTAACTAGTGTTATAACACAGGTCTGCTTTGGTGGTGGTGGAACTTTAAATGTTTACTTTTTTATGATGAGTAGTAGATCCTCTAGCTGAGTTGGTAGGTTCTCTAATTTAATAATTCTAGATAGGGACATTAGTAGACAAATATTTTTTTTATAAGTGGTTACTGTACACTTCTTGGAAGACATACATAGAGTGAGCTGTCTTCACTAAAGATATATAGAAGGTGAGTTATTCTCACTGAAGACATATACAAGGTAAGTTATTCTCACTGAAGAAATATATAAGGTGAGTTATTCTCAGTGAGGATATATACAAGGTGAGTTATTCTCACTGAAGACATATACAAGGTGAGTAATTCTCACTGAAGAAATATATAAGGTGAGTTATTCTCAGTGAGGACACATACAAGGTGAGTTATTCGCACTGAAGACATATACAAGGTGAGTTATTCTCACTGAAGATATATACAAGGGGAGTTATTCTCAGTGAAGACATATACAAGGTGAGTTATTCTCACTGAAGACATATACAAGGTGAGTTATTCTCACTGAAGACATATACAAGGTGAGTTATTCTCACTGAAGACATATACAAGGAGAGTTATTATCACTGAAGACATATACAAGGCGAGTTATTCTCACTGAACACATATACAAGGTGAGTTATTCTCAGTGAAGACATATACAAGGTGAGTTATTCTCGCTGAAGACATATATAAGGTGAGTTATTCTCACTAAGATATATACAAGGTGAGTTATTCTCAGTGAAGACATATACAAGGTGAGTTATTCTCACTGAAGACACATACAAGGTGAGTTATTCGCACTGAAGACATATACAAGGTGAGTTATTCTCACTGAAGAAATATATAAGGTGAGTTATTCTCAGTGAGGACATATACAAGGTGAGTTATTCTCACTGAAGACATATACAAGGTGAGTTATTCTCACTGAAGACATATACAAGGTGAGTTATTCTCACTGAAGACATGTACAAGGTGAGTTATTCTCACTGAAGACATGTACAAGGTGAGTTATTCTCACTGAAGACATATCCAAAGTGAGTTATTCTCACTGAAGCCATATACAAGGTGAGTTATTCTCACTGAAGATATATACAAGGTGAGTTATTCTCAGTGAAGACATATACAAGGTGAGTTATTCTCACTGAAGACATATACAAGGTGAGTTACTCTCACTGAAGACATATATAAGGTGAGTTATTCTTACAAGGTGAGTTATTCTCACGGAAGACATGTACAAGGTGAGTTATTCTCACTGAAGACATATACAAGATGAGTTATTCTCACTGAAGATATATACAAGGTGAGTTATTCTCAGCGAAGACATATACAAGGTGAGTTATTCTCAGTGAAGACATATACAAGGTGAGTTGTTCTCACTGAAGACATATACAAGGTGAGTTATTCTCAGTGAAGACATATACAAGGTGAGTTATTCTCACTGAAGACATATACAAGGTGAGTTATTCTCACTGAAGACATATACAAGGTGAGTTATTCTCACTGAAGACATATACAAGGTGAGTTATTCTCACTGAAGACATATACAAGGTGAGTTATTCTCACTGAAGACATAAACAAGGTGAGTTATTCTCACTGAAGACATATACAAGGTGAATTATTCTCATTGAAGACATATACAAGGTGAGTTATTCTCACTGAAGACATATATAAGGTGAGTTATTCTCACTGAAGACATATACAAGGTGAGATATTCTCAGTGAAGACATATACAAGGTGAGTTATTCTCACTGAAGATGTATACAAGGTGAGTTATTCTCAGTGAAGACATATACAAGGTGAGTTATTCTCAGTGAAGACATATACAAGGTGAGTTATTCTCACTGAAGACATATACAAGGTGAGTTGTTCTCACTGAAGACATATACAAGGTGAGTTATTCTCAGTGAAGACATATACAAGGTGAGTTATTCTCACTGAAGATGTATACAAGGTGAGTTATTCTCAGTGAAGACATATACAAGGTGAGTTATTCTCACTGAAGACATATACAAGGTGAGTTATTCTCACTGAAGACATATACAAGGTGAGTTATTCTCACTGAAGACATATACAAGGTGAGTTATTCTCAGTGGAGACATATACAAGGTGAGTTATTCTCACTGAAGACATATGCAAGGTGAGTTATTCTCAGTGAAGACATATACAAGGTGAGTTATTCTCACTGAAGACATATACAAAATGAGTTATTCTCACTGAAGACATATACAAGGTGAGTTATTCTCAGTGAAGACATATACAAGGTGAGTTATTCTCACTGAAGATGTATACAAGGTGAGTTATTCTCAGTGAAGACATATACAAGGTGAGATATTCTCAGTGAAGACATATACAAGGTGAGTTGTTCTCACTGAAGACATATACAAGGTGAGTTATTCTCAGTGAAGACATATACAAGGTGAGTTATTCTCACTGAAGATGTATACAAGGTGAGTTATTCTCAGTGAAGACATATACAAGGTGAGTTATTCTCAGTGAGGACATATACAAGGTGAGTTATTCTCACTGAAGACATATACAAGATGAGTTATTCTCAGTGAAGACATATACAAGGTGAGTTATTCTCGGTGAAGACATATACAAGGAGAGTTATTCTCAGTGAAGACATATACAAGGTGAGTTATTCTCACTGAAGACATATACAAGGTGAGTTATTCTCAGTGAGGAGTAATCTCATTTTTATCTGAAACTTGAATCTGAAAAACATTCCTGCCAAAATTCGTGTTTAAAACTTCATGTACACAAAGATAAATGGGATAAAACAAAAGATAGTTGAATCATTAGGTTTAAAAGACACATATGCGGCAATTAAGATACCTTATTAAGAATGGATAATGTGTTTTTCTTACGTACGTGTCGGTGGTAATCACCATTTCCAACATCAGTAGGCTTAATTAAGAGACACAACTCAACTGCACTTTAATCCTTACTGCAGGAATTAGAATACTTTCACTGTGTATTCACTCAAACACTCACCTCTCAGTCAACATACACCTCTCAGTCAACATACACCTCTCAGTCAACATACACCTCTCAGTCAACATACACCTCTCAGTCAACATACACCTCTCAGTCAACATGTGCACACATACTTCTCAGTGAACATACACCTGCACCTCTCAGTCAACATCACACCTCTCAGTCAACATACACCTCTCAGTCAACATACACCTCTCAGTCAACATACACCTCTCAGTCAACATACACCTCTCAGTCAACATACACCTCTCAGTCAACATACACCTCTCAGTCAACATACACCTCTCAGTCAACATACACCTCTCAGTCAACACACACATCTCAGTCAACATACACCTCTCAGTCAACACACACATCTCAGTCAACATACACACACACACACATCTCAGTCAACATACACACACATACACACCTCTCAGTCAACACACATCTCTCAGTCAACATACACCTCACAGTCAACATACACCTCTCAGTCAACATACACCTCACAGTCAACATACACCTCTCAGTCAACACACATCTCTCAGTCAACATACACCTCACAGTCAACATACACCTCTCAGTCAACATACACCTCTCAGTCAACACACATCTCTCAGTCAACATACACCTCACAGTCAACATACACCTCTCAGTCAACACACATCTCTCAGTCAACATACACCTCACAGTCAACATACACCTCTCAGTCAACATACACCTCTCAGTCAACATACACCTCTCAGTCAACATACACCTCTCAGTCAACATACACCTCTCAGTCAACATACACCTCTCAGTCAACATACACCTCTCAGTCAACATACACCTCTCAGTCAACATACACCTCTCAGTCAACATACACCTCTCAGTCAACATACACCTCTCAGTCAACATACACCTCTCAGTCAACACACATCTCTCAGTCAACATACACCTCACAGTCAACATACACCTCTCAGTCAACATACACCTCTCAGTCAACATACACCTCTCAGTCAACATACACCTCTCAGTCAACATACACCTCTCAGTCAACATACACCTCTCAGTCAACATACACCTCTCAGTCAACATACACCTCACAGTCAACATACACCTCTCAGTCAACATACACCTCTCAGTCAACACACATCTCAGTCAACATACACCTCACAGTCAACATACACCTCACAGTCAACATACACCTCTCAGTCAACATACACCTCACAGTCAACACACATCTCAGTCAACACACATACACACTTCTCACACACTCTCAGTCAACATCAACATACACCTCTCAGTCAACACACATCTCAGTCAACATACACCTCACAGTCAACATACACCTCTCAGTCAACACACATCTCTCAGTCAACATACACCTCTCAGTCAACATACACCTCTCAGTCAACATACACCTCTCAGTCAACATACACCTCTCAGTCAACAACAACACAACATACACCTCAGTCAACATACACCTCTCAGTCAACATACACCTCTCAGTCAACATACACCTCTCAGTCAACATACACCTCTCAGTCAACATACACCTCTCAGTCAACATACACCTCTCAGTCAACATACACCTCTCAGTCAACATACACCTCTCAGTCAACATACACCTCTCAGTCAACATACACCTCTCAGTCAACATACACCTCTCAGTCAACACACATCTCAGTCAACATACAACTCTCAGTCAACATACACCTCTCAGTCAACATACACCTCTCAGTCAACATACACCTCTCAGTCAACATACACCTCTCAGTCAACATACACCTCTCAGTCAACATACACCTCTCAGTCAACATACACCTCTCAGTCAACATACACCTCTCAGTCAACATACACCTCTCAGTCAACATACACCTCTCAGTCAACATACACCTCTCAGTCAACATACACCTCTCAGTCAACATACACCTCTCAGTCAACATACACCTCTCAGTCAACATACACCTCTCAGTCAACATACACCTCTCAGTCAACACACACCTCTCAGTCAACATACACCTCTCAGTCAACATACACCTCTCAGTCAACATACACCTCACAGTCAACATACACCTCTCAGTCAACATACACCTCACAGTCAACACACACATCTCAGTCAACATACACCTCACAGTCAACACACATCTCAGTCAACACACATCTCTCAGTCAACATACACCTCACAGTCAACATACACCTCTCAGTCAACACACATCTCTCAGTCAACATACACCTCACAGTCAACATACACCTCACAGTCAACATACACCTCACAGTCAACATACACCTCACAGTCATAACAGTCAACACACACCTCTCAGTCAACATACACCTCTCAGTCAACATACACCTCTCAGTCAACATACACCTCTCAGTCAACATACACCTCTCAGTCAACATACACCTCTCAGTCAACATACACCTCTCAGTCAACATACACCTCTCAGTCAACACACACCTCTCAGTCAACATACACCTCTCAGTCAACATACACCTCTCAGTCAACACACACCTCTCAGTCAACACACACCTCTCAGTCAACATACACCTCTCAGTCAAAATACACCTCTCAGTACACCTCTCAGTCAACATACACCTCTCAGTCAACATACACCTCTCAGTCAACATACACCTCACAGTCAACATACACCTCTCAGTCAACATACACCTCTCAGTCAACATACACCTCTCAGTCAACATACACCTCTCAGTCAACATACACCTCTCAGTCAACATACACCTCTCAGTCAACATACACCTCTCAGTCAACATACACCTCTCAGTCAACATACACCTCTCAGTCAACATACACCTCTCAGTCAACATACACCTCTCAGTCAACATACAACTCTCAGTCAACATACACCTCTCAGTCAACATACACCTCTCAGTCAACATACACCTCTCAGTCAACATACACCTCTCAGTCAACATACACCTCTCAGTCAACATACACCTCTCAGTCAACATACACCTCTCAGTCAACACACATCTCAGTCAACATACACCTCACAGTCAACATACACCTCTCAGTCAACATACACCTCACAGTCAACATACACCTCTCAGTCAACATACACCTCACAGTCAACATACACCTCACAGTCAACATACACCTCTCAGTCAACACATCTCTCAGTCAACATACACCTCTCAGTCAACACACATCTCTCAGTCAACATACACCTCACAGTCAACATACACCTCTCAGTCAACACACATCTCTCAGTCAACATACACCTCACAGTCAACATACACCTCTCAGTCAACACACATCTCTCAGTCAACATACACCTCACAGTCAACATACACCTCTCAGTCAACACATGTCTCAGTCATCATACACCTCACAGTCATCATACACCTCACAGTCAACATACACCTCTCAGTCAACATACACCTGTCAGTCAACACACATATCTCAGTCAACATACACCTCTCAGTCAACATACACACACACATCTCAGTCAACATACACACACATACACACCTCTCAGTCAACATACACCTCTCAGTCAACATACACCTCTCAGTCAACATACACCTCTCAGTCAACATACACCTCTCAGTCAACACACACCTCTCAGTCAACATACACCTCTCAGTCAACATACACCTCTCAGTCAACATACACCTCTCAGTCAACACACACCTCACAGTCAACACACATCTCTCAGTCAACATACACCTCACAGTCAACATACACCTCTCAGTCAACACACATCTCAGTCAACATACACCTCACAGTCAACATACACCTCTCAGTCAACATACACCTCACAGTCAACATACACCTCTCAGTCAACATACACCTCACAGTCAACATACACCTCTCAGTCAACATACACCTCACAGTCAACATACACCTCTCAGTCAACATACACCTCTCAGTCAACATACACCTCTCAGTCAACACACACATCTCAGTCAACATACACCTCTCAGTCAACATACACCTCTCAGTCAACATACACCTCTCAGTCAACATACACCTCTCAGTCAACATACACCTCTCAGTCAACATACACCTCTCAGTCAACACACACCTCTCAGTCAACACACATCTCAGTCAACATACACCTCTCAGTCAACACACACATCTCAGTCAACATACACCTCTCAGTCAACACACACCTCTCAGTCAACATACACCTCTCAGTCAACATACACCTCTCAGTCAACATACACCTCTCAGTCAACACACACCTCTCAGTCAACATACACCTCTCAGTCAACATACACCTCTCAGTCAACATACACCTCTCAGTCAACACACAGTCAACATACACCTCTCAGTCAACATACACCTCTCAGTCAACATACACCTCTCAGTCAACATACACCTCTCAGTCAACATACACCTCTCAGTCAACACACACCTCTCAGTCAACATACACCTCTCAGTCAACATACACCTCTCAGTCAACATACACCTCTCAGTCAACATACACCTCTCAGTCAACATACACCTCTCAGTCAACATACACCTCTCAGTCAACACACACACCTCAGTCAACATACACCTCTCAGTCAACATACACCTCTCAGTCAACATACACCTGTCAGTCAACATACAACTCTCAGTCAACATACACCTCTCAGTCAACATACAACTCTCAGTCAACATACACCTCTCAGTCAACATACAACTCTCAGTCAACATACACCTCTCAGTCAACATACAACTCTCAGACAACATACACCTGTCAGTCAACATACACCTCTCAGTCAACATACACCTCTCAGTCAACATACACCTCTCAGTCAACATACACCTGTCAGTCAACATACACCTCTCAGTCAACATACACCTCTCAGTCAACATACACCTCTCAGTCAACATACACCTCTCAGTCAACATACACCTCTCAGTCAACACACATCTCAGTCATCACACAACTCTCAGTCAACATACACCTGTCAGTCAACACACATCTCAGTCAACACACATCTCAGTCATCACACAACTCTCAGTCAACACACATCTCAGTCATCACACAACTCTCAGTCAACATACACCTGTCAGTCAACACACATCTCAGTCAACACACATCTCAGTCAACATACACCTCTCAGTCAACATACACCTGTCAGTCAACACACATCTCAGTCATCACACAACTCTCAGTCAACATACACCTCTCAGTCAACACACATCTCAGTCAACACACATCTCAGTCAACATACACCTGTCAGTCAACACACATCTCAGTCAACACACATCTCAGTCAACATACACCTCTCAGTCAACATACACCTCTCAGTCAACATACACCTCTCAGTCAACATACACCTCTCAGTCAACATACACCTCTCAGTCAACATACACCTCTCAGTCAACATACACCTCTCAGTCAACATACACCTCTCAGTCAACATACACCTCTCAGTCAACATACACCTCTCAGTCAACATACACCTCTCAGTCAACATACACCTCTCAGTCAACATACACCTGTCAGTCAACATACACCTCTCAGTCAACATACACCTCTCAGTCAACATACACCTCTCAGTCAACATACACCTCTCAGTCAACATACACCTCTCAGTCAACACATCTCTCAGTCAACATACACCTCTCAGTCAACATACACCTCTCAGTCAACATACACCTCTCAGTCAACATACACCTCTCAGTCAACATACACCTCTCAGTCAACATACACCTCTCAGTCAACATACACCTCTCAGTCAACATACACCTCTCAGTCAACATACACCTCTCAGTCAACATACACCTCACAGTCAACATACACCTCTCAGTCAACATACACCTCTCAGTCAACACATCTCTCAGTCAACATACACCTCTCAGTCAACACACATCTCAGTCAACATACCCCTCTCAGTCAACATACACCTGTCAGTCAACATACACCTCTCAGTCAACATACACCTCTCAGTCAACATACACCTCTCAGTCAACATACAACTCTCAGTCAACACACACCTCTCAGTCAACACACACCTCTCAGTCAACATACACCTCTCAGTCAACATACATACACACACACCTCTCAGTCAACATATACACACATACCTCTCTCAGCCAACATTAACGCACCTCTCAGTCAACACACACACACACACACGAACCTTCAATACTAGTTATGCCAAGCCCACGATGACACTCTTCAGGTCACTTGTTCTATCTAGGCTGGAATATTGCTGCACACTAACAGCACCTTTCAAGGCAGGGGAAATTGCTGACCTAGAAAATGTACAAAGTACCTTCACGTCACACATAACTGCGATAAAACACCTCAATCCCTGGGAACACTTGAAGTTTCTCAACCTGTACTCCCTAGAACGCAGAAGGAGAGATACACGATTATATACACTTGAAAAATCCTAGAGGGACTAGTACCAAACTTGCACACGAAAATCACTCCCTATGAAAGCAAAAGACTTGGCAGACGATGCAACATCCCCCCAATGAAAAGCAGGGGTGTCACTAGCACGATAAGAGACAACACAGTAAGTGTCCGGGGCCCAAGATTGTTCAACTACCTCCCAGCATACATAAGAGGGCTTACCAATAGACCCCTGGCTGTCTTCAAGCAGGCACTGGACAGGCACCTAAAATCAACACCTGATCAGCCGGGCTGTAGTTCGTACGTCGGGTTGAGTGCGGCTAACAGTAACAGCCTGGTAGATCAGGCCCTGATTCACCATGAGGCCTGGTCACAGACCGGGCCGCGGGGGCATTGACCCCCGGAACCCTTTCCAGGTATACACACACACACACACACACACACGCACACACACACATACATACATACACACACACACACACACATACACGCACACACACACATACACACACATACACACACACACACACACACACACACACACACACACACACACATACACACACACACACACACACACAAACACACACACACATACACGCACACACACACATACACACACACATACACACACACAGACACACACACATACACGCACACACAGGCATACACACACATACACACACAGACGCTATTAATAAAAAGTTAATTAGGAAAAAAATATGAATCGTTTATCTTTGGGCATGGGAGGCAGTCAGGTTTGATCCGAGGAAGAGGAAGTAGCTGTAATTAAGTGGATCAAGAGCAATTCAGCAGGTAACAGGTACTAATTATTAGTACCTTTTACCTGTAATTAATACATTACTGATATATCTTGTTGATTACATAAAATCACGAAGGTTATCAAAGAACTAGATAACGTAGGCTGGTTTAGAACTTACTGGGTGGGAGTGTGGTAGTTGGGATGGTGGTAGTTGTGGTGGGCGGCGGTGGGCGTGGGTATGAGTCGGTGTATGAAGGCGAGTATTGGGTGGTGGTATAGGGTGGATGGATCACCACCTCTGGCCACATCCTGTGGTTACCACCACTCTGGACAGGCTCGAAGACAACACCAGTGGTGACGCTGGGAGTGTACACGATGTTGGCAGTAGTAGTGATCACTTCCCCTGGTCCCAGCGCTGCCAACATCTCACGGTGGTAGTCCGTCTGAGACTCAACTGCAAGCAAGCAAGCAAGTAAGTAAGCAAGTAAGTAAGCAAGGCTTAGTTACCAGGTTGAACTTCAAGACGCACTACTGAAGGTGGGTCATTAAACCTGCAAATTACTTCAACCCTGACCTTAAAAATATTTTAATTAATAATGAATACTAAGATATATATATATATATATATATATATATATATATATATATATATATATATATATATATATATATATATATATATATATATATATATATATATATATATATATATAATATATATATATATATATATATATATATATATATATATATATATATATATATATATATATATATATATATATATATACACCCTACGATATATACATTTCTTGGTGTGTACATATTGAGATATACACCACCCAGTATTTACCTTGTGCTGTGCCAGGGTCGGTGTGAGAGCACAACACTGCCATACTTACACTCTAGTGTATACAAACACACTCCACGTAAATACATTTATAGCTAGATTTCATACTTTATTGTAATAATGTTAATATCAATTGAGCAGCAACATCTTACGAATGTATCTTAGCATCGACCTGAACCTTCAAGGCTTGTATGCCTTAGTAAGAGGAAGGTTGGGATTATTATTGGTTAACGTAGGTCAGTGTTTAAGAATTTCATTATCAATTTTTGGGCGGTGGTATCATTTAGAGTCTCCTACAGCAATAATAGATAGGTTAAGTTACACCAAAACTCATTATTATGAGAAAGAAAGTCACAATACCGTGACTGAAATAATTCACATCTAGCTCACAGACTGAAGAGGAAAGTAGACGACATTTGGTTTCGTTCTTAACCATTATTAAATAACCTGATAATGGTCTTGATAATGGTCCTAATATTGGTCTTGATAATGGTCCTAATATTGGTCTTGGTAATGGTCTTGATAATGATCCTGATATTGGTCTTGATAATGGCCCTAATATTGATCTTGATAATGGTCCTGATACTGGTCATGATAATGGTCCTTACAGTGGACTTGTTATTGGTCTTGATAATGGTCCTGATACTTGTCATGATAATCGTCCTGATAATGGTCCTTATAGTGGTCTTGATATTGATCTTGATAATGGCCCTAATATTGGTCTTGATAATGGTCCTAATATTGGTCTTGGTAATGGTGTTTATAATGATCCTGATGTTGGTCTTGATAATGGCCCTAATATTGATCTTGATAATGGTCCTGATACTGGTCATGATAATGGTCCTTACAGTGGACTTGTTATTGGTCTTGATAATGGTCCTGATACTTGTCATGATAATAATGATGATAATGGTCCTTATAGTGGTCTTGACATTGGTCTTGATAATGGCCCTAATACTGATCTTGATAATGATCATAACATTGGTCTTGAAAATTAATGAACTTGATAACAGTCACGACGATAATTACACAAGATGACCCATAATGTCGGTCAGTTTCCTCTCAATATTGTCTGACCCATTATACGCTACGCGCTGAATTAACATTTAAAGTACATTTTGTCCTTCCTAATGATTTGTTTTTCATCATGAACATCTTAAGATAATCTTTTAAAATTTGTTTTGTAAATGTGTAAAAATATCCATAAGAAAGAAATGACCTTAACGTTGGAGCGAGATGGTACATAGCAGACAATAGTTGAAACATACACACACACATGCAACGTTTCGCCTGTAATACAGCCTCTAAAAAAGCCTGTATAATAGACTGTAAAACAGCCTGTACAAGACTGTAAAACAGCCTGTACAGCAGACTACAAAACAGCCTGTACAGCAGACTACAAAACAGCCTGTACAGCAGACTACAAAATAGCCTGCACAAAAGACTACAAAACAGCCTGTACAAAAGACTACAAAACAGCCTGTACAAAAGACTACAAAACAGCCTGTACAAAAGACTACAAAACAGCCTGTACAAAAGACTACAAAACAGCCTGTACAAAAGACTACAAAACAGCCTGTACAGCAGACTACAAAACAGCCTGTACAGCAGACTACAAAACAGCCTGTACAGCAGACTACAAAACAGCCTGTACAGCAGACTACAAAACAGCCTGTACAGCAGACTACAAAATAGCCTGTACAAAAGACTACAAAATAGCCTGCACAAAAGACTACAAAACAACCTGTACAAAAGACTACAAAACAGCCTGTACAAAAGACTACAAAATAGGCTGTACAAAAGACTACAAAATAGCCTGTATAAAAGACTACAAAATAGCCTGTATAAAAGACTACAAAACAGCCTGTACAAAAGACTACAAAATAGGCTGTACAAAAGACTACAAAATAGCCTGTATAAAAGACTACAAAATAGCCTGTATAAAAGACTACAAAATAGCCTGTATAAAAGACTACAAAATAGCCTGTACAAAAGACTACAAAACAACCTGTATAAAAGACTACAAAACAACCTGTATAAAAGACTACAAAATAGCCTGTATAAAAGACTACAAAATAGCCTGTATAAAAGACTACAAAATAGCCTGTATAAAAGACTACAAAATAGCCTGTACAAAAGACTACAAAATAGCCTGTATAAAAGACTACAAAATAGCCTGTACAAGACTACAAAATAGTCTGTACAAAAGACTACAAAATAGTCTGTACAAAAGACTACAAAATAGTCTGTACAAAAGACTACAAAATAGTCTGTACAAAAGACTACAAAATAGTCTGTACAAAAGACTACAAAATAGCCTGTACAAGACTACAAAATAGTCTGCACAACAGACTACAAAACAGCCTGTACAACAGACTACAAAACAGCCTGTACAGCAGACTACAAAAAAGCCTGTACAACAGACTACAAAACAGCCTGTACAAGACTACAAAACAGCCTGTACAGCAGACTACAAAACAGTCTGTACAACAGACTATAAAACAGCCTGTACAAAAGACTACAAAACAGCCTGTACAAAAGACTACAAAATAGCCTGTACAAGACTACAAAACAGCCTGTACAAGACTACAAAAAAGCCTGTACAAAAGACTACAAAATAGCCTGTACAAGACTACAAAACAGCCTGTACAACAGACTATAAAACAGCCTGTACAACAGACTATAAAACAGCCTGTACAAAAGACTACAAAATAGCCTGTACAAGACTACAAAACAGCCTGTTTCAAGTCAATTATTAAAAAAAATCTTAGTGTAAGAACTAAGCGTTGTTTTAACACTAGTGATTCCACTTATGTCTAGTTCAAGCTTAAATTTAAAATATATTATTTTTCTAAATTTTTTTGATCTCACTTTACATGAGCAATGAGGTAAGATTAGGCAATTTAAATTCTCTTACAGATTCTGTTTAGAGTTCAACTATCATCTACTTTATGGAAATCTCATACATTGTTCAGACTGGAAATTTATACAAATAATCATTATATTTAGTTAATTTTTGCTGATGTTTTACATAGAGTATCAAATAATGTTTGAACGTCTCTATAAACTTAAGTGGACGCTTTTTATCTTCAAAAATCTAATGCGGATGTATCAGACTGGAAAGAAACATTGGAGGTAACCACGGAGGACGTGTTTTTTTTCGTAATCTACAATAATTATTACTTTAAGTAAAGCTGTCTGAAACTCGTGTAGGTCCATCGACTCCTTGATGCGTCAGGACAGTGTCACCAGGTGACACCAACTTACAGTGGAGTTCTTCCATCTCCACTACACCCGTCTCTGATCTCTGCGTCCTGGTCTCTGTAGTGCATTCATAAAGCCGCTGGTGGGCAAAACGTATTCTCGTTAAAAAAAAAAAACTCCTAACGTTATATGTTTCTTAATTACACACTGTCGGAAGAATACGTTTTCTGATACCTAGGATCAAAGAGGAAGAGTACATGTGCCAAACTTGATTGTTTTCTTTCCCCACTTCCTAGTGTCCCAGCTCAGGCGAAATAAAGAACAAAAAGGCACAATACCGTGACTGGAACAATACACAAATAACCCGCACGTAGAAGAGAAAAGCTTATGACGACGTTTCGGTCCGACTTGGACCATATATAAAGTCACACTAACACACGACGGTGAGGGAGCCAATATATATACTGGCTCCCTCACCGTCGTGTCTTAGTGTGATTTGTAAATGGTCCAAGTCAGACTAAAACGTCGTCATAAGCTTTTCTCTTCTATGTGCGGGCTATTTGTGTATCTGGCGAAATAATTCATAAAAACATAAGTATGTAAAAGCACTGCAGCAGGTCTACTGGCACATACCAAGCTGGTCACACTGACTTTACTGGGTTATCTTAGGTTAAATGTACAAGTGTCAATAATGTACGGTAAGCCTACAACCTATTTGTACCCTCGGAACCACTGTGCAAATTTATACCACTCTTTGTAAATTTCTTGAATAAATCTTATCTTACATAATGCATACAACTCATCTAGTGTGGTGGAATATGTTAGGGAAACAAAGCAATTAGCATACAGAATAGGTCCGGCGCACATTACAGCTGTGCCTTTCTTGAACCAAAAAAAAAAAATTCTCTCTTTCCCTCAGGCAACATGTGGCACTTGACAGCATGTGTTTAAACATTTGCTCACCAACACAGGGGTTGAACCACAGGATTCTCTGCCAGTCCATGCAAGTGTAGGTCTCCCTGGGGTCAGAGGCGGCGCAGGTACAGAGGCTGCGCAGCTGCGTGCCCAGGATGCCCAGCACTGCTCGCCGACACTCTGCAGTGGAGCCTGCGCACCTGCGCGTATCGCTGTCCACTGCACATGCCTGCTCGTAGAACTCAAGTCTGTGTCTGGTGGAGCAGAGCAACAGCTTCAGCAGGTTGCTGATGGTCTTGTACACTCATAAGAATATTGTAATTAAGGTTCGCAGCATACAAAAATATACAAGACTTGCAGGAATTATATGATGATAATTTATAGAGGTTATGATACCAGACTGTTACAACAGACAAAGATAAAGTTGATTGACATAATGGAATATCAACTAATTGTGTTGAGATTGACTGTCTTCATGGTAGTATGTTCACACATAAGCGCACTTATATTGTCAACACACTCTTTACAATATATTTTAAGTGTTATAAAAGTGCATTATAATCAGCGCAATCTGTTATGTTCACTGGTACAGTTGTGTCATTCTGACCAGGAAATTGTGGATGTGGATGGTTTAGCAGACAGATGTAGAAGAGAGGGAATAGGGTGTAGGTAGACGGTGGAGAGGAAAACGATAGAAGTGCAGTTGATGTAGTTGTGTTGATTAATAATGGGGAAAAGGATAGGTAGCTCCAGGAAAAGTGAAGAAATATGGAAGCAAATTAAGTCAGAGTTGAAGAGAGGTATGGTCAGCAAGACTGACCAGCAAGACTGGCCAGCAAGACTGGCCAGCAAGACTGGCCAGCAAGACTGGTCAGCAAGGAGGCCAAGCCAGGCTGAGGGACAAGGACCTACCTGCATCCATTTTCCTCCTTGCAGGCTGCTGCCAGACGGTTACACAACATGGGGATGGGACCTGCTGTCTTGCGTGCGCACGATGGGTGCAACTTCTCCTGCGCCGTCAGACACTCGTTGGCCGTCACGCTGCTCTTCCTGTAAGCAGTCACAGATGAAGCAGAACTGGGCATCAGTGCTTTGATGTGTGTGTGTGTGTGTGTGTGTGTGTGTGTGTGTGTGTGTGTGTGTGTGTGTGTGTGTGTGTGTGTGTGTGTGTGTGTGTGTGTGTGTGTGTGTGTGTGTGTGTAAGTGGGGGGGATATGATACATGCGCCCATGTACAATCTGCAGCTACCCACACAGACCAATGCTCGTAGTATCTGGTCTTCAGCGTTCATTTACAAAAAAAAAAAAAAAAAAAAATAATAATAATTATTGTATCATTTACGACGTCTTCTTTAATGTTATTCAAGTGTTCTGCCACATGTGGCTTCTTGTTCTCGCTTCTTAATGGCGACAAGATATTTTCATATTTTGTTTTCCAGGAGGATCAAACATGTAGTTCACAGATCTCTATAGTTTATCAACTAACCAGAGGAAACTTTTAAGTGCCTTAGGTCGTGTTTCTGAGTTCGATTCTGTAGCATGTCTCTGGATTTTATTTTATCTTACGCACAAGTTTTTCTAGGTACAGCCAACACACCACAGCTGCACATTGTAAGTTTGGCCTAATATACATTGTGAAGTGCATTTTAAGCATTTACTCATCCTTATGTCCTTACAAGTGAACATTTATGTGTTCTTCTTGACACTATATTTACTCGACGATGACTCACAAATTCCTATTTTTATGATGCTTTCAATATTTTGTCACACAGTCTACGTAGTGGAACCTGTTATCACTTTCTCCCATTTCCATTACATTATATTTATTTTCATTCGTCTCCATCATTCATTTATTACTCCATTTGCTCAATGTATCCGAGTTTGTAAGAATTTATAATAACGTTCATTACACATTTCACATATGATCTTTGCATCATCTAAACATATATACATTACTATTTCTTCTTACAAGTCATCATTTATAGAAATTAAAAACATAATCGAGGAAAGAAATGCTTCAAGTAGGACCCGGCTGCTGACATTTCCTCACGAGGGCATTTTTTCCTTTTATTTCACATTTTCCCATCAGAGAGCCATTCATCCTCTGTAATAATTTGCTCTTTATTTCGCCTGTGTTTTGTATTTTTAAGATTAGTCTTTCAGGGGGAATTCTAACTGAAACTGAATTAAAAGTGAAATGAAACTCATCTAATCGTTCTTGAAAAACATCTTACTGCACCACTAGTTAAATATAATTGATGTACAGTAATTGTTGATATAAACTTGATTATTGCATTTCTGGAAAGTACAAAACAATGGCGCCATACAGGTAATAGAAAGTTCAGCTCTACACTAACAATGTAAAGGCACATTACAGTGACTGGAACAATATACAAATTACCCTCACATAAGAGAATGAATCCTATGATGAAGTTCCGGTCCGACTTCCACCTTACCTAGTCACCATTGTGACTAGTGTGCTACTTACATAGTCACACCTGTGACTAGTGTGCTACTTACCTAGTCACACCTGTGACTAGTGTGTTACTTACCTAGTTACACCTGCGACTAGTGTGCTACTTACCTAGTCACACCTGTGACTAGTGTGCTACTTACCTAGTCACACCTGCGACTAGTGTGCTACTTACCTAGTCACACCTGCGACTAGTGTGCTACTTACCTAGTCACACCTGTGACTAGTGTGCTACTTACCTAGTCAAACCTGCGACTAGTGAGCTACTTACCTAGTCACACCTGTGACTAGTGTGCTACTTACCTAGTCAAACCTGCGACTAGTGTGCTACTTACCTAGTCACACCTGCGACTAGTATGCTACTTACCTAGTCACACCTGTGACTAGTGTGCTACTTACCTAGTCAAACCTGCAACTAGTGTGCTACTTACCTAGTCACACCTGCGACTAGTATGCTACTTACCTAGTCACACCTGTGACTAGTGTGCTACTTACCTAGTCACACCTGTGACTAGTGTGCTACTTACCTAGTCAAACCTGCGACTAGTGTGCTACTTACCTAGTCACACCTGTGACTAGTGTGTTACTTACCTAGTTACACCTGCGACTAGTGTGCTACTTAACTAGTCACACCTGTGACTAGTGTGCTACTTACCTAGTCACACCTGTGACTAATATGCTACTTACCTAGTCACACCCGTGACTAGTATGCTACTTACCTAGTCACACCTGTGACTAGTGTGCTACTTACCTAGTTAAACCTGTGACTAGTACGCTACTTAATTAGTCACACCTGTGACTAGTGTGCTACTTACCTAGTTACACCTGTGACTAGTATGCTGCTTATCTAGTCACACTGCGACTAGTGAGCTACTCAGCAGTTTCTTCCCTTTCGAATAATTTAATGACTTTACTTACTTTTTTCCAGCAGATTTAAAACAATTACTGTCAGTGAGACAGACATGTAGTTTACCGATTTTATTTAAATATCATCAAAGTGTACAGTTATATACCTGACTGAGAGTTTACCTTCTTGTGATAAAGTCAGTCACAGTGTGACACTGGACAGCTTACATCATCTGTAGATTATTTACACTGCTCTTGTGTGGTGCTACTGCTCTTGTGTGGTGCTAGTGCTTTTGTGTGGTGCTACTGCTATTGTGTGGTGCTACTGCTCTTGTGTGGTGCTAGTGCTTTTGTGTGGTGCTACTGCTATTGTGTGGTGCTACTGCTCTTGTGTGGTGCTAGTGATTTTGTGTGGTGCTAGTGCTTTTGTGTGGTGCTAGTGCTTTTGTGTGGTGCTACTGCTATTGTGTGGTGCTACTGCTCTTGTGTGGTGCTAGTGCTTTTGTGTGGTGCTACTGCTATTGTGTGGTGCTAGTGCTTTTGTGTGGTGCTAGTGCTTTTGTGTGGTGCTACTGCTCTTGTGTGGTGCTAGTGCTTTTGTGTGGTGCTACTGCTCTTGTGTGGTGCTACTGCTCTTGTGTGGTGCTAGTGCTTTTGTGTGGTGCTAGTGCTCTTGTGTGGTGCTACTGCTCTTGTGTGGTGCTAGTGCTTTTGTGTGGTGCTAGTGCTCTTGTGTGGTGCTACTGCTCTTGTGTGGTGCTAGTGCTCTTGTGTGGTGCTACTGCTCTTGTGTGGTGCTAGTGCTCTTGTGTGGTGCTACTGCTCTTGTGTGGTGCTAGTGCTCTTGTGTGGTGCTAGTGCTCTTGTGTGGTGCTAGTGCTCTTGTGTGGTGCTACTGCTATTGTGTGGTCCTACTGCTCTTGTGTGGTGCTAGTGCTTTTGTGTGGTGCTACTGCTCTTGTGTGGTCCTACTGCTCTTGTGTGGTGCTAGTGCTTTTGTGTGGTGCTACTGCTCTTGTGTGGTGCTACTGCTCTTGTGTGATGCTAGTGCTTTTGTGTGGTGCTACTGCTCTTGTGTGATGCTACTGCACTTGTGTGGTCCTACTGCTCTTGTGTGGTCCTACTGCTCTTGTGTGGTGCTAGTGCTTTTGTGTGGTGCTACTGCTATTGTGTGATGCTAGTGCTTTTGTGTGGTGCTACTGCTCTTGTGTGGTGCTACTGCACTTGTGTGGTGCTACTGCTCTTGTGTGGTGCTACTGCTCTTGTGTGGTGCTACTGCCCTTGTGTGGTGCTACTGCTCTTGTGTGGTTCTACTGCTCTTGTGTTGTGTGGTGCTACTGCTATTGTGTGCTGCTACTGTTCTTGTGTGGTGCTACTGCTCTTGTGTGGTGCTACTGCTCTTGTGTGGTGTCAGTGCTCTTGTGTGGTTCTACTGCTCTTGTGTTGTGTGGTGCTACTGCTCTTGTGTGGTGCTACTGCTATTGTGTGATGCTAGTGTTTTTGTGTGGTGCTACTGTTCTTGTGTGGTTCTACTCCTCTTGTGTAGTGCTAATGCTCTTGTGTGGTGTTAGTGCTCTTGTGTGGTACTAATGCTCTTGTGTTGAGTGGTGCTAGTGCTCTTGTGTGATGCTACTGTTTTTGTGCGGTGCTAGTCCTCTTGTTTGGTGCTAATGCTCTTGTGTGGTTCTACTGCTCTTCTTTTGTGTGGTTCTACTGTTCTTGTGTTGTGTGGTGCTAGTGCTCTTGTGTGGTTCTACTGTTCTTGTGTTGTGTGGTGCTAGTGCTCTTGTGTGGTTCTACTGCACTTGTGTTGTGTGGTGCTAGTGCTCTTGTGTGATTCTACTGCTCTTGTGTTGTGTGGTGTTAGTGCTCTTGAGTTGTGTGGTGCTAATGCTCTTGTGTGCTTTCTACTGCTCTTGTGTTGTGCGGTGCTAGTGCTCTTGTGTGGTTCTACTGCTATTGCGTTGTGTGGTGCTAGTGCTCTTGTGTGCTTTCTATTGCTCTTGTGTTGTGTGGTGCTAGTGCACTTGTTTTGTGCGGTGCTAGTGCTCTTGTGTGGTTCTACTGCTCTTGTGTTGTGTGGTGCTAGTGCTCTTGTGTGGTTCTATTGCTCTTGTGTTGTGTGGTGCTAGTGCTCTTGTGTGGTTCTACTGCTCTTGTGTTGTGTGGTGCTAGTGCTCTTGTGTGGTTCTACTGCTCTTGAGTTGTGTGGTGCTAGTGCTCTTGTGTGGTTCTACTGCTCTTGTGTTGTGTGGTGCTAGTGCTAGTGTGTGGTTCTACTGTTCTTGTGTTGTGTGGTGCTAGTGCTCTTGTGTTGTGTGGTGCTAGTGCTATTGTGTGGTTCTACTGCTCTTGTGTTGTGTGGTTCTACTGTTATTGTGTTGTGTGGTGCTAGTGCTCTTGTGTGGTTCTACTGCTCTTGTGTTGTGTGGTGCTAGTGCTCTTGTGTGGTTCTACTGCTCTTGTGTTGTGTGGTTCTACTGTTCTTGTGTTGTGTGGTGCTAGTGCTCTTGTGTGGTTCTACTGTTCTTGTGTTGTGTGGTGCTAGTGCTCTTGTGTGGTTCTACTGCTCTTGCGCTGTGTGGTTCTACTGCTCTTGAGTTGTGTGGTTCTACTGTTCTTGTGTTATGTGGTGCTAGTGCTCTTGTGTGGTGCTAGTGCTCTTCGTCTTGCTAGTGCTCTTGTGTTGTGTGGTGCTAGTGCTCTTGTGTGGTGCTAGTGCTCTTGTGTGGTGCTAGTGCTCCTGTGTAGTGTGGTGCTAGTGCTCTTGTGTTGTGTGGTGCTAGTGCTCTTGTGTAGTGCCACGGCACCTGTGTGGTGGCCAGTGTCTGGTGTGTGGTGCCACTGCCTTGTGTGGTGCCACCGCACCTGTGTGGTGCCAGTGCCTGTGCAGTGCCAGCGTCTTGGTGCGGCGCCACTGCCCTGTGTGCGCCAGTGCTCCTGTGTGGGCCAGTGCCTTGTGTTGTGTGGTGCCAGTGCCCTGTGTGGTGCCACTGCTCCTGTGCGGTGCCACGGGCACCCAGTGGTGCCAGTGCTCTTGGTGGTGGTGCCACCGTTCCAGGTGTGGTGCCACCGCACCAGGTGGTGCCATGCTCAGTGGCGCCAGTGCCCAGTGGCAGCTACTGCCTGGGTGTGGCGCCAGTGCCTGTGTGGGCCAGTGCCTTGTGTTCTGTGGTGCTAGTGCTCTTGTGTGGTGCTACTGCTCTTGTGTGGTGCTAGTGCTCTTGTGTGGGGCTAGTGCCTTGTGGTTGTGTGGTGCTAGTGTGCCTTGTGTGGTGCTATGCCTTGTGTGGTGCTAGTGCCTTGTGCAGTGCGGTGCCAGTGCCTTGTGCTGTGTGGTGCCAGTGCCTGTGTAGTGGTTGTGCTAGTGCCTTGCATTGTGTATGCCAGTGCCTGTGTCTGTGGTGCTAGTGCTCTTGTGTGGTGCCAATGCCTTGTGTGAAAATAGTGCTCTTGTGTGGTGCTAGTGCTCTTGTGCGGCGCCAGTGCCCTGTGCGGCGCCAGTGCCCGGTGCGGTGCCAGCGTTCGGTGTGGCGCCACCGTCTTGCGTGGCGCCACTGCCTTGTGCGGCGCCACTGCCTTGCGCCGCCAGTACCCTGCGCCATTGGCGCCTGTGCGTCGCCAGCGCCCTGTGTGCGGCGCCACCGCCTTTGTGGTGCCAGTGCCCTGCGGCAGCGCCTGTGCGGTGCCAGTGCCTGCGGGCCAGTGCCCAGTGGCGCCACTGCCCCCGCGTGGCGCCAGTGCCTTGCAGCCAGTGCTCCGGTGCGGTGTCACTGCCCGTGTGCGCCAGCGTGCTCCGGTGGCGCCAGTGCTCCGGTGTGGTGCCAGTGTCTTTGTGTGGTGCGGAGTGATCTTGTGTGGTGTCATCGCTCAGTGGTGTCATCACCTTGTGTGCGGTTAGCGCTCCTGGTGTGGCGCTAGTGCTCCTTGTATGGCGCCAGTGCTCAGTGATGCCATTGCCTTTGGTGCGGTGCCAGTGTCGGTGCGGCGTCAGTGCCCTGTGTGGTGCCACTGCCTTGTGCGGCGCCAGTGCCCGGTACGGCGCCAGCGCTCCTGTGTGTCCCACCCCTGTGGGGCCAGCGCTCGGTGCGGCACCGGCGTTCGGTGCGGCGCCAGTGCTCCTGTGCGGCGCCAGTGCCTTGCGTGGCGCCAGTGCCTGTGCGGTGCCAGTGCTCCGTGCGGCGCCAGTGCCTTGCACAGGTGGTGCCACCGTCTTCTTGCAGTGACGTTGAAGTGCCTTGCGGTGCCAATGTCTTTTGTGGTGAAGCGCATCAAGCACAGTGGTGCCAGTGCCTGAGCGTTGCTAGTGCCCAGGATGTGTGTTATGCTCGTGTGTTGTGGCGCCAGGGCGTTCCGTGCGGCGCCAGTGCCGCAGCGTTGTGTGGCGCCAGTGTTCCTGTGCGGCGCCAGTGTTCCGTGCGGCGCCAGTGTTCCTGCGCTGTGCGGCGCCAGCGCTCCGTGCGGCGCCACCGCCTTGTGCGGTGGTGCCAGTGCTGCGTGCGCCAGTGCCCAGTGGCGCCACTGCTCCGCGGTGCCACTGCTCCTGTGCGCGACGCCAGTGCCCGTGCGGTGCCACCGCCTTGGTGCGGCGCCACTGTTCCGTTTCGCGCTGCGCCCTGTGCGGCGCTGCGCCCGTGCGGCGCCAGTGCCCGGCGTGGTGCCACTGCTCCGGTGCGGCGCTACTGTTCCTTGCTTGCGCCACTGCTCTTGTGCGGTGCCACCGTTCCTTTGCTCTGACGCCACTGCCCGTGCGGCGCCACCGCCTTGGGTGTGCCACTGCTCCAGCGGATGCCATTGCTCCGTGCGGTGCCACCGCTCCGTGCGGCGCCACCGCTCCGTGCGGCGCTGGTGCTCAGTGATGCCAGTCGCCCGTGCGGCGCCACCGCTTGTGCGGGCGCCAGTGCCGTTGTGCGGCGCCAGTGCTCCTGTGCGGCGCCAATGCTCCTGCGTGGCGCCAGTGCCCATGCGGTGCCATGCCTGTGCGGTGCGAGGCCCGGCGTGGCGCCAGTGTTCCTGTGCGGCGCCCGTGCCTGTGGCGCTAGTGTTCGGCAGTGGCGCGCCCGCGCCCAGTGCGCCAGTGCCCGTGCGGTGCCCGTGCTCCGCAGGAGGCGCCAGCGCCTGTGTGGTGCCAGTGTTTCGTGCGGCGCCAGTGCCTTGCGTGGCGCCAGTGCCCTGTGCGGCGCCAGTGCCCGTGTGGCGCTAGTGTTCCGGTGTGGTGCTCGTGCCCGTGCGGTGCCAGTGTTCCTGCGGCGCCAGCGCTCCGTGCGGCGCCAGCGCCCGGTGCGGCGCCAGCGCCTTCCGTGGCGCCAGTGTTCCGCGCGGCGCCAGTGTTCCGTGCGGCGCCCGTGCCTTGTGTGGCGCGCCAGTGTTCGGTGCGGCGCCAGTGCCCGTGTGGCGCCAGTGTTCCGGTAGTGGTGCCCGTGCCTGTGTGGCGCCAGTGCCCTGTGCGGTGCCAGTGTCAGGAGGCGCCCAGCGCTCGCAGTGGCGCCAGTGTTCTGGTGCGGCGCTGGCGCCCGGTGCGGTGCCAGGGTGTTCTGCGAGGCGCCAGTGCCTGTGTGGTGCCAGTGTCTCCGTGTGGTGCCGGGTGCTCCTGTGTGGTGCCAGTGTTCCTTGTGTGGTGCCTCGTGCTCCTGTGTGGTACAGTGCCTGGTGCGGCGCTAGTGTCTGGTGGAGGCGCTCAGTGCCTGTGTGGCGCCAGTGTCTGTGTGGCGCTGGTGTCTGTAAAGCTAGTGTTCCAGGAGCGCCAGTGCCCCTGTGCGGTGATAGTGTTCTGTGTGGCGTCAGTGCTTTCTGGGTGTGGTGCCAGTGTTCCAGAGGCGCCATGCCTTGTGTGGTGCCAGTGTTCCTGTGTGGCGCTGGTGTCCTTTTGTTAGTGCCTTGGTGTGGTGCCAGTGTTCCTGTGTGCATGCTGGTGCCCTGTGTGGCGCCAGTGTTCTTGTGATACCAGTGCCCTGTGTATGGATAGCAACCTTGTGTGGTGCTGGTGCTTTGTGTGGTGCCAGTGTTCCTGTGGAGGCTACTAGTGCCTTGTGTGTGGTGCTAGTAGCTGTGTGGTGCTGGTGCCTGTGTGGTGCCATGTTCTTTGTGGCGCTAGTGTTCTGTGTGGCACAGTGCCTTGTGCAGCTAGTGTCTTGTGGAGGCGCCAGTGCCTGTGTGGTGCCAGTGTCCTTGGGGTGCAGTGCTGGTGCTCAGTGGTGCCAGTGTTCTTGTGAGGCGCTAGTGCTCTTGTGTGGTGCTATGCTCTTGTGCAGCTGGTGCCTTGTGTGGTGCTAGTGTTCTGTGTGACTAGTGCCTCTGTGGTACAGTGTTCTTGTGTGGTGCTGGTGCCTTGTGTGGCGCTAGTGCCCGGTGGTGCTAGCGTTCCTGTGTGGTGTTGGCGCTCAGTGGTGCCAATGTTCCTGTGAGCAAGGCCAGTGCCTGTAGTGGTGTCAGTTCTCTGTGTGGTGCCAGTGCCCTGGGTGGTGCCAGTGTTTTCGTGTGGCGCTGGTGCCTTGGGTGTGGCGCTAGTGTTCTTGTGTGGTGCTGGTGCTCTTGTGGTGCCAGTGCCTTGTGCAGTGCCAGTGCCTGTGTGGTGCCAGTGCCCTGTGTGGTGCCAGTGCTCCAGGTGGTTAGTGCCTGTGCGGTGCTGGTGTTCTGTGTGGCGCCAGTGCGCCTTGTGTGGTGCCAGTGTCTCTGTGAGGCGCCAGTGCCTGCAGGTGCCAGTGCCTTGTGCAGGCCGGTGCCTTGTGCGGTGCCAGTGTTCCGTGCGGCGCCAGTGCCTTGCGGCGCCAGTGTTCCTGTGCGGCGCCAGTGCCCGGTGCGGTTGCGCTCCGGTGCGGTGCCAGTGCCCTTGCGGCGCTGGTGCCCGTGGTGCCAGTGTTCCTGTGATACGCTCAGCGCCCAGGTGCGGCGCCAGTGTTCCGTGCGGCGCCAGTGCCCGTGCGGCGCCAGTGTTCCGGTGCGGCGCTGGTGCCCTGCAGCGCCATGTTCCGTGCGGCGCTGGCGCCTTGTGCGGTGCCAGTGCCCGTGTGGCGCCAGCGCCTGTGTGGTGCCAAGTGCTCGGTGCGGCGCCAGCGTTCCTGGTGCGGCGCCAGCGCTCCGGTGTGGCGCCAGCGCGCCTTGTGCGGCGCCAGTGTTCCTGCGTGGTGCCAGTGCCCTGGTGCGGCGCCAGTGCTCCTGTGCGGTGCAAGTGCTCCGGTGCGGCGCCAGTGCCCGTGCGGCGCCAGTGCCTTGGTGCGGCGCCAGTGCCCTGCGTAAGTGCCAGTGTTCCGGTGCGGCGCCAGCGCCCTGGGTGCGGCGATAGCGCCAGTGCCCGTGCAGCGCCAGTGCCCTGGTGCGGCGCCAGCGCCCTGCGTGCGGCGCCAGTGCCCTTGTGCGGCGCCAGTGCCTTGTGCGGCGCCAGTGCCTTGCGTAGCCAGTGCCTTGGTGCGGCGCTGGCGCCCGTGGTGCCGTGCCCTGTGCGGCGCCATGCTTGTGCGGCGCTAGCGCTCAGGCAGTGCCAGCGCTGCGTGGTGCCAGTGCTCCCGGTGTGCGCCGGTGCTCCTGTGTGGTGCCAGTGCCTTTGTGTGGCGCTAGTGGCCTGCGTGGCGCCAGTGCCTTGTGCGGCGCTGGTGCCTGTGCGGTGCCAGCGTTCCGGTGCGGTGCCAGCGCCCGGTGCGGCGATAGTGCCAGTGCCCGTGCAGCCAGTGCCCTGCGTGGCGCCAGCGCTCCGTGCGGCGCTGGTGCTCCGTGCGGCGCTGCGTTCCTGTGTGGCGCCAGTGCCTGCGTGCGCCAGTGCCCGTGCGGCGCCAGTGTTCCGTGCGGTGCCATGTTCCCGTGCGGTGCCAGTGCCTGGTGCGGTGCCAGTGTTCTGCGTGCGCCAGTGCCTTGTGCGGCGCCAGTGTTCCGTGGCGCCAGCGTTCCTGTGCGGTGCCAGCGCCCGTGTGTGCCAGTGTCTCTGTGCGGCGCCAGTGCTCCGTGCGGCGCCAGCGCCTGCGTGGTGCCAGTGCCTCGTGCGCGCCAGTGCCCAGTGGCGCCAGTACCTTTGTGTGCGCCATGCCTGTGCGGCGCTGCGCCTGCGTGGCGCCAGCGCCTTGTGCGGTGCCATGCTCCTTGCGTGGTGCCAGTGCCTTGCAGTGGGCGGTTAGTGTTCCAGTGGCGCCAGCGGTTCCTCGTGGTGCCAGTGCCCGGTGTGGTGCCAGTGTTCCTGCGTGGCGCCAGTGCCCAGTGGGTGCCAGTGTCTGTGTGGTGCCAGTGTTCCGTGTGGCGCCAGTGCCCTGTGTGGCGCCAGTGCCCTGTGCGGCGCCAGTGCCCGTGCAGGCCAGTGCTCCAGTGCGCCATGCTCCTGTGCAGCCAGTGCCTGGTGTGGTGCCAAGTGCTCTTGTGTGGTGCTAGTGTTCTGTGTGTGGTGCTAAAGCCTGTGTGGTGCTAGTGCTCCCCAGTGTGCCAGTGTTCCTTGTGTGGTGCCAGTGTTCTAGTGTGGTGCCAGTGTTCCTGTGTGGCGCTGCGCCTTGTGCAGCCAGTGCTCCTGGGTGCGGGCGCCATGCCCTGGGTGTGGTGCCAGTGCCCTGTGTGGTGCCAGTGGTTCCTGTGTGGTGCCAGTTCCCGTGCAGCACAGTGCCTGTGTGGCGCTATGCCTTGGTGTGGTGCCAGTGCCTGTGTGGTGCCAGGCGTCTTGGGTGTGGCACCAGTGCCTTGTGCAGGCCAGTGTCTTGTGTGGTGCCAGCACCTTGTGTGGTTAGCACCCTGTGTGGTGCCAGTGTTCAGTGGTGCCAGTGTTCCTGTAGTGGTGCCAGTGTTCCAGGTGGTGCTAGTGTTCTTGTGTGGTGCTAGTGCTCTTGTGTGGTGCTAGTGTTCTTGTGTGGTGCTAGTGCTCTTGTGTGGTGCTAGTGCTCTTGTGTGGTGCTAGTGTTCTTGTGTGGTGCTAGTGCTCTTGTGTGGTGCTAGTGCTCTTGTGTGGTGCTAGTGCTCTTGTGTGGTGCTAGTGTTCTTGTGTGGTGCTAGTGTTCTTGTGTGGTGCTAGTGCTCTTGTGTGGTGCTAGTGCTCTTGTGTGGTGCTAGTGTTCTTGTGTGGTGCTAGTGCTCTTGTGTGGTGCTAGTGCTCTTGTGTGGTGCTAGTGCTCTTGTGTGGTGCTAGTGTTCTTGTGTGGTGCTAGTGTTCTTGTGTGGTGCTAGTGCTCTTGTGTGGTGCTAGTGCTCTTGTGTGGTGCTAGTGTTCTTGTGTGGTGCTAGTGCTCTTGTGTGGTGCTAGTGCTCTTGTGTGGTGCTAGTGCTCTTGTGTGGTGCTAGTGCTCTTGTGTGGTGCTAGTGCTCTTGTGTGGTGCTAGTGCTCTTGTGTGGTGCTAGTGCTTTTGTCAACACCATGCTCAGGCTGGCTAACTGACTCATGGATATTACAACATCGTGTATTTCAACTAACTGTTTGTGACTTATACTTAATATTATCTAATTAACTCCCTCTTCTCAACAATCTCTCAAACTTCATATATTTCACATATTTGTTATTTTCTTTTCTTCTAAAATTTCGTTTTTGTCGTTGTCCTGAATCTCTTTATTTTACTTTCAACATTCAGTTTAATTTAAGTTAACTGAAGTAAAAAGTTATTTGAATCTTGACCGTACTCACTAGTTTTTTCTATTTTTTTCCGTTCCTTCTTATATTTGTGTATTAATTTGGCTGGTCGCTAAGTCTAGGCTGCCGCCGAACTTCTTGTAATGCTTCTTAATGTTTTTTCAGCTTTTTCGCGTGTTAAGATAAATAAGATTTTGTTTAAAGGGTTAGCCGCTAGGATGATCCAAGACAGTGCGTCGTCAAGGACTCTCTATCTTATTGCCATTGGGGTCCTTCAATCTTGTCTCCAGGATGCGACCCACACCAGTCGACTAACACCCAGGTGCCTACCTGCTTCTAGGTGAATAGGGACAGCAGGTGTAAGGAAACACGTCCAAATGTTTCCACCCAGCTGAGGACTGAACTACGGACACTCAGTGGATGAGGCGAGAGCGTTGTCTACCAGCCCACGGGACACCGTGTTGCTCTCTGCTCAAACGTTATTATGTGTGTGTGTGTGTGTGTGTGTGTGTGTGTGTGTGTGTGTGTGTGTGTGTGTGTATATATATATATATATATATATATATATATATATATATATATATATATATATATATATATATATATATATAGATAGATAGATAGATAGATAACGTGTTTTGTGGTTGTCAAAGGTATGAGGAAGAATACAAAACATTCACAAATATGTAACGAAGATGGAAAGAGAATCATGAGAATTAATAAACAGTAAACTAAAATAATTCATAAATGAATTCCACAAGATGAGAAAATGTCAAGGGACAGCCACGAAGATACTCGACTGACACAGGAAAATGAAAATTTTGCTTACAACCAAAAAGAAAGGAGATATGTAAGAGATTCACTCACTTGCAGAGGCAGAAAGCGACTTCGAGAGCCCATTTGGACTCCACATTTCTGTAGAAAGTCTGCAGGTTGCTCATGCAAGCCTCTCTGTTGCACTCATTGTCGCACATGGCCAGCACGGGATCCAGGAGCCTCCGGCAGGTGGGCTCCGTTGTGCACCCTACCAGCGCCGTCTGGCAGGTGGAGTGGAGCACCGGCACGGGGCCAGAGGGCGAGGTGGCGTGACCTGCAGGCAGTGCGGTGGGCCAAGGTCAGGTCAGGGAGGGGTTTGTACCAGGTGGTACTGAGGGTGGTGGTCAGGGTGGACAAGTGGCACCATAGCTGGCTGGAAGTGATGGTAGGTGGTAACAGTAGTGATGGTAACAATGGTGATGGTATGGTGGTGGTGATGGTAGGTGATAGTGGTGGTTATGGGGGTGGTAATGTAAGCAGCAATATGTGTAGGAGCTCAGCTAACTAGCTAACATAGCTAGTTAAGGCCACTAGCTAAGTAATTTATCTATAAGGACCAAGTGCCAACAGATGGAGCAACACACTGTAGGACAACAGAGTGGTGTGAGGGCAGGATAACTGCGAGGGAAGAGGACAAGCTGCTGCACTTCTCACCACTCAACAACCTTCACATTCTTCATGAAAACTTTACATGCCTAGAATTAAAATAATGTCCAATGGAAAAAAAACCTGAAAAGGCAAAAAAAAAAAAAAAATAGATGAAGGTATTATTTTACATAAGCAGGATAAATAAATAATTCACGTTAAACGCTAAACCCACGTGGGTCGTTCAGCTCAAGACGTAGTGGAGGCTTGATCCTCGGTCTGCCTCTTATACAGCACAGGGTGGCAGGATCTGGTAGCACTGGTGTGTCCTGCCTGGCACTGCCACTCGACGCTGGGTCGCCTTAACAGTCAGCACACACGGGACACACTTGAAAATCGTGAGAAAGAATTTAAAAAAAAAACGAAAAAACTGAGATATAGTCTATTAAATTTGTCGTAAGGATGAAGAACATTTGAATGTTTTAGATAACTGAATTGTTAGTTATGACGCCCTCACTTCCGGTAGGTCGGCAAGTGCGTGTAGGTGATACTTTATGTATTTATAGCAGCTTAAATACAGAGGCGACTCACACACACACACACACACACACACACACACACACACACACACACACACACACACACACACACACACACACACACACACACACACACACACACACACACATATATATATATATATATATATATATATATATATATATATATATATATACATTATTTTTTTTCAACAAGTCGGCCGTCTCCCACCGAGGCAGGGTGACCCAAGAAGAAAGAAAATCCTCAAAAAGAAAATAATACTTTCATCATCATTCAACACTTTCACCTCACTCACACATAATCAATGTTTTTGCAGAGGTGCTCAGAACACAACAGTTTAAAAGTATATACGCATAAAAATACACAATATATCCCTCCAAACTGCCAATATCCCAAACCTCTCCTTTAGAGTGCAGGCATTATACTTCCCATTTCCATGACTTAAGTCCGGTTAATAAAATAACCGATTTCCCTGAATCCCTTCACTAAATATTACCCTGCCCACACTCCAACAGCTCGTCAGGTCCCAAAATACCATTTGTCTCCATTCACTCCTATCTAACACGCTCACGCACGCTTGCTGAAAGTCCAAACCCCTCGCCCAGAAAACCTCCTTTACCCCCTCCCTCCAACCTTTTCGAGGACGACCCCTACCCCGCCTTCCTTCCCCTAAAGATTTATACGCTCTCCATGTCATTCTACTTTGATAAATTCTCTCTAAATGACCAAACCACCTCAACAACCCCTCTTCTGCCCTCTGACTAATACTTTTATTAACTCCACACCTTCTCCTAATTTCCACACTCCGATTTTTCTGCATAATATTTACACCACACATTGCCCTTAGACAGGACATCTCCACTGCCTCCAACC
>NC_091314.1:25692493-25962493 GCF_038502225.1 Cherax quadricarinatus
TCATTAATAATAATAAAAATAATAACAATAATTAATAATAATAAATAATAAAATAATTAATAATAATAATAATAACAATAAATAATAATAATAATTAATAAAATAATTAATAATAATAAATAATAATTAATAAAAAATTAATAATAATAATAATAATAATAATTAATAAAATAATTAACAATAATTCATAAAGTAATTAATAAAATAATTAACAATAATTCATAAAATAATTAATAAAATAATTAACAATAATTCATAAAATAATTAATAATAATAAAAATAATTATTAATAATAATAATAACAATAATTAATAATAACAATAATTAATCATAATAATAATAAAAAAAATAATTAAAAAAAAACATAAAATAATTGATAATAATAACAATAATTAATAATAATAATAATGAATTATTTTCCAAGATTCATTTGTTTCCTAGACGTGAAAGACAAGTGATGGAGTCACTTGGGACAAACTTGAACTGACAGTAGCAGTAAGAAAGCACAAAGTCTAGATCATTTTGGGCAGACAAACTAAAATTTAGAACTAACTGACGCTAAATAATGAACGTTAGATTATCTGAATGTGAAGTTTAATATAATTAAGATGTCTGAAGATTATTAAATATATATATATATATATATATATATATATATATATATATATATATATATATATATATATATATATATATATATATATATATATATATAACATCAGCCGTTTCCCACCAAGGCAGGGTGGCCCGAAAAAAAAAAAACTTTCACTATCATTCACTCCATCACTGTCTTGCCAGAGGCGAGCTCACACTACAGTTATAAAACTGCAACATTAACACCCCTCCTTCAGAGTGTAGACACTGTACTTCCCATCTCCAGGAATCAAGTCCGGCCTGCAGGTTTCAATGAATCCCTTCATAAATATTACCCTATTCACACTCCAACAGCACCTCAAGTCCTAAAAACCATTTGTCTCCATTTACTCCTATCTAACACGCTCACGCATGCTTGCTGGTAGTCCAAGCCTCTCACACACAAAACTTCCTTTACCTCCCCCCCTCTAATCTTTCGTAGGCCGACTTCTACTCCGCCTTCCCTCCACTACAGATTTATACACTCTCGCAGTCATTCTATTTTGTTCTGCATGTCTGAACCACTTCAACAACCCCTCATCAGCTCTCTGGATAACAGTTTTGGTACTCCCGCACCTCCTAATTTCCAAACTACGAATTCTCTGCATTACATTCACACCACACACCGCCCTCAGACACAACATCACTGCCTCCAGCCTCAGCCTTCTCTCAGCGTGTGCTATATATACTGAGTGTTTGCTTGCTTTAATCTCTATTTTAGGTATTAGAGTATTTTTGTCTGGTGGTGAAGAGGTTACGTGCAGCTTCAAGAACTCTAGTGTGGTCGACAGACTTCCCTCATTAACTAACCTACGAAGGGACAGTAATAGAAAAGAGTATTGAGAATTTTTTTATGAAATTACTGGCGGAAAGGGAGAGGTAGAAATGTAGTGGAGACAAGAAGTGTATAAATGCTGAGTGAAATCCGGACACCGGTGTATTAGACATTCCGTATTGGACATTTATATTCCATCTAAATACTTTACACCAAGTCCATGAGGTATTTGTTTAGCAATATTTTTTTTTTAGGCAGTTGGCAGACAGGAAACTTTTAGAAACTTTTGGTGGAGAGCTCCATAGTCTTGGTGTTTATATTTGCAAAGCTTTTGCAACTGAGGTAAAAGTCGCACCACGTGTGAGGTATTTGTTTCTTGTATCAATGCATGTTGTTGCAGCGTCTCCAGTGTTATGACTGAGTTTATATTTGTATTGAGTGTCTTGCACTACTCTACTTGTATTGCACTGACACCACTCTCCTTCACCTACCTCGTACTTTACCTGCCATTATTATGTATTATTATTATAATATTTTAGAGGAAACGTAAAACTTGTAAGAGTCTTAAGAGCGCCTGACAAATGGGAGCTAATTAGGTCTGGTCTACATCTGTTCGTGCTTTTTTGTCTTCTACAGAAGCGCTTCTCGTACTAATTTTGATATCGTCATCAAACGATGATACGAAGCTGTGGGTGCTCTTTTTATCTATGCCAAGAGGCAGAGAAACAGTAGAGATGCCAGGACAGTGCCTTGTTTTGGTACTTTCTTTGTAATACACTTGTTAATGTTAAATATACATCTCTGTACTCTTCCTGCTCTACCTACTGACCTTGTACGACATCACTTCATGCCTCCACTTCTCATACGATTTTTTTTTTAATTTTACTGGGAGCGACTCGTCAGAGGTGTTCAGCGACCTCGCAAAAAGGACATCATAATTATTATGTATATTTATTCTCTTTCATTTAATATTATATTGATAATTTTTTCGTTAATAGCTTAAACGAAAATTTTTGTTTTATATTGTTATTGGCCTTATTTATTTACCTTATATCTGTAGGTATGAAATAAAAACTACACCTCTCTCTGTGATAGTTGAAGGAGAGTTTTGATTGGCTGCCAACGTTGCAAACAACCTGCCGCTTGTTTCATTGTTGGCGACAGGAGTCACCTGACGTTGTATCTGCAAGGACCACTGTCTCTCGCTCTCACAGTTCCTGGTGGAGGAAACACTTCCTCTCTCTGCTCTGTCTGGTAGAACGCTGTTCTTCAATGTTCGTGTTAGACTTTGTTTTTGTTAGTATTTTTGATAGTGTATGTCATCGTTGGTTAGCCAAGACATATATCTTGTAATTCTGTGCAACTCTGTTCACACAGCATTAGAGTTAATGACATTTGACGCTTTCAGAGGTTGTGTGGTAAGACACTCTGTATCTTTGGTCCCGAGTTCAACTCTCGACCTACTTTGTTCTGTGATGTAAATGGTTAAGATAACCGACAAGTTCTGGCATCTACGTACTGTTGTAGTTGGGTTGGAATTGCTGAACTCAGTTTCAGTATTAAGGGAGTTTTTTTTTTCCTTACGTGGAGGCCTTACCGATGGTCCCCAGTTAGTGTCGTTTGGTCTGTTTCTTCCTTGCCTGCCGCTGTGCTGTCCACGGCTGCTTCCACCATTATTGCTACATGACGAACTGGTCGTCCCATTGCTCTACCAAGCTGTTATATTACGTCTATGGTTCAGAAGTTAGCTTATCTAGGGACCGGTTTTAGTCAGTAACATTCTAAGATGAGTCTAACCGAGCACACACGCACACATACATACACTTATATTAATATCGTACTTTTGAGCACATTTCATCACAGTAAAGTGCCAAGTGGTATATATTCTTAAGAGTATTATAGTGTACAATATCTTACCTAATGTATTTATGAAGTGTTTACCTGGAAAGGGTTTCGGGGGTCAACGCCCCCGCGGCCCGGTCTGAGACTATGCCTCGTGGTGGATCAGGGTCTGATCAACCAGGCTGTTACTGCTGGCCGCACGCAAGCTGACGTACGAACCACAGCCTGGTTGGTCAGGTACTGACTTTAAGTGCCTGTCCAATGCCTGTCCAGTGCCTGCTTGAAGACAGCCAGGGGTCTATTGGTAATCCCCCTTATGTATGCTGGGAGGCAGTTGAACAGTCTTGGGCCCCGGACACTTACTGTGTTGTCTCTCAGTGTACTCGTGGCGTCCCTGTTTTTCATCTGGGGAATGTTGCATCTCCTGCCGAGTCTTTTGCTTTCATATGGAGTGATTTCGTGCGCAGGTTTGGTACCAATCCCTCCAGGACCTTCCAAGTGTATATTATCATGTATCTCTCTCGCCTGCGTTCTAAGTATAGTAATGATATATAAGTATAATAAGTATAATAAGCTTTGCATTTATTGTATTTCCACGTAGACACCTTTTTGTTGTTAAAGATTTCAACATTTACTTGGTGAGTTTGTAATTATTCAGCTGAAATCCAAAGGCGCTATTGAGAATGACTGGATAACTGGACCATAATTATACGTAACAAACTGTTGTAAAACTAAAAACAGGTCAGATGATAGAGGGGGATCAGTAAGTTGACCTAGAGATGTTTTCACTAAAATACGTCGCATTTTGTGACCTGGTGTCACCCTGTGTTGTGTCTCACTGACTGCAAGTTAGACATGGTGTCACCCTGTGTTGTGTCTCACTGACTGCAAGTTAGACATGGTGTCACCCTGTGTTGTGTCTCACTGACTGCAAGTTAGACATGGTGTCACCCTGTGTTGTGTCTCACTGACTGCAAGTTAGACATGGTGTCACCCTGTGTTGTGTCTCACTGACTGCAAGTTAGACATGGTGTCACCCTGTGTTGTGTCTCACTGACTGCAAGTTAGACATGGTGTCACCCTGTGTTGTGTCTCACTGACTGCAAGTTAGACATGGTGTCACCCTGTGTTGTGTCTCACTGACTGCAAGTTAGACATGGTGTCACCCTGTGTTGTGTCTCACTGACTGCAAGTTAGACATGGTGTCACCCTGTGTTGTGTCTCGCTGACTGCAAGTTAGACATGGTGTCACCCTGTGTTGTGTCTCACTGACTGCAAGTTAGACATGGTGTCACCCTGTGTTGTGTCTCACTGACTGCAAGTTAGACATGGTGTCACCCTGTGTTGTGTCTCACTGACTGCAAGTTAGACATGGTGTCACCCTGTGTTGTGTCTCACTGACTGCAAGTTAGACATGGTGTCACCCTGTGTTGTGTCTCACTGACTGCAAGTTAGACATGGTGTCACCCTGTGTTGTGTCTCACTGACTGCAAGTTAGACATGGTGTCACCCTGTGTTGTGTCTCACTGACTGCAAGTTAGACATGGTGTCACCCTGTGTTGTGTCTCACTGACTGCAAGTTAGACATGGTGTCACCCTGTGTTGTGTCTCACTGACTGCAAGTTAGACATGGTGTCACCCTGTGTTGTGTCTCACTGACTGCAAGTTAGACATGGTGTCACCCTGTGTTGTGTCTCACTGACTGCAAGTTAGACATGGTGTCACCCTGTGTTGTGTCTCACTGACTGCAAGTTAGACATGGTGTCACCCTGTGTTGTCTCTCACTGACTGCAAGTTAGACATGGTGTCACCCTGTGTTGTGTCTCACTGACTGCAAGTTAGACATGGTGTCACCCTGTGTTGTGTCTCACTGACTGCAAGTTAGACATGGTGTCACCCTGTGTTGTGTCTCACTGACTGCAAGTTAGACATGGTGTCACCCTGTGTTGTGTCTCACTGACTGCAAGTTAGACATGGTGTCACCCTGTGTTGTGTCTCACTGACTGCAAGTTAGACATGGTGTCACCCTGTGTTGTGTCTCACTGACTGCAAGTTAGACATGGTGTCACCCTGTGTTGTGTCTCACTGACTGCAAGTTAGACATGGTGTCACCCTGTGTTGCTGACTGCAAGTTAGACATGGTGTCACCCTGTGTTGTGTCTCACTGACTGCAAGTTAGACATGGTGTCACCCTGTGTTGTGTCTCACTGACTGCAAGTTAGACATGGTGTCACCCTGTGTTGTGTCTCACTGACTGCAAGTGTGACTCACTGACTGCAAGTTAGACATGGTGTCACCCTGTGTTGTGTCTCACTGACTGCAAGTTAGACATGGTGTCACCCTGTGTTGTGTCTCACTGACTGCAAGTTAGACATGGTGTCACCCTGTGTTGTGTCTCACTGACTGCAAGTTAGACATGGTGTCACCCTGTGTTGTGTCTCGCTGACAGTTCTCGATGCAATGAGTTCATTTAATACATTTCCATCCCCAGATACAAGTAACATAGTGTGTTGAAAGTGGTTTTGACACAGACAAGTTGAATGAGACACTTGTGCAGCATCTGGGAAACTTTACTGAAGACACGTGTCGCCAGTGACTTCTTTACTACAACACGGAGAATAACAGTGGAACATGATTACCTCAAACTCCTCATCTTTCTCTGTTATTTTCTGTATTGGACTGAAGAAGTCACTGACTGGCGAAATGTTTCCTCAGTAGATTCCCAAATATTAAATGTGTCTCATTCTTCATCTAACATAACAGCAGATTCACTTGCTACCTGTGTCTGACCCGCATGATCCACCTGTGTTTGACCCGCATCATGCAGGTGGACAATCACCTGCTACTTTTTTAACCCGCATCATGCAGGAAGGCAAAGGAAAATAGCACGATGTTCAGGAATCATTATCAAGTGTCAGTAACTGGGGCATGTCTTCCCTAACATGTCTTCCCTAACAGAGCGATGACTGATGTCTTCCCTAAGAGAGCGCTGACTGATGTCTTCCCTAACAGAGCGCTGACTTGATTTAGGGAATTGATCCAGTCCCCTTAGCAAAGGCGCTGCGGGTTTAGCGCTTCCCCCTTGATTATAATAATAATAATGTAAACTACACTCACGTTGCCCTTCTGCGCCTCTAGTCAAAATGTTAAATACCTGTCCCTGAAGGAAGGTTCCTTGACCCTGATGACGGGTTCTTCATGTATGGAATTGGATTTGTGCTTCGGTTCCCTGAATTGAGCCTGAATGCCTTCCATTTTTCCGCCCCTCTTCACAGGAGCTGTATAATCCCTACGGGTTTAGCGCTCCCCATTATATAATAGAGCTAAATACAGGAGGGGCACCGCATATACAGCGCCTATTTTCGGCGTTCCATGTTTTCCGGGCTTTCACTTGAGCCACTGTTGCACTCACTGGTGAGTATCGCCAGTGGGTGGAACATAACGAATAATGTTCCGTTTGAAGCCAACGAACAACGTGGAACACTGACAAGATGATACTGTACATGCAGGGTCCCTCATGTATACTAAATCGTTGGTTTATGGGTCACAAAATCGCAATAACGCGATTGACAACAAACCCCAGAGCGGTTGGGGTTCGAACCCATTGTGATGCAGTTCAGATGGGCTTGTGAGGTCTCTAGGAAGACCTAATTATATGGTCACACCTGCCTTAGCAAATGTCGGGTAGTCACGCCCACGAGATCTTTTGTTCTTGACGGCGTCAGACCTCGGTGTCAGGTCGTAACACGTGGTACACACCCCATTGTGGAGGGGGTACTTTGACTACCATATAAGCCCAGGGCACAGCTAAGCAAGGAGGGTTGTTGGTGACAGGTCCAGGGAGCGAGAGCTCTGGACAGCCGCGTGTGTAGTGGACCACGCATTGGGAATCTCGGGTCAGCTGGTCGGTGAATTAAGAGTGAGTACTAGTCCGTGTTACTGACAACATCTACCTTTCCCCCTGGTAATAAGTCTCATAGGTCAATTGTTATATTATGTAAATGTCCATCAGTATATGTTGTATTCTAGCCCTTTTATGTTATTAAGTAAACTATAGCCAAATTCCCATTTTTATTTGTACCTTCATATGCTATTCCCTATTGTGTTAAGCACTGGGATACACAGGAGACGCGCTCACTCGCTGAGATACCTCAGGCAGAGTGGGTAAAAGTCTCACTTTTTTTTTATGGCTATAGTTTACTTAACATAATAGGGCTAGAATACAACATATACTACATAATATAACAATTGACCAATGAGACTTATTACCAGGGGGAAAGGTAGATGTTATCAGTAACACGGACTAGTACTCACTCTTAATTCACCGACCAGCTGACCCGAGATTTCCAGTGCGTGGTCCACTACGCACGCGGCTGTCCAGAGCTCTCGCTCCCCAGACCTGTCACCAACAACCCTCCTTGCTCAGCTGTGCCCTGGGCTTATATGGTAGTCAAAGTACCCCCTCCACAATGGGGTGTGTACCACGTGTTACGACCTGACGCCGAGGTCTGACGCCGTCAAGAACAAAAGACCTCAGACGTGGGCGTGACTACCCGACATCTGCTAAGGCAGGTGTGACCATGTAATTAGGTCTTCCTAGAGACCTCGCAAGCCCATTTGAACTGCATCACACCAGTTCGCTAATTTGATATATAGAAATAGAGCTAGTTGAATGAATCTTGTTGGGCCAAAAATGGACCAGTGGTTAGCAGACGGCCTGCGAGTGTTTGGATTCGTCTGACACGGGTTCCAGTCCCACCCGTACTCTGATTTGATTCACTGTTTCATACATCTCTTCAGTTTTATTTTTGTGCGAAAAGAAATGACTGTGTGATGAACTAGAGCTTGAAAAAAAGTTATGTGAAATGATAATTAAAGATTTTGTAGATGACAGTGATTCGTTAGGGAAGACAGGTGAAACACCGCATTCTGACTAGCTGATTAAATGAGATATTCATCAGAGGAAGCTTGCTGCTCAAGATGCTGGCTCACCATATAGCTGCAACGGAGCTCCATTTGCTGTAAGAAGAATAAAGAGATGAGAGGCAAGATCACACACATACACACAGAGTGCGACTGAAAAACAAACAAGGTATCTGTAAAAGTTGCACCGCTAAAGTGCTGCTCGTAGCGAGCTCTTGCTGGGTGGCGAGGCAGTGCTAACACTCCCCCACATGCTCGGGAGGTACACACGCCAGACACACGCCTCCGTCAAAGACATAACACACACCGAGGACTTCTGAGTCTTACAATATAATGTTCAACAATGAGAGAGACTCGAACACTGATGTGGGAGACGAAGAGGTTGATCTGCAAGATGAAGAGAAGTTATAACATAATTAGTCTCCTCCTAGAGGGAATAATTTTACACACACACACACACTCACACACAAAAGGAAAAATAAACGTAAATATTAATGAAATAAAGAGCCAAGAAGCAGACCAAGGAGATGTTACCAAAAAGAGTTTCCTATAACACGAAAACAAACACGTTGAATGTTAAAAGGGTGAACCAAACATAAATTGCCTCGGCTGCTTCATGGGGAGGTGAGGGTGTGGGGCACTCGTTGAGTACACATGGGCGCGCTCGGTGAGTACACATGGAACCATCTGGCTGAACCCGACCCAGGTTCCATACTCTACCACACGGGAACGCCTCTTTGCGTTCTTGTATTCTGTCGTTAACTGTTTGAAGCTACTACCATCTTGCAAGTCGAAGAATGAAAACCACAATACCTTAAGTGGAAAAATATTACAAGTAACCCACAGATTCGAGGGGAAACTAGACGACGTTTCGTCCTACCCTGTCCTTACTATTGACTATTTTTCCTTTCTATCTCACTCACTTGATCCAGAGTCGACTGAAACGTGATCGAGTCTCGTCTCGAGTTTGTGGGTTAGTTGCGAATTATACCAGCCACGGTACTGCTACTAATTCTTCTTTTCGTGGTTTAGTTTTGAATATCAGTAATATCTCTGTGTTTACATTACGTGGTATAGTGTGTGTGTGTGTGTGTGTGTGTGTGTGTGTGTGTGTGTGTGTGTGTGTGTGTGTGTGTGTGTGTGTGTGTGTGTGTGTGCGCCCGTGTGAGTGACTACAAGAGCAGCAGCTGCGGGTGTCGTACGTGGTCGGGTCGAGTTCATCAGACACGCACGCAATAATACTTCATTAACACAAACTCGAGCAAGAAGGAACTACTTAAGTCAAAGATGTGAATCTCTGCAAAATACATCATAATAAAAGATGACTGGCAGTAACAGTTTTAAATGACACCAAAGACATTCCAGCATATACCACACAGGGTAACTTAGCAACAGTGAAGGGGGAGGTAACTTAGTAACAGTGAAGGGGGAGGGAACGTAGCAACAGTGAAGGGAGGCCAAGGGAGGTTTACACAGAAGGGGAATATAAATACACGTCTTTTTTTTTTTTGAAGGAGATGAGGGGTTTAGTGGTAAGAGTTTCTTGAGGTATTGTTAACTTACCTAGGACAGCAAGCAACCCTTCACCAGCTCCCAGTCTCAGTAGGAGTGCGCTACCGTGTTTCATTATTGTTTCTTGGGGCAAGTAGGACTTAGTAGTGCTCGGGGTGTGTGGGGAAGGTAGGGGATGATGGATAAGTAGAAAGCATGGGGATGAAGGTCATGAAGAATAGTGAGAGAGGGATGCAAATGGTAAAAGGGGGGGGGGATGGGGAGAAGAAAGGGAAGGATAGTTTCGGAGGATAAATATCATAGAGCCCTGCGAGGCATGAAGGATGAGGAGGATAGGAGAAATGGGGAAGAATGATGAAGGTAAGAAGCATCGGGATGGTGAGAAGCTTAGAGAATGGAAAGGATAGGAACGATGGGGAGTGATAATAAAGGTAGAAGGCCTCGGGAGGATAAAAATGATAGGAATAGGGAAAGTAGGAGAGATTGCAAGGGAAGCTATAAAGAAGGGAGAAGGAATGAGTAAATCACAAGAGATTGTGAAGGAGACATAGGAGAGAGAAGAAAGGAAGAAGGAATAGTGAGAATAGGAGGCATAAAGATAGGAGGGATGGCGAAAATGTAGGGCTGGAATAGTCGGGAGTCGGGAAGGAGGGATGATGAGAGAGGAAGGAGTATAATGAGTGACGACGGAGGGATAATGAGTGGGGAAGGAGAGATTATGAGTGGGGAAGGCGGGATTATGAGTGGGGAAGTGGAGGTGATGAGTGGGGAAGACGGGATTATGAGTGGGGAAGGAAGGATTATGAGTGGGAAAGAAGGGATGATGAGTGGGGAATGAGTATGAAGAGTGACGATGGAGTATGATGAGTGACGAAGGAGGGATTATAAGGGGGAAGAAGGGATTATGAATAGGGAAGAAGGGATGATGAGTGGGAAAGGAGAGATGATGAGTGGGGAAGGAGAGACGATGAGTGGGGAAGGAGAGATGAGTGGGAAAGGAGAGATGAGTGGGGAAGGAGGGATGATGGGTGGGGAAGAAGGAATTATGAATGGGGAAGTAGTGATAATGAGTGTAGAAGGAAGGATGATGAGTGGGGAAGGAGTCATGATGAGTGGGAGAGGATGGATAATGAGTGGGGAAGGAGTGATAATGAGTGGGAGAGGATGGATACTGAGTGAGGAAGGAGGGATAATAAGTAGGGAAGGAATATGAGTGGGGAAGGAGTGATGATGAGTGGGAGAGGATGGATACTGAGTGAAGGAGGAGTGATAATGAGTGGGAGAGGATGGATACTGAGTGGGGAAGGAGGGATAATAAGTAGGAAAGGAATATGAGTGGGGAAGGAGAAATTAAGAGTAGTGAGGGAGGGATGACGAGTGAGGGAGGAGAGATGATGAGTGGGGAAGGAGAGATGATTAGTGGTGAAGGAGGTATAATGAGTGGAGAAGAAGGGATTATGAGTGGGGATGGAGGGATGATGAGTGGGGAAGGAGGGATTATGAGTGGGGGAGGAGAGATGATGAGTGGGAAAGGAGAGATGATGAGTAGGGAAGGAGAGATGAGTGGGAAAGGAGAAATGAGTGGAAAAGGATGGATGATGAGTGGGGAAGAAGGGATTATGAATGGAGAAGAAGTGATGATGAATGGAGAAGGATGATGAGTGGGGAAGAAGAGATTATGAGTGGGGAAGGAGAGATTATGAATGGGGAAGAAGGGATGATGAGTGAGGAAGAAAGGATTATGAGTGGGGAAGGAGTGATAGTGAGTGGGGAAAAAGGGATGATGAGTGGGAAAGAAGGGATTATGAATGGGGAAGAAGTGATGATGAGTGTAGGAGGGATGATGAGTGGAGATGAAGTATGACTAGTGGGGAATGAGGGATGATGAGTGGGGAAGGAGGAATTATGAGTAGTGAAGGAAGGATGATGAGTGTGGGAGGAGAGATGATGAGTGGGGATGGAGGGATGATGAGTGGAGAAGGAAGGATGATGAGTAAGGAAGAAGGGATGATGAGTGGGGGAAGGAGGGATGATGAGTGGGGAAGGAGGGATGATGAGTGGTGAGGAGAGATGATGATTAGGGAAGGAAGGATGATGAGTGGGAAAGGAGGGGTGATGAGTGGGGAAGGAGGGATGATGAGTGGTGAAGAGAGATGATGATTAGGGAAGGAAGGATGATGAGTGGGAAAGGAGGGGTGATGAGTGGGGAAGGAGGGATGATGAGTGGTGAGGAGAGATGATGATTAGGGAAGGAAGGATGATGAGTGGGGAAGGAGGGGTGATGAGTGGGGAGAGAGGGATGATGAGTGGGTAAGGAGGGATGATGAGTGGGGAAGGAAGGATGATGAGTAAGGAAGAAGGGATGATGAGTGGGGAAGGAGTGGAGATGAGTGGGGAAGGAGGGATGATGAGTGAGGAGGAGAGATGATGAGTGGGGAAGGAGGGATGGTGAGTGGGGAAGGAGGGATGATAAGTGAAGAAGGCGTCATGATGAGTGGGAAGGAAGGATGATGAGTAAGGAAGGAGGGATGATGAGTGGGGAAGGAGGGATGATGAGTGGTGAGGAGAGATGATGATTAGGGAAGGAAGGATGATGAGTGGGGAAGGAGGGGTGATGAGTGGGGAAGGAGGGATGATGAGTGGTGAGGAGAGATGATGATTAGGGAAGGAAGGATGATGAGTGGGGATGGAGGGGTGATGAGTGGGGAAGGAGGGGTGATGAGTATGGAAGGAGGGATAATGAATGGAAAAGGAGTATGACAAGTGGGGAAGGAGGAATGATGAGTGGGGAAGGAGGAATGATGAGTGGGAAGAAGGAATGATGAGTGGGGAAGGAGGAATGATGAGTGGGGAAAGAGGAATGATGAGTGGGGAAGGAGGAATGATGAGTGGGGAAGAAGTAATGATGAATGGGGAAGGAGGAATGATGAGTGGGGAAGGAAGAATGATGAGTGGGGAAGGAGGAATGATGAGTGGGGAAGGAAGAATGATGAGTGGGGAAGGAGGAATGATGAGTGGGGACGGAGGAATGATGAGTGGGGAAGAAGGAATGATGAGTGGGGAAGGAGGAATGATGAGTGGGGAAGGAGGAATGATGAGTGGGGAATGAGGAAAGATGAGTGGGGAATGAGGAATGATGAGTGGGGAAGGAGGAATGATGAGTGGGGAAGGAGGAATGATGACTGGGAAAGGAGGAATGATAAGCAGGGAAAGGGGAATAATGAGAAGAGGGAAAACAGAAGAAACGGGAGGAGAGGGAGAACAGAAGAAACGGGAGAGGAAAAACAGAAGAAACAGGAGAAGAGGGACAACTTAAGAAACGAGAGAAGAGAGGAAACAGAAGAAAAGGGGGAGTAGGCGAAAATTAGAAGAAATGAAGGGAACTATTAGAGGAGAAAGGAGTAGGGAAAGGAGAAAGAAGCAAAGGAAGAGAAGGAAAGGAAGAGGAGTAGAAGAAGAGAAGTTTAAATGGACGGTATAAAAAAGAAGGAAAGTAGGAGGAAGAATCATAGTGATTGACAGAATGATGGAATGATTGACAGAATGATGAAAGGATTAACAGAATGATGGAGTGATTGACAGAATGATGGAGTGATTGACAGAATGATGGAGTGATTGACAGAATGATGGAGTGATTGACAGAATGATGAAAAGATTAACAGAATGATGGAGTGATTGACAGAATGATGAGAGGATTAACAGAATGATGGAGTGATTGACAGAATGATGAGAGGATTAACAGAATGATGGAGTGATTGACAGAATGATGGAGTGATTGACAGAATGATGGAGTGATTGGCAGAATCATGGAGTGACTGACAGAATGATGAAAGGATTAATAGAATGATGGAGTGACTGACAGAATGGTGGAGTGATTGACAGAATGATGGAGTGATTGACAGAATGATGAAAGGATTATCAGAATGATGGAGTGGTTGACAGAATGATGGAGTGATTGACAGAATGATGGAGTGACTGACAGAATGATGGAGTGATTGACAGAATGATGGAGTGATTGACAGAATGATGGACTGATTGACAGAATGATGGAATGATTGACAGAATGATGGAGTGATTGACAATGATAAATGGATTAACAGAATGATGAAGTGATTAACAGAATGATGCAGTGATTGACAGAACGATGGAATAATTTACAGAATGATGGAGTGATTGACAGAATGATGGAGCGATTGACAGAATGATGGAGTGATTGACAGAATGATGAAAGGATTAACAGAACGATGGAGTGATTGACAGAATGATGGAGTGATTGGCAGAATGATGGAATGATTGACAGAATGATGGAGTGATTGACAGGATGATGGAGTGATTGACAGAATAATGGAGTGATTGACAGAATGATGAAAGGATTAACAGAATGATGGAGTGATTGACAGAATGATGGAGTGATTGACAGAATGATGAAAGGATTGACAGAATGATGGAGTGATTGACAGAATGATGGAATGATTGACAGAATAATGGAGTGATTGACAGAATGATGGAGTGATTGACAGAATGATGGAGTGATGGACAGAATGGAGTGATGGACAGAATGATGGAGTGATTGACAGAATGATGAAAGAATTGACAGAATGATGGAGTGATTGACAGAATGATGGGGTGATTGACAGAATGATGAAAGGATTGACAGAATGATGGAGTGATTGACAGAATGATGGAGTGATTGACAGAATGATCGAGTGATTGACAGAATGATGGAAGGATTGACAGAATGATGGAGATTGACGGAATGATGGAATGACTGACAGAATGATGGAACGATTGACAAAATGATGGAACGATTGACAGAATGATGGAAGGATTGACAGAATGCAGTGATTCACAGAATGATGGAAGGATTGACAGAATGATGGAATGATTGACCGAATGATGGAAGGATTGACACAATGATGAAAGGATTGACAGAATGATGGAATGATTGACAGAATGATGGAATGATTGACAGAATGATGGAGTGATTGACAGAATGATGGAAGGATTGACAGAATGATGGAGTGACTGACAGAATGATGGAAGGATTGACAGAATGATGGAAGGATTGACAGAATGATGGAATGATTTCCCGAATGATATAATGATTGACAAAATGATGGAATGATTGGCAGAATGATGGAAGGATTGACAAAATAATGGAATGATTAGCAGAATGATGGAATGATTGACAGAATGATGGAATGACTGACCGAATGATAGAATGATTGACGGAATGATGGAATGATTGGCAGAATGATGAAAGGATTGACAGAATGATGGCATGATTGGCAGAATGATGGAAGGACTGATAGAATGATGGATGAATTAACAGAATGATGGAGTGATTGACAGAATGATGGAGTGATTAACAGAATGATGAAAAAATTGACATAATGATGGAATGGTTGGCAGAATGATGGAATGATTGACAAAATGATGGAATGATTCACAGAATGATGGAATTGTAGACAGAATGATGGAAGGATTGACAGAATGATGGAATGATTGACATAACGATGGAATGATTGACAGAATGATGGACTGATTGACAGAATGGAGTGATTGACAGAATGACGGAAGGATTGATAAAATGGAATGATTGACAGAATGGTGGAATGATTGACATAATGATGGAGTGCTTGATAGAATGATGAGTGACAGAATGGAGTGATTGACAGAATGATGGAATGATTGACCGAATCATGGAATGACTGACAGAATGATGGCGTGATTGACAGAATAAGGAAGTCATTGACGGAATGATGGATTGATTGACAGAATGATGGAATGACTGACAGAATGATAGAGTGATTGACAGAATGAGGAAGTGATTGGCAGAATGATGGAGTGATTGACAGAATAATGGACTGACAAAATGATGCATTGATTGACAGAATGATGGAATGATTGAGAGAATGATGGAGTGAAAGAATGAAGAGGTGATTGGCAGAATGATGGAGCGATTGACAGAATGGAGTGATTGGCAGAATGATGGAATGACTGAGAAAATGATTGGCAGAATGATGGAGTGATTGACAGAATGGAGTGATTGATAGAATGAGGAAATGATTGGCCGAATGATGGAGTGATTGACAGAATGGAGTAATTGATAGAATGATGAAATAATTGGCAGAATGATGGAGTGATTGACAAAATGAGAAAGAGATTGACAGAATTTTGGAGTGTTTGACAGAATGATGAATAGACTGACAGAACGATTGAGTGATTGACAAAATGAGGAAGAGATTGAAAGAATGAGGAAAAGACCGACAGAGTGATGGAGTGATTGACAGAATGGTGGATTGACTGACAGGACGAATGAGTGATTGACAGAATGAATGAGTGATTAACAGAAAAAGGAAGAGATTGACAGAATAAGAACATAAGAACATAAGAAAGAAAGAACACTGCAGCAGGCCCACTGGCCCATGCGAGGCAGGTCCATGTCATCCCCCCGGCTTAGACCAATGACCCACCCAGTCAGGTCACATCCACTTAAAGAAGGAGCACAGCATCAGATCTAGTAGCACAAGCTAGTCAGGTCCAACTCACACCCACCTACACCCACTCATGTATTTATCTAACCTATTTTTAAAATTACACAACGTTTTAGCTTCTATGACTGTACTCGGGAGTTTGTTCCACTCATCCACAACTTTCCTTTTTTATGTTCTTACGTTCTTATGAAGCCAAGAATTCTGTTAGCTTTATTGCTAACACTAATGCACTGTTGTCTTGGTTTTAGATTACTGCTAACCAGAATTCCTAAATCCTTTTCGCAATCAGTAGTATTAAGATCTACATTATTTAGTTTATATGTGACATGGTTATTATCCTGTCCAACATTTAGAACTTTGCATTTGTTTATATTAAACTGCACCTGCCACTTCTCCGACAATTACATCAGTCTATTCAAATCATCCTGGAGTGCTCTATGGTCCTCATTAGAATGAATTGGGCGGCCTATTTTGGTGTCATCAGCAAATTTGCTTATGTCGCTATTTATTCCCTCATCTATGTCGTTTATGTAAATTGTGAACAACGGGCCCAACACTGACCCCTGTGGAACACCACTTGTGACGTGCCCCCATTCTGATTCTCTGCTGCCTATTGTCAGCCATGCCTCTAACCAGAAAAAATTTCTCCTCCTATTTAATGTGCCTTAAGTTTCCTCAACAGCCTCTGGTGTGGAACTCTATCGAAAGCCTTACTGAAGTCCATATACACAATATCATATTCATTACCATGATCTACCTCCTCAAACACCTTAGTGAAAAAAGTTAGTAAATTCGTAAGACAGGAACGCCCCTTAGTAAAACCGTGTTGATAATCATTAATCAATTTATGTCTTTCAAGATGGCTACGAATTGCCTCGGCAATTATTGATTCCAAAAATTTTCCCACTCTGGAGATAAGGCGGCTTATTGGTCTATAGTTCGAAGCCAAGGACCTGTCACCTGCCTTGTAAATAGGTATTACATTTCCCATTTTCCACTTGTCCGGCACTATGCCAGTTTGTAGTGACATGTTGAAAAGACAAGCCAAAGGTTTGCTAAGTTCCTCTTTAAATTCCTTTAACACCCTTGCAAACAGTTCATCAGGGCCTGGGGATTTGTTCAGTTTTAATTTCTCTATTTGTCTGAGGACCATGTCACTAGTTACCCTAATTGTGCATAGTTTATTACCGTCCTGTTTTACATAGTTTATTATTTCTGGAATTTCGCTAGTATCTTCCTGAGTAAAAACTGAGAGGAAGTAAGTGTTGAAAAGTTCACATATTTCCTTATCACTGTCAGTGTTCTGACCTGAGTTACTCGTCCCTGACAGTGCAACAGTGACAGCACAAGAGATTAACAGAACGAGAAATTGACAGTACGAGAGTGACTGACAATGCAGTAGAGTAATTGACAGAACGAGAGAGTGATTGGCAGGGCAAGGGAGTGATTGAGAGTGCAAGAGAGTAGTTGACAGGGCGAGAGAGTGATTAACAGTGCGAGAGTTACTGACAGTGCAAGAGATTGACAGAACGGGTGATTGACAGTGCGAATGATTGACAGAACGAGTGATTGCTAGAACGAGAGAGTGATTGACACTGTGAGTGATTGACAGAACGAGAGTGAGGGAAAGTGCAAGAGCGATGGCAGTGCGAGTGACTGACAGAACGAAAGTGACTGACAGTGCGAGTGGTTGACAGAACGAGTGACTGACAGTGCAAGAGTGATTGACAGTGCGAGAGTGTTTGACAGGACGAGAGGGTGATTGACAGGACGAGAGAGTGAGTGACAGGTCGAGAGTGAATGACAGGACGAGAGAGTGATTGACAGAATAAGAGTGACTGACAGGACGAGAGAGTGATTGACGGAACGAAAGAGTGATTGACGGAACGAGAGAGTGATTGATAGGACGAGGGAGTGAATGACAGGACGAGAAGAGTGACTGAGAGGACGAGAGAGTGATTGACAGAATGAGAGTGACTGAGAGGACGAGAGAGTGACTGACGGAACGAGAGAGTGACTGAGAGAACGAGAGAGTGACTGAGAGGACGAGGACTAAGAAAGATAAAACAAGAGATCAGGAGACAGGTCGAGCGGAGGGAGAGCGAAGTCGTAGTAATAATAATGATAGTAATAACAGTATAGTAGTAGTAGTAGAAATAGTAGTAGTAATAGCAGTTGTAGTAGCAGTAGTAGTAATAAAAATAGTAGTAGTAACAGAAGATGTAGTAATAGCAATAGTGGGAAATAGTAGTTGTAACAGAAGTAGTAGTAGTAGTAACAGTAGCAGCAGAAACAACATGAAAGTTATATTAATACTGGTGAGTGGTATTAACAGTAGTGTCTGGTATTAACAGTAGTGTCTGGTATTAACAGTAGTGTCTGGTATTAACAGTAGTGTCTGGTATTAACAGTAGTGTCTGGTATTAACAGTAGTGTCTGGTATTAACAGTAGTGTCTGGTATTAACAGTAGTGTCTGGTATTAACAGTAGTGTCTGGTATTAACAGTAGTGTCTGGTATTAACAGTAGTGTCTGGTATTAACAGTAGTGTCCGGTATTAACAGTAGTGTCTGGTATTAACAGTAGTGTCTGGTATTAACAGTAGTGTCTGGTATTAACAGTAGTGTCTGGTATTAACAGTAGTGTCTGGTATTAACAGTAGTGTCTGGTATTAACAGTAGTGTCTGGTATTAACAGTAGTGTCTGGTATTAACAGTAGTGTCTGGTATTAACAGTATGTCTGGTATTAACGTGGATTAACCAGTAGTGTCTGGTATTAACAGTAGTGTCTGGTACACAGTAGTGTCTGGCATTAACAGCAGTGTCTGGTATTAACAGTAGTGTCTGGCATTAACAGAGGGTCTGGTATTAACAGCAGTGTCTGGTATTAACAGCAGTGTCTCGGTATTAACAGGTGTTCCGGTATTAACAGCAGGCCCTGGCATTAATTGGTAGGTAATGGATTAACAGTAGTGTCTGGCATTAACAGTAGTATCTGGTATTAACAGTGTCTGGCATTAACAGTAGTAGTCTGGTATTAACAGTAGTGTCTGGCATTAACAGTAGTGTCCGGTATTAACAGTAGTGTCTGTATTAACAGCAGTGTCTGGCATTAACAGTAGTGTCTGGCATTAACAGTAGCATCTGGTATTACGAGTGTCTGTATTAACAGCAGTATCTGGTATTAACAGTAGTGTCTGGTAATTAACAGAGTGTCTGGTATTAACAGAGTGTCTGGTATTACAGTAGTGTCTGGTATTAACAGTGTGTCCGGTATTAACAGTAGTGTCTGGTATTAACAGTAGTATCTGTACACAGTATGTCTGGTATTAACAGTAGTATCTGGCATTAACAGTAGTGTCTGTAATAACAGTAGTGTCTGGTATTAACAGCAGTGTCTGCATTAACAGTAGTCCGTGGACAACAGTAGTGTCTGGTACAACAGCAGTGTCTGGTATTAACAGTAGTGTCTGGTATTAACAGTGATCTGGTATTAACCAGTAGTGTCTGGTATTAACAGTAGTGTCTGGTATTAACAGTAGTGTCTGGTACACAGTAGTATCTGGTACACTATGTGCAGTGTCTGGCATTAACAGCATGTCCGGATTAACAGTAGTGTCTGGCACAACAGCAGTGTCTGGTATTAACAGTAGTGTCTGCACAACAGCAGTGTCTGGTATTAACAGCAGTGTCTGGCATTAACAGCAGTGTCTGGCACAACAGTAGTGTCTGGCATTAACGTAGTATCTGCATTAACAGAGTGTCTGGTATTAACAGTAGTGGTCTAGTATTAACAGTAGTGTCTGGCAATAACAGTCAGTGTCTGGTATTAACAGTGTGTCTAGTAATTAACAGTAGTGTCTGGCATTACAGAGTGTCTGGTAATTAACAGTAGTGTCTGGTATTAACAGAGTGTCTGTATTAACAGTAGTATCTGCATTAACAGTAGTGTCTGGTATTAACAGTGTCCGGCATTAACAGTAGTGTCTGGTATTAACAGTAGTGTTCTGGTATTAACAGAGTGTCTGGTATTAACAGTAGTGTCTGGTATTAACAGCAGTGTCTGGTATTAACAGTAGTGTCTGGTACATGTCAGTGTCTTGCACAACAGTAGTGTCCTGGTATTAACAGTAGTGTCTGGTATTAACAGCAGTGTCCTGGTATTAACAGTAGTGTCTGGTATTAACAGTAGCAGTCTGCAATTAACAGTAGTGTCTGGTATAATTGGTAGTGTCTGGTATTAACAGTAGTGATCTAATGGCAGGTGTCTTGGCAACAGCAGTAGCGTCCGGTAATTAACAGCAGTGTCCGGATAACAGCAGTGTCTGCGGTATTACGTAGTGTCTGCATAATATAGTGTCCGCATTAACAGTAGTGTTCGGACGGTATTAACAGCAGTGTCTGGTGACAATTAAGCAGTCTCCGTAATACAGCAGCGTCTGGCATTAACAGTAGTGTCTGTACACAGTAGTGTCTGGTATTAACAGTAGTGTCTGCATTAACAGTAGTGTCTGGTATTAACAGCCAGTGTCTGGTATTAACAGTAGTGTCTGGCATTAACAGTATGTCTGGTATTAACAGGTGTCCGGCACAATAGTAGTGTCTGGTATTAACAGTAGTGTCCTGGTATTAACAGCAGTGTCTGGTATTAACAGTAGTGTCTGGTACAATAGTAGCAGTCTGGCATTAACAGAGGTCCCGGTATTAACAGTAGTGTCTGGTAATTAACAGTAGTGTCCGGTACACAGTAGTGTCTGGGTACAACAGTAGTGTCCTGGTATTAACAGTAGTGTCTGGTATTAACCAGTAGTTCATAACAGTAAGTGTCTGGTATTAACAGTAGTGTCTGGTAATAACAGTAGTGTCTGGTATTAACAGTAGTGTCTGGTATTAACAGCAGTGTCTGGTATTAATAGAGTGTCTGGATATTAACAGTAGTGTCCTGGTATTAACAGCAGTGTCCTGGTATTAACAGTAGTGTCTGGTATTAATAGTAGTGTCTGGTATTAACAGTAGTGTCTGTACACAGTAGTGTCTGCATTAACAAGCAGTGTCTGGCACAGGTGGAGTCTCCGGTATTAACAGAGTCTGGTATTAACAGCAGTGTCTGGTATTAACAGTAGTGTCTGGTAATAACAGTAGTGTCTGTACACAGTAGTAATCTGCATTAACATAGTATCTGGCTATTAACAGTAGTGTCTGGTATTACGGTAGTGTCTGGTATTAACAGTAGTGTCTGGTATTAACAGCAGTGTCTGCATTAACAGTATCTGGTATTACTTGTAGTGTCTGGTAATAATACAGTAGTCTGGTATTAACAGTAGTGTCTGGCACAACAGTAGTGTCTGGTAATTAACAGTAGTGTCTGTATTAACAGTAGGTCTGGTATTAACAGCAGTGTCTAGCATTAACAGTAGTGGCTGGTATTAACAGTAGTAATCTGCAACATGGCAGTGTCTAGTATTAACAGCAGTGTCTGGTATTAACAGTAGTGTCTGGTAACAACAGTAGTCTGTTACAGCAGTGTCTGGTATTAACAAGCAGTGTCTGGTATTAACAGCAGTGTCTGGCATTAACAGTAGTGTCTGGTATTAACAGTAGTGTCAGGTATAACAGCAGGTGTCTGGTATTGGTTGGTAACAGTAGTAACCTCTGGTATTAACAGTAGTGTCTATATTAACAGTAGTGTCTGGTATTAACAGTAGTGTCTAGTATTAACAGATTGGTAATAACAGTAGTGTCTGGTATTAACAGTAGTGTCTGGTATTAACAGTAGTGTCCGGTATTAACCAGCAGTGTCCGGCATTAACAGTAGTGTCGGTAATTAACAGTAGTGTCGTGCATTAACAGTAGTGTCCGGTATTAACAGTAGTGTCTGGTACATTAACAGTAGTGTCTGGCATTAACAGAGGTGTCTGGGGTATTAACAGTAGTGTCTGGTATTAACAGTAGTGTCTGGTATTAACAGTAGTGTCTGGTATTAACAGTAGTGTCTGGTATTAACAGTAGTGTCTGGTATTAACAGTAGTGTCTGGTATTAACAGTAGTGTCTGGTATTAACAGTAGTGTCTGGTATTAGTAGTAGCTATTAGGGAAATGTTCAGAATTTAATATTATCAGCTAAAGTTTAAAACACTGAAAATAAAAGAACCATAAATACTCTTTTTTATGAATTTATGAAACTTGATAAAGAGAGAGAGAGAGAGAGAGAGAGAGAGAGAGAGAGAGAGAGAGAGAGAGAGAGAGAGAGAGAGAGAGAGAGAGATAGAGAGAGAGAGAGAGAGAGAGAGAGAGAGAGAGAGAGAGAGAGAGAGAGAGAGAGAGAGAGAGAGAGAGAGAGAGAGAGAGAGAGAGAGAGAGAGAGAGAGAGAGAGAGAGAGAGAGAGAGAGAGAGAGAGAGAGAGAGAGAGAGAGAGAGAGAGAGTGAGAGAGAGAAGGAAAGAGAGATGAAACATGGAAGAGGAAAATGAGTAGAGAGGGTAAAACAAAGGATTTAAGAAAAACTGATGACTGGGAAGGATAAAGATGAGAAGGATTGCGAAGAGAGGGTTAGGATGGATGGAGAAAGAGGGAGAGAGAAAGGTGGTGAGGTGGGGGAGGGATGTAGGGAGGAGGGATATAAGAGTGGGAGGAGAGATGTAGGGAGGAGGGATATGAGAGTGGGAGGAGAGAGGGAGGGAGGGAGGGACGGAAGGAAGAAATGAAGTGAGAGAGTAGGGAGGAAGGAAGAGATGGATGGAGGGGGTAAAAGAGGTTTGGGGAGGTAGGATGGGCAAGACGAAGGTAAAACAGTAAAGGGAGTAAGACAAGAAAATTATAAGAAAGGGAAGATATAGCAAGAGTAATAAAGAGAAAATAAGGAAGGCAAGAGACAGGAAGAATTAGGCAGGAAGAATGAGGCAGGAAGAATGAGGCAGGAAGAATGAGGCAGGATGAATGAGGCAGGATGAATGAGGCAGAAAGAATGAGGTAGGAAGAATGAGGCAGGAAGAATGAGGCAGGAAGAATGAGGCAGGAAGAATGAGGCAGGAAGAAAGAGGCAGGAAGAATGAGGCAGAATAAATGAGGCAGAAAGAATGAGGTAGGAAGAATGAGGCAGGAAGAATGAGGCAGGAAGAATGAGGAAGGAAGAATGAGGCAGGAAGAATGAGGCAGGAAGAATGAGGCAGGATGAATGAGGCAGAAAGAATGAGGTAGGAAGAATGAGGCAGGAAGAATGAGGCAGGAAGAATGAGGCAGGAAGAATGAGGCAAGAAGAATGAGACAGGAAGAATGAGGCAGGAAGAATGAGGCATATAGAATGAGGCACGAAGAATGAGGTAGGAAGAATGAGGCAGGAAGAATGAGGCACGAAGAATGAGACAGGAAGAATGAGGCAGGAAGAATGAGGCAGGAAGAATGAGGCAGGAAAAATGAGGCAGGAAGAAAGAGACAGGAAGAATGAGACAGGAAGAATGAGGCAGGAAGAATGAGGCAAGAAGAATGAGGCAGGAAGAATGAGGCAGGAAGAATAAGGCAGGAAGAATGAGGTTGGAAGAATGAGGCAGGGAGAATGAGGCAGGAAGAATGAGGTAGGAAGAATGAGGTAGGAAGAATGAGGCAGGAAGAATGAGGCAGGAAGAATGTGGCAGGAAGAATGAGGTAGAAAGAATGAGGCAGGAAGAATGAGGCAGGAAGAATGAGGTAGGAAGAATGAGGCAGGAAGAATGAAGCAGGAATAATGAGGCAGGAAAAATGAGGCAAGAAGAATGAGGTAGGAAGAATGAGGCAGGAAGTATGAGGCAGGAAGAATGAGGCAGGAAGAATGAGGTAGGAAGAATGAGGCAGGAAGAATGAGGCAGGAAGAATGAGGCAGGAAGAATGAGGTAGGAAGAATGAGGCAGGAAGAATGAGGCAGGAAAAATGAGGCAAGAAGAATGAGGAAGGAAGAATGAGGCAGGAAGAATGAGGCAGGAAGAATGAGGCAAGAAGAATGAGGTAGGAAGAATGAGGCAGGAAGAATGAGGCAGGAAGAATGAGGGAAGAAGAATGATGTAGGAAGAATGAGGTAGGAAGAATGAGGCAGGAAGAATGAGGCAGGAAGAATGAGGTAGGAAGACTGAGGCAGGAAGAATGAGGCAGGAAGAATGAGGCAGGAAGAATGAGGCAGGAAGAATGATGTAGGAAGAATTAGGCAGGAAGAATGAGGCAAGAAGAATGAGGCAGGAAGAATGAGGCAGGAAGAATGAGGTAGAAAGAATGAGGCAGGAAGAATTAGGCAGGAAGACTGAGGCAGGAAGACTGAGGTAGGAAGAATGAGGCAGGAAGAATGAGGCAGGAAGAATGAGGCAGAACGAATGAGGCAGGAAAAATGAGGCAGAAAGAATGAGGTAGGAAGAATGAGGAAGGAAGAATGAGGCAGGAAGAATAAAGCAGGAAGAATGAGGTAGGAAGAATGAGGAAGGAAGAATGAGGCAGGAAGAATGAGGCAGGAAGAATCAGGTATGAAGAATGAGGCAGGAAGAATGAGGCAAGAAGAATGAAGCAGGAAGAATGAGGCAAGAAGAATGAGGTAGGAAGAATGAGGCAGGAAGAATGAGGCAGGAAGAATCAGGTATGAAGAATGAGGCAGGAAGAATGAGGCAGGAAGAATGAGGTAGGAAGAATGAGGAAGGAAGAATGAGGCAGGAAGAATGAGGCAGGAAGAATCAGGTATGAAGAATGAGGCAGGAAGAATGAGGCAGGAAGAATGAAGCAGGAAGAATGAGGCAAGAAGAATGAGGCAGAAAGAATGAGGCAGGAAGAATGAGGTAGGTAGAATGAGGCAGGAAGAATGAGGCAGGAAGAATGAGGCAGGAAGAATGAGGCAGGAAGAATGAGGTAGGAAGAATGAGGCAGGAAGAATGAGGCAGGAAGAATGAGGCAAGAAGAATGAGGCAGGAAGAATGAGGTAGGAAGAATGAGGCAGGAAGAATGAGGCAAGAAGAATGAGGTAGGAAGAATGAGGCAGGAAGAATGAGGCTGGAAGAATGAGGTAGGAAAAATTAGGCAGGAAGAATGAGGCAAGAAGAATGAGGCAGGAAGAATGAGGCAGAAAGAATGAGGTAGGAAGAATGAGGCAGGAAGAATGAGGCAGGAAGAATGAGGCAGGAAGAATGAGGCAGGAAGAATGAGGCAGAAAGAATGAGGTAGGAAGAATGAGGCAGGAAGAATAAGGCAGGAAGAATGAGGCAGGAAGAATCAGGAAGGAAGAATGAGGCAGGAAGAATGAGGCAGGAAGAATGAGGCAGGAAGAATGAGGCAGGAAGAATGAGGCAGGAAGAATTAAGCAGGAAGAATGAGGCAGGAAAAATGAGGCAGGAAGAATGAGGCAGGAAGAATGAGGCAGGAAGAATAAGGCAGGAAGAATGAGGCAGGAAGAATGAGGCAGGAAGAATGAGGCAGGAAGAATGAGGCAGGAAGAATGAGGCAGGAAGAATGAGGCAGGAAGAATAAGGCAGGAAGAATGAGGCAGGAAGAATAAGGCAGGAAGAATAAGGCAGGAAGAATGAGGCAGGAAGAATGAGGCAGGAAGAATAAGGCAGGAAGAATGAGGCAGGAAGAATAAGGCAGGAAGAATGAGGCAGGAAGAATAAGGCAGGAAGAATGAGGCAGGAAGAAGGTCAACAAAACAAAGATGAGAAGTGATAAGAGGAAGAAGGTAGGAGTGGTACTGGAGGAGTGGTACTGGAGGAGTCGTACTGGAGGAGTGGTACTCGAGGAGTAGTACTGGAGGAGTGGTACTGGAGGAGTCGTACTGGAGGAGTGGTACTCGAGGAGTAGTACTGGAGGAGTGGTACTGGAGGAGTGGTACTGGAGGAGTGGTACTGGAGGAGTGGTACTGGAGGAGTAGTACTGGAGGAGTCGTACTGGAGGAGTGGTACTCGAGGAGTAGTACTGGAGGAGTGGTACTGGAGGAGTGGTACTGGAGGAGTGGTACTGGAGGAGTGGTACTGGAGGAGTGGTACTCGAGGAGTGGTACTGGAGGAGTAGTACTGGAGGAGTCGTACTGGAGGAGGTGGTACGAGGAGTAGTACTGGAGGAGTGGTACTGAGGAGTAGTACTGGAGGAGTGGTACTGGAGGAGTGGTACGGAGGAGGTGGTACTGGAGGAGTGGTACTGGAGGAGTGGTACTCGAGGAGTAGTACTGGAGGAGTGGTACTGGAGGAGTGGTACGGAGGAGGTGGTACTGGAGGAGTGGTACTCGAGGAGTAGTACTGGAGGAGTGGTACTGGAGGAGGTACTGGAGGAGTGGTACTGAGGAGTAGTACTGGAGGAGTGGTACTGGAGGAGTGGTACTGGAGGAGTGGTACTCGAGGAGTAGTACTGGAGGAGTGGTACTGGAGGAGTGGTACTGGAGGTGGTACTGAGGAGTAGTACTGGAGGAGTGGTACTGGAGGAGGTAGTGGTACTGGAGTGGTACTGAGGAGTAGTACTGGAGGTGGTACTGGAGGAGTGGTACTGGAGGAGGTACTCGAGGAGTAGTACTGGAGGAGTGGTACTGGAGGAGTGGTACTGGAGGAGTGGTACTGAGGGAGGTAGTACTGGAGGAGGTGGTACTGGAGGAGTGGTACTGGAGGAGTGGTACTCGAGGAGTAGTACTGGAGGAGTGGTACTGGAGGAGTGGTACTGGAGGAGTGGTACTCGAGGAGTAGTACTGGAGGAGTGGTACTGGAGGAGTGGTACTGGAGGAGTGGTACTCGAGGAGTAGTACTGGAGGAGTGGTACTGGAGGAGTGGTACTGGAGGAGTGGTACTGGAGGAGTGGTACTGGAGGAGTGGTACTCGAGGAGTAGTACTGGAGGAGTGGTACTGGAGGAGTGGTACTGGAGGAGTGGTACTGGAGGAGTAGTACTGGAGGAGTGGTACTGGAGGAGTGGTACTGGAGGAGTGGTACTGGAGGAGTGGTACTGGAGGAGTCGTACTGGAGGAGTAGTACTGGAGGAGTGGTACTGGAGGAGTGGTACTGGAGGAGTCGTACTGGAGGAGTAGTACTGGAGGAGTGGTACTGGAGGAGTGGTACTCGAGGAGTAGTACTGGAGGAGTGGTACTGGAGGAGTGGTACTGGAGGAGTGGTACTCGAGGAGTAGTACTGGAGGAGTGGTACTCGACAAGTAGTACTGGAGGAGTGGTACTGGAGGAGTGGTACTGGAGGAGAGTACTGGAGGAGTAGGTACTGGAGGAGTGGTACTGGAGGATGTACTGGAGGAGTAGTACTGGAGGAGTGGCACTGAGGAGTGGTACTCGACAAGTAGTACTGGAGGAGTGGTACTGGAGGAGTGGTACTGGAGGAGTAGTACTGGAGGAGTGGTACTGGAGGAGTGGTACTGGAGGAGTCGTACTGGAGGAGTAGTACTGGAGGAGTGGTACTGGAGGAGTGGTACTGGAGGAGTGGTACTCGAGGAGTAGTACTGGAGGAGTGGTACTGGAGGAGTAGTACTGGAGGAGTGGTACTCGACAAGTAGTACTGGAGGAGTGGTACTGGAGGAGTGGTACTGGAGGAGTAGTACTGGAGGAGTGGTACTGGAGGAGTGGTACTGGAGGAATGGTACTGAAAGAGTGGTACCGTAGGAGTGGTACTGGAGGAGTGGTACTGAGGGAGTGGTACTGAAGGAGTGGTACTTGATGAGTGGCACTGGAGGAGTAGCGCTGGAGGAGTGGTACTGGAGGAGTGTCACTAGAGAAGTGGTAATGTAGGAGTGATAGTGGAGGAGTGGTATTGGAGATGTGGTACTGGAGAAGTGGCACTGTTGGCGTGGTACTGGTGAAGTGGTACTGGAGGAGTGGTACTGAAGGAGTGGTACTGGAGAAGTGGTACTGGAGGAATTGTACTGGTGGAGTGGCACTGGAAGAGTGGGACTGGAGGAGTGATACTGGAGAGGGAGAAGTAGGAGTATTACTGGAGGGAGGGTGGTAGGTAGGAATGGTAACTGGGGCCTGGCAATGGATAGGAGAAGGAAGAAGTGGTACTGGAGAGGGGATGGCAGGTAGGTAGTTGTGGTACTGGAGGAAGGGAAGTAGGAGTAGTACTGGAGAGAGGGGGTAGGAGTGGTAATGGAGAATGGGATGGATGGATAGCTGGAGAGAGGGAGGGAAGGCGGGAGGTAAGAGTGGTAACGTAGGGTTGGAGGCAAGGGGAGTATTAGCATGAGGGAGGTAGGGGTGACACTGGAGAGATGAAGGAGGGAGGAAAGGGTGAGAAGTAAAGCAGGTAAAGGAGAACTGATAATTAACTGGGAGGGAGGAAAAGAGAGAGCTAGTGAAGGAGGCGATGGAGGAGTAGCGTAAGAAAATAGTGAGGGATGGATTAAGAGAATGAATGAGGAATAGAATGAATAAAGAAAGGAATGAATGTGAGAAAGAATGAGGGAGTTAATGAATGAAGGAGATAATGAAAAGAATGAATTAGGGAGGAAGCGAGCGACGATGGTAACTGGTGTGGGAGATTAATGAATGAAAGGGAATGAGTTTAGGAATGAATCAGGAAGGTAATGAGAGAGATAATGAAAGAAGGAGGAGTGACAAAAGGACTTAATGGTAAAGACAATGAATAAGGAAGAAAATGAGTCAGAGAATGAACGAGGGGACACCTAAGCAAGCATAAAATTCTTCTTACAATAATGTTGGTAGAATTACCCACAATATGTTAGGTAAAAGGACACAAGTGTAACTAATGTAACATTTTTATCGTGGCAACGTTTCGCTCTCCAGGAGGTTTGGTGACAACTTGACAAAGCTCTTGGAAAGCGAAACGTTGCCACGATAAAAATGTCGCATTAGTTGCACTTGTGTCCTCTTGACTAACGAAATTCTTCTTGTCACAAGACAAGGAAGGTTTGCAAGAAAGTGCCAGCAACACCTTCCATATATGGGAAGAATGAAGAACTGAGAGAGAGAGAGAGAGAGAGAGAGAGAGAGAGAGAGAGAGAGAGAGAGAGAGAGAGAGAGAGAGAGAGAGAGAGAGAGAGAGAGAGAGAGAGAGAGAGAGAGAACACTGGATACAAAACACAGGAACACCATCTCATAAAACAAGAGGAACTTTCCAAAGTCTCGGGTATAATAATGTTAGGTTAGGCAACACACTAAGGCAAATGATGCGAACTTCAGAAATCTGTGAGGGAGATAATGAAAATTTTCAAAACCAGAGAAAATAATGCCACTGGTGCTAATATTCAAATCACTTGTGCTCTTTTGTTAGAATATTGTTTGGTGTTAACGGCTCTGTTAAAGGCAGGAAAAGAGCTGGAAAAAGTTGAGAGATCATTTACTGCCCACACAGAGCCAGTAGAGCACTGTTGCCAACATATTACAGCAAGAGCAAGATGCCCTTTCTTGCTCACACTTTCCTCTTAACTGCTCTTTCATACACCTATTCGTTCAAGTGAAGAAATATGTATAGAGCACTCCTGTAACTCTACCTCACCAAACACTCAACCTAACACATAAAGCAGGAGTGGTTAGTGAATATTACTTCACTTGAATGTTTAGGTATATGAAAGTGCATATAAGAGGACAGTGAGGACAACAAAGGGCACTCATCTTGCCTCATCATAACACGGCGCCATTATTTTTGTTGTTTCGAAAATTAGCATTATCCACCCTCTCATTTGTCTGGTCTTCGCATCATTTGCCTCAGAGTCATTATTCCCTAAACGTTCCTGTTGTTCTGAGATGATGGTGTTTTGTATCCAGAGCTCTTAGAGTTCTTCATTCATTCCATATCTGAACAGTTGGAATTTGTCATGTTATTTTCTTTTGTCAGCTGTCAGACTTTGTTCTTATCCCCTGACAAATGTTCCGTATCTTCTACAGAAAAGACTTTCATGCTTATTTTGGTATCGTTCGCACAGGATAGTAGGAAGCTGTAATTACTGTGTATGTCAGCTATGAGGATGAGAACAGTGAAGGCACCAGGACCATCCCCTGGAATACTAAACTTTTATTTTTCTTAGGTTAAAGTTTGCTTTATTTTCTAGAAAAGTGAATATCCATTTCCTGCTTTTCCTGTTGTAAATATTGAGGCTATATTACGTGCTATCATTGTGATCGCATTTGTTATATGCCGAAGTGAAGTCCATGTAGACCGCATATGTGTTTTGATTTCTTGCAAAGTGTCCGTAATACTGTCATTATTGGTTCAACAGTTGTGACAAGCATGATCTTCCTGCTCTAAATCCATGTTCACTTCCGTTGAGTAATCATGCTTTTCTACAGCAAATGCAATTTGGTGTTTCACCACTCTTCAGTGAGATTGTGATCATAGTATATTATATCTTAGAGTGTTATATCTCTGAGTAGTTCCTAAGTGCTCGTGAAGATCAATTTTAGTATATGCTCATTTCTGGTAGGTTTTGTTATCTGTTGGCACAAAATAAACTTTTCACAAAACCCTAATAGCTGATGTGTGTGTTGGGTTAACGTGCTCCCAGGTACTATGTCTGGTACAATATTGTTGTCTATCTTCCATTTAACATTTAGAAAGTAGAAATCTCCAGGAAGGATAATACTGTATTTGGCGTAGGATTTTCCAGGATTTCGAGATGGTCATATATTTTCCTTATCTGTTCCATGAATTCCTCTGCCGTTGCCGACGGTGATTTATATATCAGGATAATTACCAGAGTCTTGTTCTCTACTTTAATTTCTAATAATTCTACTGTATCATTTGATTCAAAAGTTCCGTATAACAAAGTGAGTATCTTAAATGGAATAGAATTCTTCCCTGTGACTTACTGACTCACACATCTATATACCTTATAGTTCTGCTCCCATATTTCACTGTTCAAAACTTTCTTCGTATGAGTTTCTGTGAACTCTCCAAACACTGCCTCATTTTCTGTAAGCAGCCCACTAATACAGCTAACATTATTATTTTATTTGTTTTTAAACTTTGAATGTTAGCAAAAGAAAGGATGATTTACCATTTGGAATGTATGGGTCACTGGGCTTTTTTTTTTTTAGTATGGTTGAGGTTCGATGGTTCGTTCGCGTGTCAGTGAGATGGGATGAACTGCGTCAAGTGGCCCGGGATTATTGGTGGCAGTGAGGCAGATGGGAAGGGGGGCAGCAGACACTTTTCCCCACAGCCCGCTCCTGACTGCTGGTGTGATCGAGCAGTCAAGAGCGCCAGTATGCGCCACAGCCTTGAAAAATTTATCAAGTTGTCTCTTGAAGAAAACTAGGGGTTTGTTGGCAATTACCCACACGCAGGAAGGGAGGGTACTGAAGTCTTGGTCCTTTTACACTTATCGATCTGTATTTTAGTGTACTCATCCGTCTCTGCTGTTCATTGCAGTTATCTTATATCGTCCGCCAAGCCTCTTTCATATAGAGTGATTTCAGTGTTCGGGTTTGGAATCAATTCCTTCAGAATCTTCGAGGTGTAGATGAATATGCATCTTTCTCGCCTACGGTCTAAGAGGTACAGTTCGAGGGACTTCGGACGCTCAAACTAATTTAGGTGCTTGACTGAGTTGATACATTATACAAGGTATGAAGGTTCTCTGTACATTCTCCAGTACTGCAATTATGTTTGCCGTCTCTGAAGAGCAATATTACAGCCTAGAGAGAACGAATGGTCTAATGAGCATCACCACAAACTTGGTATCTGTTCTGAAAGTTCTAGTGATCAAGCCTATAATTTTCTTTGCAGCAGCAATAATAACATTAGTGTGCTCCTTGAATGTGAGATCTTCTGACATTATTACTCCCAGGTCTCTCACATTAAACTTCCATTTTATTGATTTGAATTTGTCTTGTACTCCGATCTCGTTGTTATTTCCTCAGTTCTTCTGTAACATAATAACTGGAGTTTGTCCTCGCTGAACATTATATTGTTGTTAGAGCTCTATTACAACATCTGATTTACATCAACTTGGAGGCTCGCAGTGTCTTCCATGGATGACACTGTATCTTCTATGGTAGTGTCTTCCATGGATGCCACTGCATCTTTTATTGTAGTGTCTTCTGTAGATGACATTGTGTCTTCAAAAAAAGGAGTGTCTTCTATGGATACCACTGTGCCTTCTAAGGAAGAGAGTGTCTTCAGTGGATGCCACTTTCATACAAATTCTAGTATCGTCTACAAGGGATAATACGGTTTATGTTCCTGTCAGTGTCTGATATGAGAATGAATAAGAGAAGTGGGGTCAGTACCGTGTCTTGAGGAGCAATTTTCTTTTACTATGGCAACCAAAGGTTTCACTGGGTTTTATTAGTAAAGAAGTTAAATATCGATCTGCTTATCTTTCCAAATATTTCTTTTGCACAAGTACCCCATGGTCACACTTGTCAAAGATTTTTATATAATCAGTGAACACTGCATCTACATTTTACCTCTCTTCCAGTATATCCAAGAGCACGCTGTAGTGGTCCAGCGACTGCAAGAGGCAGGAGCTACTTGTTCTGGGTTGTGCAAATACTGCGATTCCATGTGAATGGTAATCTTGTTTCTTAAGACTCTAAAAAATCTTGATAATATGGGATGTTAGTGCCATCAGTCCATGGTATTTTGCAATTGTTTTACTGCCACCTTTGTGGAGTGGGGCTATAGCAGTGGTTTTTGATGACAGTGGGATGACTACAGTGTCCAGGCTCTTGCTTCACAGAGTTTTTAAAGCACGAGAAAATGGTTTCTTGCAATTCTTGATAAACGTGGAGTTCCACGAGTCAGAGCCTAGGGCGGCGTGCATGGATATGCAATCAATAGCATATTCGAAGTCAAGTGTGTGTTAGGGTTATATCAGAACTTGTGGAAATGTCGGTGGCGTTATGAGACTTGGTCATGAAAAACTCATTTGGGTCGTCAATTTTTAGGCTGATTAACGGCTCACTGAACACCGAGTCGTATTGTGACTTGAGCATTTCACTCACTTCTTTTTAACTCGTCAGTGTATACTCCATCTCCACTAAGTAAAGGCTCGATTACAGTTTTTTTTTTTAACCATGGATTATGCATTTGACAAGAGGTATTTTGATTTCTCTCAGTTTCACTAATGACTTTTGGCTCCTTGTTTTTCTTGGATTCTGTTTGATGCATTTAATTTATTGCAGTCTTAGTAGTTCAGCCGAATGAGACTGTTCATCGGAACTGGATCCTGGGACTCCCTCTCCAATTATAGTTTTCGTTAAATTTTTCAGTTTTAGGTGTATTAAAGTGACTAAGAAACAGAATATTTGGGGCTGAGGTTGATAGGTTTTCCAGACTCCTGTCTTTTCCGAGACTGTTGGTATCTGAATTGCTGGGAGGTTGTATTTAGTGATTCATATACGAATGCAACAATTAGATTCTGATCCTCATTTTTAACCACCAAAACTTGGATTATATCATCTGTGTTGCTAAGTAACTCAGTGCATACGAGCAACCCATTTAACAGAGCAACTCCCATCCCTTGTTGCTTGCCTTTAGATAGGGAATATGGATACCTGTGCACAGGTATCCATATTTCGCTGTCAAAGAATTGTTTTACGTGGGTCGGTGAAGAGACGACTGGTGAAAGGTACTTTGTTATTACTTGGTTTAAGACCCTGAATATTTGCAGAGACAAATGATATATTGCTGCTTTGCTATGGGCTTATTTTCTGTGGTTATTTTGCTACTGGTCGTGTTTCTAATCCAGCGTGACTCTTAGGTTTTAATATATCCTTACCCTATTTTGCCATTCTTCACTTCATGATAATAAAAGAAATACCTCAGATGCCTATATGGAAGTAGTTTTTATATTCAGTATGACGTTCATTGGGCTTTATCTCTCTTGTTCCCTTCCTGCGGCACGTCATATAAAGAACAAAAAAAGACACAATACCGTGACTGGAACAATACACAAGTAACCCGCACATAAGAAGGAAAAAAAGCTCATGACGACGTTTCGGCCCGACTTGGACCATTTACAAGTCACACTGTCGTTACAAGCTTTTTTTTCTCTATACCTGGAGAGAGTTTCAGGAGTCAACGGCCCTTGCGGCTCGGTCTGTGACCAGGCTTCATGGTGAATCAGGGCCTGATCAACCAGGCTGTTACTGTTAGCCGCGCTCAACCCGACGTACGAACCACACCCCGGCTGATCAGGTACTGACTTTAGGTGCCTGTCCAATGCCTGATTGAAGACAGCCAGGGGTCTACTGAAAATCCCCCTTATGTATGCTGGGAGGCAGCTGAACAGCCTTGGGCCCCTGACACTTATTGTGTTGTCTCTTATCGTGCTAGTGATCCCCGGAATAACCTCCAGGTAACCTCCAGGTAGTGACACCCCTGCTTTTCACTGGGGGGATGTTGCATCGTCTGCCAAGTCTTTTGCTTTCACAGGGAGTGATTTTCGTGTGCAAGTTTGGTACTAGTCCCTCTAGGATTTTTCAAGTGTATATAATCATGTATCTCTCCCGTCTGCGTTTTAGGGAGTACAAGTTGAGGAACTTCAAGTGTTCCCAGTAATTGAGGTGTTTTATCGCAGTAATGCGTGCCATGAAGGTTCTCTGTACATTTTCTAGGTCAGCAATTTTACCTGCCTTGAAAGGTGCTGTTAGTATGCAGCAATATTCCAGCCTAGATAGAACAAGTGATCTGAAGAGTGTCATCATGGGCTTGGCATCCCTAGTTTTGAAGGTACTCATTATCCATCCTGTCATTTTTCTAGCAGATGCGACTAATACAATGTTATGGTCACTGAAGGTGAGATTCTCTGACATGATCACTTGTGCGGGCTACTTGCGTAATGTCATATAGTTTATATCATATTAATATCTTTTGTTTACTGAACTGTAGCACATTTTTAGATGAAACAATGTGTAGTTCTTGGATATACATGAGCCTTTATTAAGGAGATTACGGCATTTACCTGGATGGTCGTACTGACAAGTTCCGTTTCTTTTTCCAGTCTGCCAACGCGCCAGTTAAGTGCCAACAGACTTAGATTTTCCAATGTCTTCAATTTATGGGGTTTTCATTGGTGATCGCATTGTTTTCAGTAGTTTTAACTGATTTAGGTGCTACTGAATCTGTAACAGAATCTGTAGTGGAATTTGTAGTGGGATGGAATTTGTGCCAGGGCTGGAGGCCATAGGAGTGCGCACTTTTATCTTGTACCTTGTTCCTACAATCTATCTCTTCCATGGCGTCCGTAGTCCCACAGTCTACTTCTACTGAGCCCACAGTCAATGTCCATGTTATTTGTTGAGCTATGGGTGCAAACATTAATGGCTGTTTATTCACATTCTTGCTGTGTGTCACCACTCCGATTTTAGGGTTCCCGTTTTCTATATCTGCCCTTCCCTCCCATTCTTTATATATTCCAGGCAGACTATCCAAGAGAACCACGGTGTTTTAAGATAAGATAAGATAAGATTTTGTTCGGATTTTTAACCTCGGAGGGTTAGCCACCCAGGATAACCCAAGAAAGTCAGTGCGTCATCGAGGACTGTCTAACTTATTTCCATTGGGGTCCTTAATCTTGTCTCCCAGGATGCGACCCACACCAGTCGACTAACACCCAGGTACCTATTTGCTGCTAGGTGAACAGGACAATAGGTGTAAGGAAACGTGTCGGAATTTCCACCCGCCGGGAATCGAACCCGGGCCCTCCGTGTGTGAAGCGGGAGCTTTAGCCACCAGACCACCGGGCCACCTTAGCATTAGCACTGCTCTTCAGTACTTGCCTCAACAATTTTCTGAAACTTGCCCGCAGGTCCATATCTTTATCTCAAATATCTCAAATCCAGAAGCATCTCTATAGATCAATGTCATTTTTGGCAAGTGTTTATTTGTGCACATGAGACAGTGTTGAGACCAGCATAAAGTCAATAAAGGATCGCATTATACTGCATTTGTGTTTATTTTTCCATCCAGCTTGATCTTACTCCCAGGCCTCCAGCACAAGCTTCAAGGACTGTATTTGAGTAAGGCATTCTAATAGTATCTTAAGGAACAATTTGACCTGATAGAGAAGTCTTAAATGATACATTTATTTAAAGTCACCGACGTCATATAGCCATTTGGTTAACCTACAGAAGACGCAAGTATTGATGATGATAATGATGATGATGATGATGATGATGATGATGATGATGATGGTGGTGGTGGTGGCGGGGAAGATATAGTAATGACAGTTACAGTGACTGAAGAATGATGGTGTTGACCAACGTACAGAAGGCGAGCGGTGTTCGTTATTGCTGTTGTTGTGATACTGGAGGTCATGGTAATGGCCATGGTTGGGAGGTAAAGTTATTAGCAGCTACAGTGATTGAGAAATGGTGGCTGTGGCCAGCCAGCAAAAGGCATGTTTTGATCGATGTGGAGACAAAGGAGAGAAGAGGCAGAAGGAAAGAGGCAGTAGCAGCAGCAGGAAGAAGGATGAGAAGGAAGAGGAAGAACAGCAGCAGCAGCAGCAGTAGCGGCAGCAGCAGCAGCAGCAGGAAGAGGAGGAGCAGCAGCAGGAGTGAGGTATACGTACTTGCATCAGTATCGGTGGTAGGGAAGCGTGGGTCACCACCCAAGACGTTGGCGGCTCTGGAAGCGTTCTGCAGGCGGCCTCCTCCAGGGCCCGCCTCCATCAGAGGGTTTTGGATTTGGGTGTCGACGGCGTGGAGGGACGAGTTATCGTAGGGAATAACGTTGACTGGAAATGACCCATGAGAGTTACCGGCAGGCCGTGTGGTGAAGTGTTGATCTACGGTGAGGACATTGTGCGTTTGGGCCGAGTAGGCAGGCAGGGGCTCTGCCGTGAAGGTAACATGCGGGGGCAAGGGTAAGTGTGGGCGTGGGCGCTGGTGTGGGGGGTACGGGGCGGGGAGTTGGGGGAAGCGTGGGCGCAGAGTGGGGCGCGGCAAAGGGGGTGGGGGGAGGATGAACCACCACACCCCCCCACCGCCCCTCTCTGGGGGAGGAGGTGCAGAGGAGGCGGGGAACGTATCTGTAAGGAACCAGAGAAAAAAGAAAAGATAGGCAAAGAAAATATAAGAACGGAAAGAGTGCAATAAGCTAGACTATGGTGAAGCCTCCCTTCCCCGACCCCCCTCGTCACCCCATCTCTCTCCACATACTGGCCCACCCCATCACCTCTCCTTCCCTCACCTCCACTCTCACTCTCCCTCTCTCTCTGAAGCCTTACATCTCTCTCAAACCTCTCTTCACTTTTTCAAACTTCTCATCTGTCACATGCTTAACATAACTCTCTTAAAGATTTCCTCTCTCTCTCTCTCTCTCTCTCTCTCTCTCTCTCTCTCTCTCTCTCTCTCTCTCTCTCTCTCTCTCTCTCTCTCTCTCTCTCAAATCTCTTATTTTTTATCAATTGTTTCATTTTCTCTGAAGTCTTTTGTGTCTCTCTTACCTTCTAATAATTCTTACACGCCATTCAACTCTCAATTAACTCTTCATCTCCTAACGTGAACTCTTATTCTTCTAACATCTCTCTCTCTCTCTCTCTCTCTCTCTCTCTCTCTCTCTCTCTCTCTCTCTCTCTCTCTCTCTCTCTCTCTCTCTCTCTCTCTCTCTCTCTCTTCGTATGTTTGCATATATTACCAAATACACACACAGACACACACACAGACAAACACACAGACACACACAGACACACACACAGACAAACACACAGACACACACAGACACATACACACAGGGGGGAGGCAGAGAGCACTGGAAGTGGTGCTAAACGGGCCAGTATGGTTGACGGGAGGGGACAGGTGGGGGTTCAGGGGAAGAAAACTGCTGTGGGGGGCGTGGGGAACACAAGAGAGGAGGTGCCCTGGCGAAACATCACCAAGTATTCCCTGGCGAAACATCTCATGATATTCCGTGGTGAAGATCGCCTGGCACTTCCTCCCGTAACCATTCATGGCGACTCAAGTTTGCAAGAGTCATCCCAAAGCACAGTGCAGGTACCACAGTGTGTGGTGCAGGTACCACAGTGTGTGATGCAGGTACCACAGTGTGTGGTGCAGGTACCACAGTGTATGGTGCAGGTACCACAGCGTGTGGTGCAGGTACCACAGTGTGTGATGCAGGTACCACAGTGTGTGGTGCAGGTACCACAGTGTGTGGTGCAGGTACCACAGTGCGTGATGCAGGTACCCCAGTGTGTGGTGCAGGTACCACAGTGTGTGGTGCAGGTACCACAGTGTGTGGTGCAGGTACCACAGTGTGTGGTGCAGGTACCACAGTGTGTGATGCAGGTACCACAGTGTGTGGTGAAGGTACCACAGTGTGTGATGCAGGTACCACAGTGTGTGGTGCAGGTACCACAGTGAGTGATGCGGGTACCACAGTATGTGGTGCAGGTACCACAGTGTGTGGTGCAGGTACCACAGTGTGTGGTGCAGGTACCACAGTGTGTGATGCAGGTACCACAGTGTGTGGTGCAGGTACCACAGTGTGTGGTGCAGGTACCACAGTGTGTGATGCAGGTACCACAGTGAGTGGTGCAGGTACCACAGTGTGTGGTGCAGGTACCGCAGTGTGTGGTGCAGGTACCACAGTGTGTGGTGCAGGTACCACAGTGTGTGGTGCAGGTACCACAGTGTGTGGTGCAGATACCACAGTGTGTGATGCAGGTACCACAGTGTGTGGTGCAGGTACCACAGTGTGTGGTGCAGGTACCACAGTGTGTGGTGCAGGTACCACAGTGTGTGGTGCATTTACTACAGTGTGTGGTGCAGGTACCACAGTGTGTGATGCAGGTACCACAGTGTGTGGTGCAGGTACCACAGTGCATGGTGCAGGTACCACAGTGTGTGGTGCAGGTATCACAGTGTGTGGTGCAGGTACCATAGTGTGTGGTGCAGGTACCACAGTGTATGATGCAGGTACCACAGCGTGTGGTGCAGGTACCACAGTGTGTAATGCAGGTACCACACTGAGTGGTGCAGGTACCACAGTATGTAATGAAGGTACAACACTGTGTGGTGCAGCTACCACAGTGTGTGGTGGTTTAGGTACCACAGTATGTGGTGCAGGTACCACAGTGTGTGGTGGTGCAGGTACCACAGTGTGTGGTGTTGCAGGTACCACAGTGTGTGGTGCAGGTACCAAAGTGTGTGGTGCAGGTACCAAAGTGTGTGGTGCAGGTACCACAGTGTGTGGTGCAGGTACCACAGTTTGTGGTGCAGGTATCACAGTGTGTGGTGGTGATGCAGGTGCCACAGCATGTGGTGGTGGTGGTGGTGGTGGTGGTGGTGCAGGTACCACAGTATGTGGTGGTGGTGCAGGTACCACAATGTGTGGTGGTGGTGGTGGTGGTGGTGGTGCAGGTAACATAGTGTGTGGTGGTGGTGCAGGTACCACAGTATGTGGTGACGGTGCAGGTACAACAGTATGTGGTGATGGTGCAGGTACCACAGTATGTGGTGATGGTGCAGGTACCACAGTATGTGGTGGTCGTGCAGGTAGCACAGTGTGTAGTGGTGGTGGTGCAGGTGCCACAGTGTGTGGTGGTGGTGCAGGTACCACAGTATGTGGTGATGGTGCAGGTACCACAGTGTGTGGTGGTGGTGCAGGTACCACAGTGTGTGGTGGTGGTGCAGGCACCACAGTGTGTGGTGGTGGTGCAGGTACCACAGTGTGTGGTGGTGCAGGTACCACAGTGTGTGGTGGTGGTGCAGATACCACAGTGTGTAGTAGTGGTGCAGGTTCCACAGTGTGTGGTGCAGGTACCACAATGTATGGTGGTGGTGCAGATACTACAGTGTGTAGTAGTGGAGCAGATACCACAGTGAGTGGTGGTGCAGGTACCACAATGTGTGGTGGTGCAAGTACCAGTGTGTGGTGGTGGAGCAGGTACCACAGTGTGTGGTGGTGGTGGTACAGGTACCATAGTGTGTGTGGTGGTGGTGCAGGTACCACAGTGTGTGTGGTGGTGGTGCAGGTACCACAGTATGTGGTGGTAGTGCAGGTACCACTGTTTGGTGGTAGTGCCGGTACCACAGTGTGTGATGGTGGTGCAAGTACCACAGTGTGTGATGGTGGTGCAAGTACCACAGTGTGTGTAGTGGTGGTGCAGGTACCACAGTGTGTGGTGGTGGTGCCGGTACCACAGTGTGTGGTGATGGTGCAGGTACCACAGTATGTGTGGTGGTGATATGCAGGTACCACAGTATGTGTGGTGGTGCAGGTACCACAGTATCTAATGGTGGTGCAGGTGCCATAGTGTGTGTAGTGGTGGTGCAGGTACCACAGTGTGTGATGGTGGTGCCGGTACCACAGTGTGTGGTGGTGGTGTAGGTACCACAGTGTGTGGTGCAGGTACCATTGTGTGTTGTGGTGGTGCAGGTGCCACAATGTGTGGTGCAGGTACCATTGCGTGTTGTGGTGGTGCAGGGGTACCACAGTGCGTGGTGAAGGTACCATTGTGTGTTGTGGTGGTGCAGGGGTACCACAGTGCATGGTGTAGGTACCATTGTATGTTGTGGTGGTGCAGGTAGCACAGTGTGTGGTGGTGGTGCAGGTACCATAGTGTGGTGATGGTGCAGGTACCACAGTGTGGTGGTGGTGCAGGTACCACAGTTTGTGTGTGTGTGTGTGTGGTACATGTTCCTCAGTAAATATGGTACAGTGTGTTGTGTAGCCCGTGGCTACAACAATGCATAATAAAAACACAGTAAATTATAGTAATATTCCAAGTGATTTCTTACTTTATTCATAGCGAGTGATGATGTGAGAATTCACGAAATCGGATGGAATATTACCGAATCTCACTGTGGTTATATTGCAGATTACGATATTACCTGTTTCCCGTGATCTTTATAAGTTAGGACATTTAGTGAGTTAGCTGGGGATCAGCTAGAATACTCAGTGAGTTAGCTGGGGATCAGCTAGGACATTCAGTGAGTTAGCTGGGGATGAGCTAGGATATTCAGTGAGTTAGCTGGCGATCAACTAGGACGTTTAAAAGCAATATTAGCAGTAATAATAGGACATGTTAACATGGAGAAACATGAGACACGAAGAAGGTAGATTATTACATTGTTGACATGACAAGTTAGCCAGGCTGAGACAACCTTAACTTGAGAGACAGTGTTAGACAAGACAATGAAAAGTTCAGTTAAGATATTAAAAGTGTAGTTAAGATATGAATGTTTGCTTCTGATGATTATTATGATAGACGAGGTAAATGTTTGTTTTATAAATAACTCAAACATCTGTAAGTAAAGTAATGTTTAATGTTTACTGCAGACAACTAAGAAGAGCCAGTTTTACCCTTTCATAGATTTACATACCTTAGAAAAATTTTCTAAGAATGTTTATTGTGCGGCTTTGAGCAAATCCATGTTAATTATGAGTATAATCGCGAACAACATACTCATGCTACAGTAGATCAGTGTGAGTTTAAAAACTACATAATTTGCCAGTTATATGTCGTGTCTAGTAAGACTAGCTACAAATATAAGAAAGTTAATGAAATTTTTTTCATAATTTAGTAGCTCTTTCGATGGTTTCAAACTTTTTCCTTCCCGCATCCGCCTTGTCAGAAGGCGGATGTGGGGGACACATCCTTGCACCTGCCTTTTCATGAGGCAAGAGTGGGAAGGTCCCACTCCACTCAGTCCAAATTCACTTTATTAAGAGGCAGGAATTGGGGACTCATGCCCCCCTCACCCCCACACCTCCCTTCTGATCAGGCAAGTGTGGGGGACCTTACTAATACTCCCATACCCACCTTAGCAGTGGCGATGGATGCATCTTAATTTTAGGTTCTAACAAATAATATAATTGATTTTAATTGGGCTGAGTGTTTTAATTACAATAGATGAAACCAAAAGAAAAAAAAAAGCCCCAAAGGGGCACTGCCTTTTAAATAGAAAATTTAAAACGCCATAAATGTTTTCAGTTTATAATGAACTTTAAATGGCTGTACTACCCAATATGGTGAAACTAGACATAATGTTCCCGCTGAAGGGCCGCCCTCTAAACTTACTCCAGGGTACAAAGAAGTTTATATTATAGTTTGGTTGGTGTGACTTTCATGGGGACTGAGGTACACAAGACCACGACCACGGACAAAGACATATTCACAAATATAAGTAAAATTCCTTTTACAGTTGAGAAACTGTTAAGTAAGGCACAGTCTGTTTCTTTGGTAAATTAAAGTAATACCGTAAACATACCTGGAGTATACCTGGAGGGGGTTTTAGGGATCAACACCCCCCGCAGCCCGGTCTGTGACCAGACAAAAACCGATGGAAAACGAAACAGGTTCCAATATTCTGTGGCGAATTAACACTTAACTATGTAACTACGATTTAAGAAAGAAAACAGAAATTCGTATAGGAACTTTCGTAGTTACTTTGAACAAACGTGGCATTCTTTACGAAAAAAATAGAGCAAATATCTCCTAATAGGCAAATACTGACATAACAGTAAAGACTACACCTTAATTGAGAGGGTGACTACACCATCTCAAACAATGACTACATTCGTTATCGTCTATATTATTGTGAATAATATTGCGATAATGTAGCGATACAGGCCACTGTTTTGGTTCATTAAATACTGTATTTTATGTCGGATCAACGCAGATTCGGTGACCATGCGTCCAACTCCAATATTAGATATTAAAATCTTATCATTCGACCAGTCACTTGGATGATTACAAGAGCTCAGGTGGACACAGACTGCCTTAGTCTTGTCCAACCCGGACAAGAATCTAAGGTAATATACTTGTCTGACCCCAAGAGAGCAAATACAATGCTGACATGGGACCAGGTTGATCCCATCTACTGAGGATACTGCAGAATTCTTATGAGTATATTTTTCCACTGTTCTTGATCAGAGAACAGTGGCAAATACATGGTTTTTCTTCAGTCTACACAGCAATGTACCTTCCATTAACGAGGTTTTAAAGTACATAAATCTATGTGAGGGTAAAACTGGCTCTTCTTAGTTGTCTGCAGTAAACATTAAACATTATTTTACTTGCAGATGTTTGAGTTATTTATTAAAACAAATATTTAACTCGTCTATCATGTAATAATCATCAGAAGCAAACATTCATATCTTAACTGCACTTTTAATATCTTAACTGAACTTTTCATTGTCCTGTCTAACACTGTCTCTCAAGTTAAGGTTGTCTCAGCCTGGCTAACTTGTCATGTCAACAATGTAATAATCTACCTTCTTGGTGTCTCATGTTTCTCCATGTTAACATGTCCTATTATTACTGCTAATGTTGTTTTTAAACGTCCTAGTTGATCCCCAGCTAACTCACTGAATGTCATAGCTGATCCCCAGCTAACTCACTGAATGTCCTAGCTGATCCCCAGGTAACTCACTGAATGTCCTAGCTGATCCCCAGCTAACTCACTGAATGTCCTAGCTGATCCCCAGCTAACTCACTGAATGTCCTAGCTGATCCCCAGCTAACTCACTGAATGTCCTAGCTGATCCCCAGCTAACTCACTGAATGCCCTAGCTTCTGAACACGATTTAACCCAAGAAATCTTAAACTATGTTCAACAACTGCTCACATATGTGTGTGTGTACGTACGTACGTACATATGTTATATATGAATGTATACATGTATGTGAACGTCTGCATTGTATAATGAGTGTTGTTTCTCTGGTAATATGAAGAAGCTGTTGAAAAATGTGTTACGAAGACCATAGTAATGTGTGTGGAGTGTTGAATGTTAGAGTTGGTGGTACGTGGTTGGTGGTACGTGATTGGTGGTACGTGGTTGGTGGTACGTGGTTGTTGGTACGTGGTTGTTGGTGGTACGTGTGTTGGTGGTGGTACGTGGCTGGTGGTGGTACGTGGTTGTGGTGATACGTGGTTGGTGATGGTATATAGTTACTGGTGACACGTGGTTGGTGGTGTGGTATGTTGCTGCTGGTGGTAAGTGTTGGTGGTGGTACGTGGTTGGCTTGGTGGTACGTGGTTGGTGGTGGTAGTACATGGCAGCTGCTGATGATACGTTGTTGGTGGTGGTTGTACGTGGCTGCTGGTGGTCCTACGTGGTGGTGGTACGTGACTAGTGGTTGATACGTGACTGGTGGTGGTACGTGGTTTGGGGTGGTACTTGGCTGGTGGTGGTAGTACGTGGCTGGTGGTGGTAGTAAGTGGCTGGTGGTGGTTGTACGTGACTGGTGTTAGTACGTGGGTGGTGGTACGTGGCTGGTGATGATGGTACGTGGCTGGTGATAGTGGTACATAGCTGGTGGTAGTGGTACGCAGCTGGTGGTGATGGTACATGGCTGGTGGTGGTGGCATGTGATTGATGGTACTACGTGGCTGGTGGTGGTGGTTGTATGTGGTAGGTGGTTGAGATACGTAACTTATGGTGGTGGTACGTGACTGGTGGCTGTGGTACGTGACTGGTGGTGGTAGTACGTGACTGGTGGCTGTGGTACATGACTGGTGGTGGTGGTACGTAGCCGGTGGTAGTACACAGGAACAACAGGCAGGCTGACTGGTGGTGCACTTGTGCTGCTACAAACGGGAAGCATCAACTCTCCCGTTTCTCTAAACAGACGTGAGGTGGGGCGGGCGCGGGGAGGTGGTGGTTGGGGGAGGGTTGTGCAAATCGTATCTAACAGACGTGAGAGGTGCGGCTTGTGCTCCACTGTACAGTAGTGGTGGGGAGGTGCTCGAGGGGTCAAGAAAAGAGCACGGTGGTGCGGCGGTGGTGGTGGTGCGTTATATATGAACACTCGGTGCAGCTACACAACCCAGGTCTAGAACATTATCATACACAGAAAAAATAAAGAAAAAAATGTAAGATGTTCTTCTAAAAAAGGCTAAAGAGAGAGCAGTGACCGTGGTCGTGTTGTCGCTGCTGTTGAGACAACTAGACTAACACGCCAAAAACGGGAGAATATATTGAAATTCCTCTGTCAATGCATTTCAACTCCCACTTAAACTTCCGCTGAACTGGAGATTTTTTCTTTTTACTGTGAAAGTTAGTCCCATTTTTGGCGTCTATGGTAATACCCAAAAACCCTTTTTGGCAGAAGAGCGGAAAGAAAATCTGAAGAAAAATAAAAAAGTATGAGAGAGGATGAAAGATGCAGAGCAGTGAGAGAGAGTGAGTGAGAGAGGGTGAGAGAGAGAGATGAGGGAGAACACTGGAGATACCCCTGAGTGTGTTTTAAAGGTTGTATAGTGAGGTTAAGCTGGGTAGTCTCCAGTAACGTCTCACACACTCCTCCCTACTGACAGCACCTCCAAAAGGCTTTGATGTAAACACATTAACCAACAACACATCCTGGTATTATTCCTCCCTCTACGTAACGCACCAGAGTCCCCATCAAAGCCTTTTTTCAGCTATAAGTGAGAAGCCAATTAATGCCATTGTGCCATTCATTAAGCATAGAGGACCATACTCCCTCGCTCTGTCCGAGTGCATCGTGAGTGCCCCTAGGATGGTGCCAACACCGTGTGCACTCCGGCACCCTAGCAATGAGTTGGTAGAGCCCATCAGTGGTGCCAACACTGCGTGCAGGCACCCCGACAGAGAGTTGGCACCCTCTGCAGAGTACAGCAGATCCCTGTCAGGCAGAGCGAGGGAGAGGGCCAGAGTGTCTTCTTGAGGGGCCAGAGTGTCTTCGTGAGTGGCCAACCAAGAAGCTATTGTCTGATGTGTTGGGTGCGGCATCTGCTGGGCGGCTGCGGTCAGGGTGCAGCAAACATGATATATCCAGGAGAGAAAGAGAGAGAGAGAGAGAGAGAGAGAGAGAGAGAGAGAGAGAGAGAGAGAGAGAGAGAGAGAGAGAGAGAGAGAGAGAGAGAGAGAGAGAGAGAGAGAGAGAGAGAGAGAGAGAGAGAGAGAGAGAGAAGAAGAGAAAGATAGATAGATAGGATAGATGGATATATAGATAGAAAGACAGATAGATAGAGAAAGAGAGAGAGAGCACTCCCCTCTCCTGGATATTACTTCCCCTCACGCCCAACAAGCCACACTCAGGAAGAAAGTGGTTATGTGAAATCCGCCCACAACCAAATTTTCTTTTATGTATATATATATATGTATATATATATATATATATATATATATATATATATATATATATATATATATATATATATATATATATATATATATATATATATATATAACACAGCGTGCCTTATCACCATATAAAGACACAGATTTCCAGAGTGACAAATGTACACAAGGATGTACGCAGGAAGCATGTACGCAGGAAACAGGTGCGCAGGAAGCATGTACCCAAAACGTATGTACACAAGCATGTATACAGGAAGCACGTACTCAGGAAGCATGTATACAAGCATGTACGCAGGAAGCATACATGCAGGAAACATGTACACAAACATGTACGCAAGATGTACGTAGGAAGCATGTACACAAAAAGCATGTACGCAGGAAACACGTACACAAGCATGTACGCAGGAAATATGTAAACAAAATGCATGTACGCAGGAATCATATAAACACATTTGTACGCAGGAAATATGTACACAAGCATGTATATAAGAAGCATGTACACATGCATGTACACAGGAAGAATGTACACAGGAAGCATGTACACAAGAAGTATGTACACAGGAATTATGTGCACATTATTTATGTGCATAGGAAGTATGTGCACAGGAAGTATGTGCACTGGATGTATGTACACAGGAAGCATGTACACAGGAAGTATGTACGCAGGAAGCAGATACACAGGAAGCATGTACACAAGGAGCATGTACACAGGAAGTATGTACACAGGAAGTATGTACACAAGAAACATGTACACAGGAAGCATGTACACAAATATGTACACAAGAAACATGTACACAGGAAGTATGTGCACAGGAAGCATGTACACAGGAAGCATGTACACAGGAAGTATGTGCACAGGAAGCATGTACACAGGAAGCATGTATACATGAAGCATGTACACAGGAAACATGTACATATGTACACAAATATGTACACAAGAAACATGTACACAGGAAGTATGTGCACAGGAAGCATGTACACAGGATGTATACAAGAAACAAGTACACAAGAAGCATGTACACAGGAAGTATGTACACAGGAAGTATGTACACAAGAAACATGTACGCAGAAAGCATGTACACATGCACACAAACATGTACACATGAAGCATGTACACAGGAAGCAAGTACACAGGAAATATGCACACAGGAAGTATGTACACAAGAAGCATGTACACAGGAAGTAGGTACACAACAAACATGTACACAGGAAGCATGTACACAAATATGTACACAACAAACATGTACACAGGAAGCATGTACACAAATATGTACACAACAAACATGTACACAGGAAGCATGTACAAGAAGCATGTACACAAGAAACATGTACATAGGAAACATGTACACCGGAAATACGTACACAGGAAGCACGTATACAGGATGCACGTACACAAGAAGCACGTACACAGGAAGCACGCACACAGGAAGCACGCATACAGGAAACACGTACACAGAAAAGACGTACACAAGAAGGACGTACACAGATAATGGACATAAGCACAATAAAACATACTGATATAATATTCAAACCATCAATATTAATAAGAGAAAAATCCTTCATTAATATTAGAGACAAAAGTGAAGCAATATGACATGAACGATAAACAAGCAGAAGAATTCTTTCCCAAAAAATGTATATATTGATAAATATTGCAAACAGGGAATAATAAGCAGGAGAAGGAAGGAGACAGGGGAAGGACGGAGGGGAGAAGGAAGGCCGCTGGAGGGGGAGTATTGGAGCTATGAGAAGGAAGGTCTTTAAGGAGAATTTATCACTAAGTCCCAACAGTTCATCTATGTGGGAGTCTTCATCTGAACTGCCTCCTGTATAATCCTTGCTATTAAAGTATTTTTGTAGGGGTCTTAAAGTGTAATCTCCAAGCAACGAGATATTTGAGGCCGGAGGCTGGAAGGTCCCCCAGACAGCATTAACAAATTCGATATCACAAAAAACAGAGATGTACGAGAAAGTCATTACGTTTAAAGTGCCGTACTGTAGGAAAAGAGAATATAAATCCCTACAAGAAGATCTAGATAAGTTGACTTTGTGACGCCACAGATGGATAATAGTGTAGATAAGTGAGGTGTAGTGGACATGGAAGACAGCGAATACAGATTATAACAAATGATAACAGAACACTCGAAGATTTTACACTGTGTGATAACTTATTAATGAACTAAATGAGTTTACCTAGGAGTGAATACGTAAAGATTCTCACTGGAAGATCACTTAACTAGAGCAGTGAACAACACACACATTACACTACCAACCTTCACACACATGAATGGTAAAATACATAACACTCACTCCACAAGGTATGCTAGGCAGAAACTGGAATATGCAACGGGTGGAACAGTTTCACAAAATATAAATTCGGACGATACAAATTAAAATGGCCCAAAAAATATGCTACAGATTGACTCCCAGAACTGAAAAAATGAGTTACGATTAGACAAGAATGCTAAAAATACTCCTGTTGGCTAACGGGGAGAAGAGTAGACATGATAACAACACACAAGATCATAAAACGAGAACCATTACCACGGTTGTAAGCTGAACATAAAAGAAGTGAAGAAAAAGAATATTTGAAGGTATCCCCAACACAAACAGGAAGAACACTGGAAAGGGAACCTTAGAAGAGACAGTAAGTGCTACAGACATTGGAGTGGGATCTTGGAGGTAGCAGCATGTGTTACAGCCACTGAAGTGGCATCTTAGAGGTAGCAGCATGTGCTACAGCCACTGGAGTGGCATCTTAGAGGTAGCAGCATGTGCTACAGCCACTGGAGTGGCATCTTAGAGGTAGCAGCATGTGCTACAGCCACTGGAGTGGCATCTTAGAGGTAGCAGCATGTGCTACAGCCACTGGAGTGGCATCTTAGAGGTAGCAGCATGTGCTACAGCCACTGGAGTAGGATCTGAGAGATAACAGTAAGTGCTACAATCACTGGAAAGTTAAAACGGATATACATTTGAATAATTACTAGAGACGGCATAGCACAGAGCATAGCACAGCTCATGCCGGTACAGACAGGTAATCTCAAATGGCTAATCCCACTCGATGCAAGCCCAAGAGCTGGATTTTAGCGTTTTAAAAGTTAAACCCAACTCTCTCTCTCTCTCTTACCCCTCTTCTTTCTCCTCCAAAATGCAACTCCAGCAAATGTAAGAATATAAGAAAGAAGGAACACCGCAGCAGGCGTACTGGCTCGTGCTGGGCAAGTCTTTCTCAAACTCAAACCCACTAACGAAAATATTTGCCCAACCCATTCTCAATGCTACCCAAGGAAGAAGCTATCACGGGACAAGCTGCACCAAGCATTTCCAACGATGCTCAGATACCGAGACAGTGGAAATTTTCTATATGCTTCAGAGACACAGCACTCCACGATCCTCCCACCTAACATGCCTTACGTAACACCAAAAAAAAAAAATCATATATTGGGATTGTGTGAATTCCGAGGCAGAGCCAGATGTGAACGTTTGAAATGGTTTACCATGGGACAAAATTTCCTGGCCGGAGTTTCTATAAAAGGGAATTTCAAAGCAGTGTAAATTGGACATTTCTATACAGCTGGATATCTTAGACGACGGGAATTGTTAGACGCCGCTAGATGTGGATATCGGAGATGCTTCCTAGAAGACAGAAGCACAATAGCAATAGCTATCGTGTGGAACGTGGAATACTGAAAATCAAGAAGAGCTACACTATGGAATGAAGGCTACACTGTATATGGAAGGCTACACTGTAGAATGAAGACTACACTATAGAAGGAAGGCTACACTATAGAAGGAAAGCCACACTATAGAAGGATGGCTATACTGTAGAATGAAGTCTACACTGTAGAAGAAAGGATACACTACAGAAGGAAGGTTACATTATAGAAGGCTACACTATAGAAGGCTACACTATAGAAGGAAGGCTACACTACAGTAAGAAGGCCACACTACAGAAGGAAGGCTACACTATAGAAAGAAGGTTACACTATAGAAGGAAGGCCACACTACAGTAAAAAGGCTACACCATAGAAGGAAGGCTATAGTACACCAGAGAACGAAGACATTATAGAAGGAAAGCCACATGATAAAAGGCTATACTACAGAAGGCTAGAAGACAGAATTAAGGCTACACCAGAGGAGATTACAAGACAGAAGAAAGGCTATATGGATACAGGATAGAACGAAGGCCATGAGGTTACAGGATACAAGGAAGGTCATGAGACTACAGGATAGAAGGAAGGTCATGAGATTACAAGATAGAAGGAAGGCCATGAGGTTACAAGATAGAAGGAAGGCCATAAGGTTACGAGATAGAACAAAGACCATGAGGTTACAAGATAGAAGGAAGGCCATGAGGTTATAAGATAGAAGGAAGGCTATGCGGTTACAAGATAGAACGAAGGCCATGAAGTTACAGTATAAAAGGAAGGCCATGAGGCTACAAGACAGAACGAAGGCCATAAGGTTACAGGATAGAAGGAAGGCCATGACGTTACATGATAGAAGGAAGGCCATGAGTTTACAAGATAGAAGGAAGGTCATCCATGAGGTTACAGGACAGAAGGAAGGCCATGAGGTTACAGGATAGAAGGAAGGTCATGAGGTTACAGGATAGAAGGAAGGCCATGAGGTTACAAGATAGAAGGAAGGCTACAATAACGAGAAGGAATGATGAAGGAAGGTTCTAAGATAGAAGCCTGCCTATCCCAGGCTACCATCAGCAACGCCATTACAGTTGACATCCGCACCAACCCAGAGGCGGAGTTGCCGAGAAGCATTTTTTCAACCAAGTTATTTTTACTCAACTATGTGGACAGGAGACCGTCCAGGGGAACACCTTAAATGAAACGAGACACCAGTAAGGTCTCTCAGACGAGACAACAGTAAGATCTCTCAGAGGGACACCAGTAAGGTCTTTCACACGAGACACCAGTAAGATCTCTCAGAAGGGACACCAGTAAGGTCTTTCATACAAGACACCAGTAAGGTCTCTGAGAAGAGACAGTAGTAAGGTCTCTCAGACGAGACACCAGTAAGGTCTCTCAGACGAGACACCAGTAATTTCTCTCAGAAGAAAGAGAAGTAAGATCTCTTAGAAGGGACACCACTAAGGTCTTTCAGACGAGACACCAGCAAGGTCTCTCAGACGAGACACCAGTAAAGTCTCTCAGAAGAAACTTCAGCTGGAGTAGGATGGGCGTGTAAGCACCGTGGGCCGAGGAGCGGGATATGAGCAGGGTAGTGGGTGCGGGGGTGCGGTGGGGTCGGAGGAGAGGTGGGCGGGTGTGGGTTATGCAGGGGTGGGCGCCGGGTACTCACCCACACAAGGGTTGTTGTGTACTCTGCGGAAAATCCTCTCACACTTGCGCTTCTGGCGATCCATGGGACAGATGCAACCAAACATGGGCGACATCTTGAGCTTGGTCCAGGAGCTTAGACACTTGTTCCTGCAGGAGAGATAACCGAGGGTGAGACACTTGTTCCTGAGGGAGAGATAACCGAGGGTGAGACACTTGTTCCTGAGGGAGAGATAACCGAGGGTGAGACACTTGTTCCTGAGGGAGAGATAACCGAGGGTGAGACACTTGTTCCTGAGGGAGAGATAACCGAGGGTGAGACACTTGTTCCTGCAGGAGAGATAACCGAGGGTGAGACACTTGTTCCTGAGGGAGAGATAACCGAGGGTAAGACACTTGTTCCTGCAGGAGAGATAACCGAGGGTAAGACACTTGTTCCTGAGGGAGAGATAACCGAGGGTAAGACACTTGTTCCTGCAGGAGAGATAACCGAGGGTAATACACTTGTTCCTGCAGGAGAGATAATCGAGGGTAAGACACTTGTTCCTGCAGGAGAGATAACCGAGGGTAAGACACTTGTTCCTGCAGGAGAGATAACCGAGGGTAAGACACTTGTTCCTGCAGGAGAGATAACCGAGGGTAAGACACTTGTTCCTGCAGGAGAGATAACCGAGGGTAAGACACTTGTTCCTGCAGGAGAGATAACCGAGGGTAAGACACTTGTTCCTGAGGGAGAGATAACCGAGGGTAAGACACTTGTTCCTGCAGGAGAGATAACCGAAGGTAAGACACTTGTTCCTGCAGGAGAGATAACCGAGGGTAAGACACTTGTTCCTGACAGAGAGATATTGACCCAGGATCAATTTTCATGGTGTGTGTGTGTGTGTGTGTGTGTGTGTGTGTGTGTGTGTGTGTGTGTGTGTGTGTGTGTGTGTGTGTGTGTGTGTGTGTGTGTGTGTGTGTGTGTTTGTGTGAGCAAAACAACCATGGGGGAGTTGAATGATAGCAGTGGGCCTTTCTTGTTGCAATGAACACATCATCAGGAGCTTGCAATATTGCAGAAATGAGTAGGAAGTTCAGGAACATACAGTCAGGGGAGCGACTTTAGCTAGAATGAGATGGCATCAAGCAGACCAGTGCCAGGTGCCAGAAAGATGAATGCAAGGTATTATAACATTAACAGCAACAGCATATAGAAGATCATCAACATTAGTGAAAAGACAACTGTCACCAACTTGCCGCCAAACTTTGTATCTTATCATCATAAAAGACTTTAATATTCTGATCTCAAAGATATCTGGCGTCTATCAGCTGGGAAAATTTCATCGCATACAAAGAAAATGGTGCAGCAGCAAAAAGGGTAAAAACCCTCTTGTTTCCAGAGGTTGGCCCAATATCCCTCAGGTAAATGCTGGTTTATCCATGAGGTCGAGTGGGAGCAGCAAATGATACTCAGTTCGTCAGTGTAGAGCTGGATTTACGACAGTCCAACGAGTTCTGTTAGGAATCTGACGCCAGTCCAGATTGTGCACGATGCCTGATAGACGCCAGATATAATTGACATCAGATTTTTAAAGTCTTTTATAATAATACGATACAAAGTGTGACGGCACGATGGTGACAGTTGTCTTTTCACTAATGTTGTGGTCGCTGACTTATTACTAAATATTTAATGTTGATTATCTTCTATATGCTGTTACTGTTACTGTTATAATGCCTTGCCTTCATCTTTCTGGCACCTGGCACTGGTCTGCTTGATGCCATCTCATTCTAGCTAGAGTCGCTCCCTTAACCGTGTCTATTTAGATTTCCTACTCATTTCTGCAACATTGCAAGCTCCCGATGATGTGCTGATTGCAGCATGAAAGGCCTAGATCTATCATTCAACTTCCTCGTGATTATTTTGCATCTTGTATTGCTTGTTTGCAATTATTGCATCTATGTTGTTCTACTCTCTATTGTATTTTTGTCAATGTATTATGTCTTTAAATAAAGTCTACATAGAATATAGAGGAGGGGGGGAGGAGAAGACAATATTTAAACAGCTCCGGGGAGAACCTTGAGTTTTCCCTGAAGTAAGTTTATTCTTTTCTCTGAGGATGAGGGTCCCCACCATAGTTCAAGAGGTGGTACCTCTATATATATATATATATATATATATATATATATATATATATATATATATATATATATATATATATATATATATAATAAGATCACAGTAAACAGGTGATTTCAGAATATGCAAAACAACCACTCTGAAAGAATAGAGAAATTCCAAGCGCTTTCGTGACTACTACACAATGAAGAAACAAGGAATTTCTCTAAATGCATATATATATATATATATATATATATATATATATATATATATATATATATATATATATATATATATATATATATATATATATATAAAACCAAAAATGGAAGACAAAAGTAAATATAAAGAAAGTGTAGAGTGGGAAAAGTACAAATAACAGTGATAATCTTCTAACAGACTACAACCTTCATCATCAAAATATTTCCGATGCGACCGGAGGGTCATTTCCTTCTTGCGACTTGCTCAATTCCCAGAATCATTTCCTTATGTGGACTTTTGGACACCCTCCACCGGCGTGTTACCTCTCCAGTCCTCTCTCCCTCCATCCTTCCTACCATCTCTCCTTCCCTCCCTCCATCCTTCCTACCATCTCTCCTTCCCTCCCTCCATCCTTCCTACCATCTCTCCTTCCCTCCCTCCATCCTTCCTACCATCTCTCCTTCCCTCCCTCCATCCTTCCTACCATCTCTCCTTCCCTCCCTCCATCCTTCCTACCATCTCTCCTTCCCTCTCTCCATCCTTCCTACCTTCCATGCCCATTTCCTGCCCCATCAAATGATTTGCTCCTCCCAGGCCAAACATTTCCTAGGGCTGATGCTACGGATGTTTAGAAATCCGGATTTCGCTCACACAAAAAAAACCCAGTCCCTCTGGGTTTATTAATAAACCCTCAGGATAAATGTTCTAAATAAGTGACGACGCCATCAACAGCAACAACAGAAAAATTCTTCCCTGCCAAGTGGTGGAAACTGGTGAAACACCAGCAGAAAAATCTACCACTTTGGATTCAAGTTAATTTTATTCTATCATGGTTGAACTAAGCAGTCGTGCAGCAGCTCTGCTTCAGGGTAGAACAGCTGCTCTACTGAGCAGCTGTTCTACTGAGCAGCTGCTCTACTCCTGGGAAACTTCAAACTAAAGAGACTGTGTCATGACAACAATGAGGAACTTATGAGGTCTGACAGGCTGTTGAAGAGTCAAGCCGACGACTGGTAGACACTACACGGTATGTACTCAGTAACAATCTTCACTCAGCAGTGTTATAACAAACTTCTATTAATAATGTATAGTTAATTATAAATTTATATTTCAGAGTTGAAATACCTTGAAGTACTGTACTCTAATATGCTTGCACTTTATATGTAAAAATTCATTATTCATTAAAATGATCTATATTCGGTTATTAATTTACTTAAACCTGAGCTATACTGCGCAGTATTAATGTATACACTGACTTTACTGTTTAATTTTTTAAATACTGTATTTTGACCAATTAATAAAAAAAAAACATAAATAAAAGATTCAGAACTATATTACTATAACTCTTTATGTCCACATTATAATAAATAAAAAAAATTGAGTTAAGGTGCCATGTCAAACCCGGTTTTTTTTAACTATAAAAACCCGGTCTGGGAGGGTAAGTGGGCAGCTACCCACCAAAACTCTCAGTTTGATGCCACCGGAGGCCTAGTGACAGACCGGGCAGCGGAGGCGCTGACCCACGAATAGGTACACAAATAACCCGCACATAAAAGAGAGAAGCTTACGACGACGCTTCGGTCCGACTTGGACCACTGACAAAGTCACACTAACCAAAAGTGGAGCAGGACGGCTATATATAGGCAGGAAGAGGTGGTGGTAGTAGTAGTAGTAGTAGTAGTAGTACAAGAATGGTATATAATACCGACAAGATGAAATTAAGACACATGCGCAACACCCGGGCATCCCCATCGTAGACGTTTCGCCATCTAGCCAGCCAGTGGGCACCTAGCTCTCTTGCAGTGTTCCCCTTCCTTTGTATTTGACTGGCTCGTCCTCCTTATTTCCCACTTCTACCACTACCACTACTACTACCTCTTCTACTACTACTACTACTACTACAACTACTGATGAAATTAAGACACATGTGCGGTGTCTGGTTGTCTTTGTTGTGGACGTTTCGCCATCCAGTGGCTGGCTGGATGGCGAAACGTCTACGATGGGGATGCCCGGGTGTTGTGCATGTGTCTTAATTTCATCTTGTCGGTATTATATACCATTCTTGTACAATTACTACTACTACTACTACTACTACTACTACCACCACCTCTTCCTGCCTATATATAGCCGTCCTGCTCCACTTCTGGTTAGTGTGACTTTGTCAATGGTCCAAGTCGGACCGAAACGTCGTCGTAAGCTTCTCTCTTTTATGTGCGGGTTATTTGTGTAGGTACAGGTACACCTCCAGTGTCAGCTGGTAAATGTTCTCTGGGCGTCTCCTCTCTTCCTCTGAAACCTGCTTCAGCAGTACTTCTCTTTTCCTCTTCCCGCAAAAATAACATATAAACATAGAGAGATGAGTCGAAAAGCTGAGTCTTCATCTGCTACAAAGGATCCCAGTTGCAGGTCGAACTAGACAGAATCATCATCAGTGTGGTTCTGTCTGAAGTGTTTTTGTCCTTTGAACTGACAAATGTTTACCACCCTCTGACTCAGGCGCAGGCGCAGGCGAGTCACAGGGATGTCAGGAAGTATTTCTTCAGTTTCAGGGTTGCTGTGAAGCGGAATGACCTCGATGAAGAAGTGGTGGTGGCAGCCTTCTTACAGAGTCTTAAGAATAGGTATGATAGGGCCCACAAGAAAAGGAAAGAGTGAATCTGGAAAGAGTAGCCGGCAGCTAGAATCTGACCCCAGTAATCACATATGGGCAAATACACATACACACACACACACACACACACACACACACACACACACACACACACACACACACACACACACACACACACACACACACACACTCGCTGAAGCGAGTTACAGGGGCAGTGACCAGAGAAGACACAGCATATGAAGCTGCGAGGCCGAACAGGAAGGAAGGAATTATGAATTATGCTAAGGTCATATCAACCTGCCAAAAAGAGCCAAGGAGTGAAAGGGAAGAACAGTTGGTTGCAGATGGAGAGGGTGATAGGTCGAATGCTGAGGCACAACCATGCTATCAAGAGCCACTGGAAAAATCAAGGGAGAAACTGACCACATACAGGCAGGATCCAGAGTCACAGAGGGTGAGGCAATGGGAGGAGGAAAGGGCAAAATCAGTGTTTATCCATGGGCTTCAGGAGAGAGAGGAAAGGACACACATTGAAAGGCAGCAGGAAGAAAGTAAGGAGATTGAGAAAATCATCACGGAAATAGGTGAAGAGATGGACGAGATTGTAAATTTTCAGAGAATAGGGGGGTACTCGAAGGGGAGAAACCGACCAATCAAGCTGATTCTCAGGACGGAAACAGTGCAGAACAGGATCCTCCAAGAGAAACCACGATTGAAATACTCGGAAGAGTACAAGAGGATGTTCGTAGACAGAGACAAAACACAATCAGAATGACAGGAGCTGAGGGAGAGGACAAAAAAGCGAAAGGAGCTAGGAAAAGAGACAAGGATGGAACCAGCAGAGGTCAGTCAGAGCAGAACAGAGCAGCAAGGGCAAGCACACACACACAACTATTCTCAGAACCATACAACCTATCACACCATCCCAACACACACTACAATCCATACCCACAGCCTCCACCCAACACCGAGCTATAGAATCCCACAGTATGCCACCAGGTCTCCCACCCTCACAGGCCCCACAAACCACAGTGTTGGAAAGGAAACTGAAGGTATGGTACACAAACGCTGATGGTATAACAAATAAGTGGGAGGAGTGGCACGAAAGAGTCAAAGAGGCATCACCGGACATCATAGCTCTCACAGAAACAAAGCTAACAGGTATGATAACAGATGCCATCTTTCCAACGGGATACCAAATCCTGAGGAAAGACAGAGGGAACAGGGGGGGTGGAGGAGTGGCATTGCTGATCAAAAATCGATGGAATTTTGATGAGCTGGAGAGAGGAGACAGCGGAGAAGAAAGTGATTACATAGCGGGAACGCTTCACTCTGGAGGTCCCAAGGTGGTAATAGCAGTGATGTATAACCCACCACAGAACAGCAGGAGGCCAAGGCAAGAGTACGACGAGAGCAATAGAGCGATGGTTGACACACTGGCTAGAGTGAGCTCATGCATGCAGGGCAAAGCTCCTGATCATGGGTGACTTTAACCACAAGGAGATCAATTGGGAGAACTTGGACCCGCATGGGGGCCAAGATACATGGAGGGCGAAGATGATGGAGGTGGTACTGGAAAACTTCATGTACCAACACGTAAGGGACACTACAAGAGAGAGAGGAGAGGATGAACCAGCAAGGCTAGACTTAGTATTCACCTTGAGTAGTGCAGATATCGAGGACATCACATATGAAAGACCCCTTGGGGCCAGTGACCATGTGGTTTTAAGCTTCAAATACACAGTAGAGCTACAAGTGGAGGGAGAAGCAGGAAGGCCAGGACGAATGAAGCCAAACTACAAGAAAGGGGACTACACAGGAAGGAGGAACTTCCTGAACGGGGTTCAGTGGGACAGAGAACTGGCAGGGAAGCCAGTTAATGAGATGATGGAATATGTAGCAACAAAATGCAAGGAGGCTGAGGAGAGGTTTGTACCCAAGAGTAACAGGAATAATGAAAAAGCCAGGATGAGCCCATGGTTTACCCAAAGGTGCAGGGAGGCAAAAACCAAGTGTGCTAGGGAATGGAAGAAATATAGAAGGCAAAGGACCCAGGAGAATAAGGAGAGCAGTCGTAGAGCCAGAAACGAATATGCACAGATAAGAAGGGAGGCCCAAAGACAATATGAAAATGACATAGCAGCGAAAGCCAAATCTGACCCGAAACTGTTGTACAGCCACATCAGGAGGAAAACAACAGTCAAGGACCAGGTAATCAGGCTAAGGAAGGAAGGAGGAGAGACAACAAGAAATGACCGAGAAGTATGTGAGGAACTCAACAAGAGATTCAAAGAAGTGTTCACAGAGGAGACAGAAGGGGCTCCAGAAAGACGGAGAGGTGGGGCACACCACCATGTGCTGGACACAGTGCACACAACCGAGGAAGAAGTGAAGAGGCTTCTGAGCGAGCTAGATACTTCAAAGGCAATGGGGCCAGATAACATCTCCCCATAGGTATTGAGAGAGGGAGCAGAGGCACTATGTGTACCCCTAACAACAATATTCAATACATCTATCGAAACAGGGAGATTGCCTGAGGCATGGAAGACAGCAAATGTAGTCCCAATCTTTAAAAAAGGAGACAGACATGAAGCATTAAACTACAGACCAGTGTTACTGACATGTATAGTATGCAAAATCATGGAGAAGATTATCAGGAGAAGAGTGGTGGAACACCTAGAAAGGAATGATCTCATCAACAGCAGCCAACATGGTTTCAGGGATGGGAAATCCTGTGTCACAAACCTACTGGAGTTCAATGACATGGTGACAGCAGTAAGACAAGAGAGAGAGGGGTGGGTGGATTGCATATTCTTGGACTGCAAGAAGGCGTTTGACACAGTTCCACACAAGAGATTGGTGCAAAAACTGGAGGACCAAGCAGGGATAACAGGGAAGGCACTACAGTGGATCGGGGAATACTTGTCAGGAAGACAGCAGCGAGTCATGGTACGTGGCGAGATGTCAGAGTGGGCACCTGTGACCAGCGGGGTTCCACAGGGGTCAGTCCTAGGACCAGTGCTGTTTCTGGTATTTGTGAACGACATGACGGAAGGAATAGACTCTGAGGTGTCCCTGTTTGCAGATGACGTGAAGTTGATGAGAAGAATTCACTCGATCGAAGACCAGGCAGAACTACAAAGGGATCTGGACAGGCTGCAGACCTGGTCCAGCAATTGGCTCCTGGAGTTCAATCCCACCAAGTGCAAAGTCATGAAGATTGGGGAAGGGCAAAGAAGACCGCAGACGGAGTACAGTCTAGGGGGCCAGAGACTACAAACCTCACTCAAGGAAAAAGATTTTGGGGTGAGTATAACACCAGGCACATCTGAAGCGCACATCAATCAAATAACTGCTGCAGCATATGGGCGCCTAGCAAACCTCAGAACAGCATTCCGACATCTTAATAAGGAATCGTTCAGGACCCTGTACACCGTGTACGTTAGGCCCATATTGGAGTATGCGGCACCAGTTTGGAACCCCCACCTAGCCAAGCACGTAAAGAAACTAGAGAAAGTGCAAAGGTTTGCAACAAGACTAGTCCCAGAGCTAAGAGGTATGTCCTACGAGGAGAGGTTAAGGGAAATCAACCAGACGACACTGGAGGACAGGAGAGATAGGGGGGAAATGATAACGACATACAAAATACTGAGAGGAATTGACAAGGTGGACAAAGACAGGATGTTCCAGAGATTGGACACAGTAACAAGGGGACACAGTTGGAAGTTGAAGACACAGATGAATCACAGGGATGTTAGGAAGTATTTCTTCAGCCACAGAGTAGTCAGTAAGTGAAATAGTTTGGGAAGCGATGTAGTGGAGGCAGGATCCATACATAGCTTTAAGCAGAGGTATGATAAAGCTCACGGTTCAGGGAGAGTGACCTAGTAGCGATCAGTGAAGAGGCGGGGCCAGGAGCTCGGACTCGACCCCTGCAACCTCAACTAGGTGAGTACAACTAGGTGAGTACAAACACATTCACACACACACACACACACACACACACACACACACACACACACACGATCAGTGAAGAGGCGGGGGCAGGAGCTCGGACTCGACCCCCGCAACCTCAACTAGGTGAGTACACACACACACACACACACACACACACACACACACACACACACACACACACACACACACACACACACAAACACGCATGCACATACAACAGGCCTAGTGTCTAATCGACATGTGCCTAGGACCAAATGGTAACTAACTAACACACACACACATACACAGGATGTTCCAGAGATTGGACACAATAACAAGGGGACACAGTTGGAAGCTGAAGACACAGATGAATCACAGGGATGTTAGGAAGTATTTCTTCAGCCACAGAGCAGTCAGTAAGTGGAATAGTTTGGGAAGCAATGTAGTGGAGGCAGGATCCATACATAGCTTTAAGCAGAGGTATGATAAAGCTCACGGCTCAGGGAGAGTGACCTAGTAGCGATCAGTGAAGAGGCGGGGCCAGGAGCTCGGACTCGACCCCCGCAACCTCAACTAGGTGAGTACACACACACACTCACACACACACATACACACACACACACACACACACACAGACACACACACACACACACACACAAAACCACACACACACACACACACACACACACACACACACACACACACATACACACACACACATATACACATACACATACACACTCACACACACACTCACACACACACACACACACACACACACACACACACACACACACACACACACACACACACACACACACACACACACACACACACACACACACAGGGAGATTGACTGGGAAAACCTGGAGCCACATGGGGGTCCCAAAACATGGAGAGCCAAGATGTTGGACGTGGTGCTGGAAAACCTCATGCACCAACATGTTAAGGACACTACCAGAGTGAGAGGGGAGGATGAACCAGCAAGACTGGACCTTGTGTTCACCCTGGGCAGTTCAGACATTGAGGACATCACATATGAGAGTCCCCTAGGAGCTAGCGACCACGTGGTTCTGTGCTTTGAATATATAGTAGAGCTGCAAGTGGAGAGAGTAACAGGAGTTGAATGGGAAAAGCCTGACTATAAAAGAGGGGACTACATAGGGTTGAGAAACTTCCTGCGGCAGGTCCCGTGGGACAGAGAACTGGCAGGAAAGCCAGTAAACGAAATGATGGAATATGTAACAACAAAATGCAAGGAGGCAGTGGAAAGGTTTATTCCCAAGGGCAACAGAAACAACGGGAAGACCAGAACGAGCCCCTGGTTTACCCGACGGTGTAAGAAGGCAAAAACAAAGTGCAATAGAGAATGGAAAATGTACAGAAGGCAGAGAACACACGAAAATAGAGAGATCAGTCGCAGAGCATGGAACGAATACGCACAGGTAAGGAGGGAGGCCCAGCGACAGTATGAAAATGACATAGCATCAAAAATCAAGACTGACCCGAAACTGTTGTATAGCCACATCAGGAGGAAGACAACAGTCAAAGACCAGGTGATCAGATTAAGGACAGAAGGGGGAGAACTCACAAGAAATGATCAGGAGGTATGTGAGGAGCTAAACAGGAGATTTAAGGAAGTTTTTACAGTAGAGACAGGAAGGGCTGTGGGAAGACAGCACAGAAGGGAACATCAAGAGGGAATATACCAACAAGTGTTGGATGACATACGAACAACCGAGGAGGAAGTGAAGAAGCTGCTAAGTGACCTTGATACCTCAAAGGCAATGGGACCGGACAACATCTCCCTATGGGTCCTTAGAGAAAGAGCAGAGATGCTGTGCGTGCCCCTAACGACAATCTATACATCCCTTGAAACTGGGCAACTTCCTGAGAAATGGAAGATAGCAAATGTAGTCCCCATATTTACGAAAAGAAACAGAAACGAGGCACTAAACTACAGACCTGTGTCTCTGACATGTATTGTGTGCTAAGTCATGGAGAAGATTATCAGGAGGAGAGTGGTCGAACACCTGGAACGGAACAAGATTATAAATGAAAACCAGCATGGGTTCATGGAAGGCAAATCTTGTATCACGAACCTCCTGGAGTTTTATGACAAGGTAACAGAAGTAAGGCACGAGAGAGGGGGGTGGGTTGATTGCATTTTCCTAGACTGCAGGAAGGCCTTTGACACAGTTCTCCACAAGAGGTTAGTGCAGAAGCTGAAGGATCAGGTGCATGTAACAGGGAGAGCACTGTAATGGATCAGGGAATACCTGACAGGGAGGCAGCAAAGAGTCATGGTACATGAAGAGGTATCACAGTGGGCGCCTGTGACGAGTGGGGTCTCGCAGGGGTCAGTTCTAGGACCAGTGCTATTTTTGATATATGCGAACGACATGATGGAAGGAATGGACTATGAAGTGTCCCTATTTGCAGATGATGTGAAGTTGATGAGAAGAATTAAATCGGATGAGGATGAGGCAGGACTGCAAAGAGACCTGGACAGGCTGAACATGTGGTCCAGAAACTGGCTTCTCGAATTCAATCCTGCCAAATGCAAAGTCATGAAGATTGGGGAGCGGCAAAGAAGACCGCAGACAGAGTATAGGCTAGATGGACAAAGACTACAGACCTCACTCAGGGAGAAAGACCTCGGGGTGACCATAACACCGTGCATGTCACCGGAGGCACACATCAACCAAATAACTGCTGCAGCATACGGACGCCTGGCAAACCTGAGAATGGCATTCCGATACCTTAATAAGGAATCGTTCAAGACACTGTACACTGTGTATGTTAGGCCCATACTGGAGTATGCAGCACCAGTCTGGAACCCACACCTGGTCAAGCACGTCAAGAAGTTAGAGAAAGTGCAAAGGTTTGCAACAAGGTTAGTCCCAGAGCTCAGGGGAATGTCGTACGAGGAAAGGTTGAGGGAAATCGGAGTGACGACACTGGAGGACAGAAGGGTCAGGGGAGACATGATAACGACATACAAGATACTGCGGGGAACAGACAAGGTGGACAGAGATAGGATGTTCCAGAGAGGGGACACAGGAACAAGGGGTCACAACTGGAAGCTGAAGACTAAGACGAGTCACAGGGACGTTAAGAAGTATTTCTTCAGTCATAGAGTCATCAGGAAGTGGAATAGCCTAGCAAGTGAAGTAGTGGAGGCAGGAACCATACATAGTTTTAAGAAGAGGTATGATAAAGCTCAGGAAGCAGAGAGAGAGAGGACCTAGTAGCAATCAGTGAAGAGGTGGGGCCAGGAGCTGAGTCTCGACCCCTGCAACCACAATTAGGTGAGTACAATTAGGTGAGTACATACATACACACACACACACGTAGACAAACACACACACACTCACACACACACACACACACACACACACACACACACACACACACACACACACACACACACACACACACACACACACACACACACACACACTATTTTGAAGAATTTTCAAAATAGTGATAGAAGGCCTATGTACGATGACTACGTCATCAGCATCTGGCAACTTGCCATTGCACCGCTGCCAGCACAAGTATTGCTCACCTATTGAGGCTGTATGTTGTGGGGTTCTGAATCCTGGTCTTGCATCACTGTTAGATACTGGTCACTCACTCCTGCAAGCTATTACCAGAATTAGAGTAGAAATAGCATAGAGGAGAGTGCAAGGAGTAAAGCGGTAGTGAGGGATAACGTCAGACACTTAAGCTGAGACAAGATAAGATAAGATAAGACAAGATTTCGTTCGGATTTTTAACCCCGGAGGATTAGCCACCCAGGATAACCCAAGAAAGTCAGTGCGTCATCGAGGACTGTCTAACTTATTTCCATTGGGGTCCTTAATCTTGTCCCCCAGGATGCGACCCACACCAGTCGACTAACACCCAGGTACCTATTTGCTGCTAGGTGAACAGGACAACAGGTGTAAGGAAACGTGTCGAAATGTTTCCACCCGCCGGGAATCGAACCCGGGCCCTCCGTGTGTGAAGCGGGAGCTTTAGCCACCAGGCCACCTAGCTACTTTCTGTATTTTATAAGTAGAATCGATAAGTGTTAGAAGTATTGGTAAGCTTTAGAATTACTGGTATTTACCGGTATTTATTAGCAGAGGGAGCACACACACACACACACACACAGGAACAAGCACTTGTAAAAGCTGTAGTACACATGAACACACACACATACACAGGAATTCACACTTTTCTGTGAAGTGACCCTCTAACCCTCCCTCCCTCCCTCTCTCTCTCTCTCTCTCTCTCTCTCTCTCTCTCTCTCTCTCTCTCTCTCTCTCTCTCTCTCTCTCTCTCTCTCTCTCTCTCTCTCACTACCTATCTCTCTACCTATCTCTCTCTACCTATCTCTCTCTCTCTCTCTCTCTCTCTCTCTCTCTCTCTCTCTCTCTCTCTCTCTCTCTCTCTCTATCTATCTATCTATCTCTCTCTCTCTCTCTCTCACTAACTATCTCTCTACCTATCACTCTCTACCTATCTCTCTCTCTCTCTCTCTCTCTCTCTCTCTCTCTCTCTCTCTCTCTCTCTCTCTCTCTCTCTCTCTCTCTCTCTCTCTATCTATCTATCTATCTCTCTCTCTCTCTCTCACTACCTATCTCTCTACCTATCTCTCTCTACCTATCTCTCTCTTTACCTATCTCTCTCTCTACCTATCTCTCTCTCTCTCTACTTATCTCTCTCTCTCTATCTCTCTCTACCTATCTCTCTCTCTTCCCTCTCCCATCTCTCCCCTCTAACATCTCTTCCCTCTAACACCTCCTCCTTCTAACATCTCTCCCCCTCTAACATCTCTCCCCACTCATTATCTCTCCCCTCTCCCTTTTTCCATCTCTCTCCCCTCCTCCCCTCTCCCTTTTCCCATCTCTCTCCCCTCCTCCCCTCTCTCTCCCACTATCCTCTCTCTCCCCTCTCTCTCTTCCATCTCCCCCTCTCTCCCCCTTTTCCCCCTCTCTCCCCCTCTCTTTGCCCCCTCTCTCCCTCCCCTCTCTCTCTCTCTCTATCTCTCACTCTCTCTCTTCCCCCTTTTCCCTTATCACTCTCCCCCTCTCTCCTTCTACCTTTCCCTTCTCTCTCTTTCCCCCTCTCTCTCACTCTCTCTCTCTCCCTTTCCCTTCTCACTCTCCCCCTCTCTCTTTCCTGCCCTTCCCTTCTCTCTCTCTCTCTCAAAAAAAAAAAGAAAAAAAAATGGTGGGGACTCGCAGGAATCAGGGATCAGATGAGAATGGTTCTGGTAGGGAGAAGTGGATGGAGGAGCAGTGGAAAAATGGAACAAGAGTGGGAGAGAAAATTAGGAGAGCTTTCTGAAAAAATGGAGAAAGAGCTCTCTGTGAAATTGTAAAAGAGGCTGGAGAAGGAGATGAAGAATTGGGAGGCACAAGTCGAAACTGCAGTAGCCATGATAAGGGTCCTAGAAGTTGAGTTAAACAGGCTAAAGTGAGTTACAGGGGCAGTGACCAGAGAAGACACAGCATATGAAGCTGAGAGGCTGAACAGGAAGGAAAGAGATATGAATTATGCTAAGGTCATATCAACCTGCCAAGAAGGGCCAAGGAGTGAAAGGGAAGAGCAGCTGGGTACAGATGGAGAGGGTGATAAGCCGAATGCTGAGGCACAACCATGCTACCAAGAGCCACTGGAAAAATCAAGGGAGAAAATGACCACATACAGACAGGATCCAGAGTCACAGAGGGAGAGGCAATGGGAGGAGGAAAGGGCAAAATCAGTGTTTATCCATGGGCTTCAGGAGAGAGGGAAAAGGACACACTGAAAGACGGCAGGAAGAAAGAAAGGAGATTCAGAAAATCATCATGGAAATAGGTGAAGAAGACATGGACGAGACTAAATTTTCAGAGAATAGGGGGATACTTGAAGGGGAGAAACCGACCGATCAAGCTGATTCTCAGGACGGAAACAGTGCGGAACAGGATCCTATAACAGAAACCACGGTTGAAATACTCGGAAGAGTACAAGAGGGTGTTCCTAGACAGAGACAGAACACAAACAGAATGACAGCAGCTGAGGGAGAGGACAAAAAAGCGAAAGGAGATAGGAAAGGAGACAAGGATGGAACCAGCAGAGGTCAGTCAGAGCAGAACAGAGCAGCAAGGGCAAGCACACACACAACTATCCTCAGAACCCCACAACCTATCACACCATCCCAACACACACACAACAGTCCATACCCACAGCTTCCACCCAACACCCAGCTATAGAATCCCACAGTATGCTGCCAGGTCTCCCACCCTCACAGGTCCCCCCAAATCACAGTGTTGGAAAGGAAACTAAAGGCATGGTTCACAAACGCTGATGGAATAATAAATAAGTGGGAGGAGTGGCACGAAAGAGTCAAAAAGGCATCACTGGACATCATAGCTCTCACAGAAATCAAGCTTACAGGCATGATAACAGATGCCATCTTTCCAATGGGATACCAGATCCTGAGGAAAGACAGAGGGAACAGGCGGGGTGGAGGAGTGGTACTGCTGATCAAAAATCGCTGGAATTTTGATGAGCTGGAGAGAGGAGACAGCGGAGAAGAAAGTGATTACATAGCGGGAACGCTTCACTCTGGAGGTGCCAAGGTGGTAATTCCAGTGATGTATAACCCGCCACAAAACAGCAGGAGGCCAAGAGCAATAGAGCGATGGTTGACACACTGGCTGCAGTGGCCAGAAGAGCTCATGCAAGAAGGGCAAAGCTCCTGATCATGGGTGACTTTAATCACAAGGAGATTGATTGGGAGAACTTGGAGCCACATGGGGGCCAAGATACGTGGAGGGCTAAGATGATGGAGGTGGTACTGGAAAACTTCATGTACCAACACGTAAGGGACACTACAAGAGAGAGAGGAGAGGATGAATCAGCAAGACTGGATTTAGTATTCACCTTGAGTAGTGCAGATATTGAGGACATCACATATGAAAGACCCCTTGGGGCCAGCGATCATGTGGTTTTAAGCTTCGTATACATAGTAGAGCTACAAGTGGAGGGGGAAGCAGGAAGGCCATGCCGAATGAAGCCAAACTACAAGAAAGGGGACTACACAGGAATGAGGAACTTCCTGAACGGGGTTCAGTGGGACAGAGAACTGGCAGGGAAGCCAGTTAATGAGATGATGGAATATGTAGCAACAATGTGCAAGGAGGCTGAGGAGAGGTTTGTACCCAAGGGTAACAGGAATAATGAAAAAGCCAGGATGAGCCCATGGTTCACCCAAAGGTGCAGGGAGGCAAAAACCAAGTGTGCTAGGGAATGGAAGAAATATAGAAGGCAAAGGACCCAGAAGAATAAAGAGGGCAGTTGTAGAGCCAGAAACGAATATGCACAGATAAGAAGGGAGGCCCAACGAAAATATGAAAACGACATAGCAGTGAAAGCCAAATCTGACCCGAAACTGTTATACAACAGTCAAGGACCAGGTAATCAGGCTAAGGAAGGAAGGAGGAGAGACAACAAGAAATGACCATGAAGTATGTGAGGAGCTCAACAAGAGATTCAAAGAAGTGTTCACAGAGGAGACAGAAGGGGCTCCAGAAAGACGGAGAGGTGGGGCACACCACCAAGTGCTGGACACAGTACACAACCGAGGAAGAAGTGAAGAGGCTTCTGAGTGAGCTAGATACCTCAAAGGCAATGGGGCCAGATAACATCTCCCCATGGGCCCTAAGAGAGGGAGCAGAGGTGCTATGTGTACTCCTAACAACAATATTCAATACATCTATCGAAACAGGGAGATTGCCTGAGGCATGGAAGACAGCAAATGTAGTCCCAATCTTTAAAAAAGGAGACAGACATGAAGCACTAAACTACAGACCAGTGTCACTGGCATTTATAGTATGCAAAATCATGGAGAAGATTATCAGAAGAGTGGTGGAACACCTAGAAAGGAATGATCTCATCAACAGCAGCCAACATGGTTTCAGGGACGGGAAATCCTGTGTCACAAACCTACTGGAGTTCTATGACATGGTGACAGCAGTAAGACAAGAGAAAGAGGGGTGGGTGGATTGTATTTTCTTGGACTGCAAGAAGGCGTTTGACACAGTTCCACACAAGAAATTAGTGCAAAAACTGGAGGACCAAGCAGGGATAACAGGGAAGGCACTACAATAGATCAGGGAATACTTGTCAGGAAAACAGCAGCGAGTCATGATACGTGGCGAGGTGTCAGAGTGGGCACCTGTGAGCAGCAGGGTCCCACAGGGGTCAGTCCTAGGACCAGTGCTGTTTCTGGTATTTGTGAACGATATGACGGAAGGAATCGACTCCGAGGCGTCCCTGTTTGCAGATATCGAGAAGTTGATGAGAAGAATTCATTTGATCGAAGACCAGGCAGAACTACAAATGGATCTGGACAGGCTGCAGACCTAGTCCAACAATTGGCTCCTGGAGTTCAACCCCACCAAGTGCAAAGTCGTGAAGATTGGGGAAGGGCAAAGAAGACCACAGACGGAATACAGTCTAGGGGGCCAGAGACTACAAACCTCACTCAAGGAAAAAGATTTTCGGGTGAGTATAACACCAGGCACATCTCCTGAAGCGCACATCAACCAAATAACTGCTGCAGCATATGGGCGCCTGGCAAACCTCAGAACAGGATTCCGACATCTTAATAAGGAATCGTTCAGGACCCTGTACACCGTGTACGTTAGGCCCATATTGGAGTATGCGGCACCAGTTTGGAACCCCCACCTAGCCAAGCACGTAAAGAAACTAGAGAAAGTACAAAGGTTTGCAACAAGACTAGTCCCAGAGCTAAGAGGTATGTCCTACGAGGAGAGGTTAAGGGAAATCAACCTGACGATACTGGAGGACAGGAGAGATAGTGGGGATATGATAACGACATACAAAATACTGAGAGGAATTGACAAGGTGGACAAAGACAGGATGTTCCAGAGATGGGTCACAGCAACAAAGGGACAGAGTTGGAAGTTGAAGACACAGATGAATCACAGGGATGTTAGGAAGTACTTCTTCAGCCAGAGAGTAGTCAGGAAGTGGAATAGTTTGGGAAACGATTAGTGGAGCAGGATCCATACATAGCTTTAAGCAGAGGTATGATAAAGCTCGGTTCAGGGAGAGTGACCTAGTAGCGACCAGAGTAGAGGCGGGGCCAGGAGCTTGGACTCGACCCCTGCAACCTCATCTACGTGAGTACAACTAGGTGAGTACACACACACACATATGTATACACACACACACACACACACACACACACACACACACACACACACACACATACACACACACACACACACACACACATACACACACATACACACACACACACACACACACACACACACACACACACACACACACACACACACACACACACACACACACACACACACACACACACACATACACACACATACACACACACACACACACACTCACACACACACATACACATACACATACACACACACGCGCACACACACGCACATACACACACGCACGCACACACACACACACATACACACACACACACTCACACACACACATACACACACACACACACATACACACATTCACACACATACATACACACACAAGCACACACACGCGCACACACACACGCACACACGCACACACACACACACACACACACACACAGGAAGGAAGGAATAATGAATTATGCTAAGGTCATATCAGCCTGCCAAAAAGAGACAAGGAGTGAAAGGGAAGAACAGCTGGTTGCAGATGGAGAGGGTGATAGGTCGAATGCTGAGGCACAACCAGGCTATCAAGAGCCACTGGAAAAATCAAGGGAGAAACTGACCACATACAGGCAGGATCCAGAGTCACAGAGGGTGAGGCAATGGGAGGAAGAAAGGGCAAAATCAGTGTTTATCCATGGGCTTCAGGAGAGAGAGGAAAGGACACACACTGAAAGGCAGCAGGAAGAAAGAAAGGAGATTGAGAAAATCATCACGGAAATAGGTGAAGAGATGGACGAGATTGTAAATTTTCAGAGAATAGGGGGGTACTCGAAGGAGAGAAACCGACCAATCAAGCTGATTCTCAGGACGGAAACAGTGTGGAACAGGATCCTCCAAGAGAAACCACGATTGAAATACTCGGAAGAGTACAAGAGGGTGTTCCTAGACAGAGACAGAACAAAATCAGAACGACAGCAGCTGAGGGAGAGGACAAAAAAGCGAAAGGAGCTAGGAAAAGAGACAAGGATGGAACCAGCAGAGGTCAGTCAGAGCAGAACAGAACAGCAAGGGCAAGCACACACTGAACTATTCTCAGAACCATACAACCTATCACACCATACCAACACACACTACAATCCATACCCACAGCCTCCACCCAACACCGAGCTATAGAATCCCACAGTATGCCACCAGGTCCCCCACCCTCACAGGCCCCCCAAACCACAGTGTTGGAAAGGAAACTGAAGGTATGGTACACAAACGCTGATGGAATAACAAATAAGTGGGAGGAGTGGCATGAAAGAGTCAAAGAAGCATCACCGGACATCATAGCTCTCACAGAAACCAAGCTTAAAGGTATGATAACAGATGCCATCTTTCCAATGGGATACCAAATCCTGAGGAAAGACAGAGGGAACAGGGGGGGTGGAGGAGTGGCGTTGCTGATCAAAAATCGCTGGAATTTTGATGAGCTGGAGAGAGGAGACAGCGGAGAAGAAAGTGATTACATAGCGGGAACACTTCACTCTGGAGGTGCCAAGGTGGTAATAGCAGTGATGTATAACCCACCACAGAACAGCAGGAGGCCAAGGCAAGAGTACGACGAGAGCAATAGAGCGATGGTTGACACACTGGCTAGAGTGGCCAGAAGAGCTCATGCATGCAGGGCAAAGCTCCTGATCATGGGTGACTTTAACCACAAGGAGATCGATTGGGAGAACTTGGACCCACATGGGGGCCAAGATACATGGAGGGCTAAGATGATGGAGGTGGTACTGGAAAACTTCATGTGCCAACACGTAAGGGACACTACAAGAGAGAGAGGAGAGGATGAACCAGCAAGGCTGGACTTAGTATTCACCTTGAGTAGTGCAGATATCGAGGACATCACATATGAAAGACCCCTTGGGGCCAGTGACCATGTGGTTTTAAGCTTCAAATACACAGTAGAGCTACAAGTGGAGGGAGAAGCAGGAAGGCCAGGACGAATGAAGCCAAACTACAAGAAAGGGGACTACACAGGAATGAGGAACTACCTGAACGGGGTTCAGTGGGACAGAGAACTGGCAGGGAAGCCAGTTAATGAGATGATGGAATATGTAGCAACAAAATGCAAGGAGGCTGAGGAGAGGTTTGTACCCAAGGGTAACAGGAATAATGAAAAAGCCAGGATGAGCCCATGGTTTACCCATAGGTGCAGGGAGGAAAAAACCAAGTGCGCTAGGGAATGGAAGAAATATAGAAGGCAAAGGACCCAGGAGAATAAGGAGAACAGTCGTAGAGCCAGAAACTAATATGCACAGATAAGAAGGGAGGCCCAAAGACAATATGAAAATGACATAGCAGCGAAAGCTAAATCTGACCCGAAACTGTTGTACAGCCACATCAGGAGGAAAACAATAGTCAAGGACCAGGTAATCAGGCTAAGGAAAGAAGGAGGAGAGACAACAAGAAATGACCGTGAAGTATGTGAAGAACTCAACAAGAGATTCAAAGAAGTGTTCACAGAGGAGACAGAAGGGACTCCAGAAAGACGGAGAGGTGGGGCACACCACCAAGTGCTGGACACAGTGCACACAACCGAGGAAGAAGTGAAGAGGCTTCTGAGTGAGCTAGATACCTCAAAGGCAATGGGGCCAGATAACATCTCCCCATGGGTATTGAGAGAGGGAGCAGAGGCGCTATGTATACCCCTAACAACAATATTCAATACATCTATCGAAACAGGGAGATTGCCTGAGGCATGGAAGACAGCAAATGTAGTCCCAAGCTTTAAAAAAGGAGACAGACATGAAGCATTAAACTACAGACCAGTGTCACTGACATGTATAGTATGCAAAATCATGGAGAAGATTATCAGGAGAAGAGTGGTGGAACACCTAGAAAGGAACGATCTCATCAACAGCAGCCAACATGGTTTCAGGGATGGGAAATCCTGTGTCACAAACCTACTGGAGTTCTATGACATGGTGACAGCAGTAAGACAAGAGAGAGAGGGGTGGGTGGATTGCATTTTCTTGGACTGCAAGAAGGCGTTTGACACAGTTCCACACAAGAGATTGGTGCAAAAACTGGAGGACCAAGCAGGGATAACAGGGAAGGCACTACAATGGATCAGGGAATACTTGTCAGGAAGACAGCAGCGAGTCATGGTACGTGGCGAGGTGTCAGAGTGGGCACCTGTGACCGGCGGGGTCCCGCAGGGGTCAGTCCTAGGACCAGTGCTGTTTCTGGTATTTGTGAACGACATGACGGAAGGAATAGACTCTTAGGAGTCCCTGTTTGCAGATGACGTGAAGTTGATGAGAAGAATTCACTCGATCGAAGACCAGGCAGAACTACAAAGGGATCTGGACAGGCTGCAGACCTGGTCCAGCAATTGGCTCCTGGAGTTCAATCCCACCAAGTGCAAAGTCATGAAGATTGGGGAAGGGCAAAGAAGGCCGCAGACGGAGTACAGTCTAGGGGGTCAGAGACTACAAACCTCACTCAAGGAAAAAGATCTTGGGTGAGTATAACACCAGGCACATCTCCTGAAGCGCACATCAATCAAATAACTGCTGCAGCATATGGGCGCCTAGCAAACCTCAGAACAGCATTCTGACATCTTAATAAGGAATCATTCAGGACCCTGTACACCGTGTACGTTAGGCCCATATTGGAGTATGCGGCACCAGTTTGGAACCCACACCTAGCCAAGCACGTGAAGAAACTAGAGAAAGTGCAAAGGTTTGCAACAAGACTAGTCCCAGAGCTAAGAGGTATGTCCTACGAGGAGAGGATAAGGGAAATCAACCTGACGACACTGGAGGACAGTAGAGATAGGGGGGACATGATAACGACATACAAAATACTGAGAGGAATTGACAAGGTGGACAAAGACAGGATGTTCCAGAGATTGGACACAGTAACAAGGGGACACAGTTGGAAGTTGAAGACACAGATGAATCACAGGGGTGTTGGGAAGTATTTCTTCAGCCACAGAGTAGTCAGTAAGTGGAATAGTTTGGGAAGCGATGTAGTGGAGGCAGGATCCATACATAGCTTTAAGCAGAGGTATGATAAAGCTCACGGCTCAGGGAGAGTGACCTAGTAGCGATCAGTGAAGAGGCGGGGCCAGGAGCTCGGACTCGAACCCCGCAACCTCAACTAGGTGAGTACAACTAGGTGAGTACACACACACATACACACACATACACACACACACACACACACACACACACACACACACACACACACACACACATACACACACACACACACACACACACACACACACACACACATACACACACACACACACAGACACACACACACACATACACACACACACACACACACACACACACACACACACACACACACACACACACACACACACACACACACACACACACACACACACACAAACACACACACACACACACACACACACACACACACACACACACACACACACACACACACACACACACACACACACACACACACACACAAACACACATTATAATATAAATTCCTTCAGAAGTATTATACAACTTTTAACGCACTTGTTGTGGTGTACTAAGTCACTAGTCTGTCAACACGTGTGAGGCGGAGAGAACACCTGACATATTAGCTCAACATGGACCTAAACACCTGCTGGTCTATGACGAACACTAGACTAGGCAGCGCAGGGCAGCGCAGGGCAGGGCAGGGCAGCGCAGGGCAGGGCAGGGCAGCGCAGCGCAGGGCAGCGCAGGGCAGGGCAGGGCAGCGCAGAGCAGCGCAGGGCAGGGCAGGGCAGCGCAGCGCAGGACAGCGCAGGGCAGCGCAGCGCAGGGCAGCGCAGGGCAGGGCAGGGCAGTGCAGCGCAGAGCAGCGCAGGGCAGGGCAGGACAACGCAGGGCAGGGCAGCGCAGGGCTGCGCAGGGCAGCGCAGGGCAAAGCTGAGCAGAGCAGCGCAGGGCAGGGCGGAGCTAGGAAGACTAGGGTAGCGCAGGGTAGACCAGAGCTGGGCAGGGCAGAGCAGCCAGGGTAGAGCAGAGCTGGGCAGAACAGGCAGAACAAAGGTGGTCAGGGTAGGAAAGGGCAGGGCGGGGAAAGGAAAGGAAGGGAAGGGTAGGAAAGGTCAGGAAAGAGCAGGGCGGGGAAGGGAAGGGTAGGAGAGGGCAGGGCAGGGCAGGGAGGGAAGGAAAGGGTAGGAAAGGGTAGGGTAGGGAAGGGAAGGGTAGGAAAGGGCAGGGCTGGGAAGGGAAGGGTAGGAAAGGACAGGGCAGGGAAGGGAAAGGTAGGAAAGGGCAGGGAAGGGAAGGGTAGGAAAGGGCAGGGCAGGGAAGGGAAGGGAAAGATAGGAAAGGGCAGGGCAGGGAAGGGAAGGGTAGGAAAGGGCAGGGCAGGGCAGGAAAGGGCAGGGAAGGGAAGGGTAGAAAGGGGCAGGGCAGGGAAGGGAGGGGGAGGAAAGGGCAGAGCAGGGACGGGTAGGAAAGGGCAGTGCAGGGAAGGGAAAGGTAGGAAAGGGCAGGGCAGGCCAGGAAAGGGAAGAGAAGGGAAGGGTAGAAAGGGGCAGGGCAGGGCAGGGAAGGGAAGGGTAGGAAAGGGCAGTGCAGGGAAGGGAAAGGTAGGAAAGGGCAGGGCAGAGCAGGGAAGGGAAGGGAAAGATAGGAAAGGGCAGGGCAGGGAAGGGAAGGGTAGGAAAGGGCAGGACAGGGAAGGGTAGGAAAGGGCAGGGCAGGGCAGGGCAGGGCAGGGCAGGGCAGGGCAGGGCGGGGCAGGGCAGGGCAGGGCAGGGCAGGGCAGGGCAGGGCAGGGGAGGGCAGGGCGGGGCAGGGCAGGGCAGGGCAGGGTAGGAAAGGGTAGGGCAGGGCAGGGCAGGGCAGGGCAGGGCAGGGCAGGGCAGGGCAGGGCAGGGCGGGGCAGGGCAGGGCAGGGCAGGGCAGGGCAGGGCAGGGCAGGGCAGGGCAGGGCAGGGCAGGGCAGGGCAGGGTGGGGCAGGGCAGGGCAGGGCAGGGCAGGGCAAGACACATCTACACAATTCTGTCTCTCTCTTCCCTATAAAAAAGGTGACCTCTATCCTCCAACATAATTCACTTCTCCATATTCACCTCCTCCCCTTCCATGGTCAATACCGTCAGTCCCCGTGGCTACGAGGTGAGGGGAAGAAAAAGAGGGGAGGAAGAGGAAGAAGGAGGGAAGGGGAAAGAGGAAAGAAAGAGGGAAGTAAAGAAAGTGCCACTAAACATGTGTTTAACACTACACATCACTGCCCATCCTTCACCCTTATCTTGGTCTTAGGCCACAGTGCCAGCTACAAGGTAGCAGTGCCAGCTACAAGGTAGCAGTGCCAGCTACAAGGTAGCAGTGCCTGCTACAAGGTAGCAGTGTCAGCTATAAGAGGTAGCAATGCCAGCCATAAGGGGTAGCAGTGCCAGCAACAAGGCAGCAGTACCATCTACAAGGTAGCAGTGCCAGCTACAAAAGGTAGCAGTGCCAGCTACAAGAGGTAGCAGTGCTAGTTACAAGAGGTAGCAGTGCCAGCTACAAGAGGTAGCAGTACCAGCTGCAACAGGTAACAGTGCCAGCTACAGCAGGTAAGTGTGAGCCACAGCAGGTCACAGAGCCAGCTGCTGCAGGTCGTAGTGCCAGCTGCAGCAGGTCATAGTACCAGCTGCTGCAGGTCGTAGTGCCAGCTGCAGCAGGTCGTAGTTCCCGCTGCAGTAGGTCGTAGTGCCAGCTGCAGCAGGTCGTAGTGCCAGCTGCAGCAAGTCGTAGTGCCAGCTGCAGCAAGTCGTAGTGCCAGCTGCAGCAGATTACAGTGCCACGTTACCTCGCTGGTTTATGCTGCCATTATCAACTAAAGTTTCTTTTACCGGCAGTTACCATGGTAACAATAACCTTGGTGGCATTCATAATGGTAGCACTCATAATTGTGGCACTCATAATGGTGGCACTCACAATGGTGACACTCACCGTATTGGTACTCATAATGGTGGCACTCGTGATAGTGTCACTTATCATAGTGGTACTCACCACGGTGGCACTCATCATGGTGGCACTCATGATAGTTGCACTTATGATGGCACTCACCATGGTGGTACTTATGGTGGTACTCATCATGGTGGCACTCATGATAGTTGCACTTATGAAGGCAAACACCATGGTGGCACTTATCATGGTGGCATTCATCATGGTGGCACTCATCATGGTGGCACTCATCATGGTGGAACTCACAATGGTGGCACTCACCATAGTGGCATTCATCTTGGGGTAAAACGTATTCGCTCCTCTGTCTTTTCCCCTCCGTTCATTCCCACCCCCTCCCTCACCCAGCCCCTCCTTCACCCCTCACATCCCGTCCCCTCCCTCACCCAGCCCCTCCCTCACCCCTCACATCCCGTCCCCTCCCTCACCCAGCCCCTCCCTCACCCAGCCCCTCCCTCACCCCTCACATCCCGTCCCCTCCCTCACCAAGCCCCTCCCTCACCCAGCCCCTCCCTCACCCCTCACATCCCGTCACCAGTCTCCTACTCCTCAACATCCCATTCGTCTCCGCTAACAACCTCCTCTCCCATCATCACCCTCACCCTCATCATCACCCTCCCCCTCATCATCACCCTCCCCCTCATCATCACCCTCCCCCTCATCATCACCTTCCACCCCTCGTCATCAACCTTCCCCCTTACTTTCTGATCATGAGGTAATTCCTCCTTACAGTCTGACGGACGGGGGAAAGCGCGCGCACACACACACCAAGCTGATATATATATATATATATATATATATATATATATATATATATATATATATATATATATATATATATATATATATATATATATATATATATATATATATATTAGGAAGTAATCAGCAGTCCATCTGAGCATGGAAGTCGACTTCTACAGCAGCACTTGTGGAATCAGTTGAGCGTGAGGTGGGTTAAGCTGCAGCTCTTGAACCCGTCTCTTAAAAATAAGCTGATTGACGTGTTCCTCATCCATCACATCTTGCCTAAAGCGATGTTTCTCTCAAGTCACGAGCATCTTATAACTGCTCTGGTCCTCCAGGAGGGAAGGAATAGTACACGTCGTGGAACAAGTCTTTACTGTGACATTGTTTCGCACCGTGACAACGTACCGTTCATTGTACCACCATAAGGTTGTTCTGTAATGAATCTTTTCTTTATTTTCAACATTACAGCATTTGGATCCCCTTTTTAAAGTGTTTCCTAACATTTCTGTCGGGCATTGAGTCAAGTTCCTACTGTGTCTCCCTTTCTCTCTCCTCTCATGTTGGACACTGTGTCCACCTTGTATTTTGATCTAAAATAAGTCTCATTTCCTAACCACGTCTCGTCTCTTTCTTCGATTTTCTAGGTAAAAGGACACAAGTACAACTAATATGACATTTTATCGTGGCAACGTTTCGCTCTCCAGGAACTTTGTCAAGCTGTTAGGGCTTGACAAAGCTCCTAAAGAGCGAAACGTTGCCACAATAAAATGTCGCATTAGTTGCACCTGTATTATTTTACCTAATATATTATCAGTAATTCTAGCAACATTATTGCGATCTTCTAGCTGTGTGAGTTCTAATTCCTCTAGTCTTTCCATGTATCTTTATTTCATTTTCTTTACCCACCTTCTTCAAAACATTTTTTTTTTATTTTTGCTTGTCTGTGTTTCATCAGATTTAGTTTCCACCTCGCTCTTAAGTGCTCAAGAATGGCTGGTTATGTACCCAACACTTCCTTACCCAGCCTCGTCACTGCTACTTTCGTCAGCTGGACAGCTGGAAGTCGTGCCATCACGTCGTGTGTTGGGTGGCTGCAGGGTTAGTTGGACTTCAAGTCCATCAACTGCACGAGGCTGCATATCACTTGTTCACCACCAACTAAGACTAAATTAATCCCTAATATAGAGACTAAAGTAAACTGTCAGGGTATATACACAGACAGATATACAACTTTCAGCAGCGAACATAACTTATCACTTCTTTTGTTGTATTCTTAAATGTTTCACGAAGCGAAGCACTGCTGGTGTATTGTAAAAATATCTTATGTGATAGTTTTCTTATATTGTACTGGAGTGTTGACACTACAGTAGTACTGGAGTGTTGACACTACAGCAGTACTGGAGTGTTGACACTACAGTAGTACTGGAGTGTTGACACTACAGTAGGACTGGAGTGTTGACACTACAGCAGTACTGGAGTGTTGACACTACAGTAGTACTGGAGTGTTGACACTACAGCAGTACTGGAGTGTTGACACTACAGCAGTACTGGAGTGTTGACACTACAGTAGTACTGGAGTGTTGACACTACAGCAGTACTGGAGTGTTGACACTACAGTAGTACTGGAGTGTTGACACTACAGCAGTACTGGAGTGTTGACACTACAGCAGTACTGGAGTGTTGACACTACAGCAGTACTGGAGTGCTGCCACTACAGCAGTACTGGAGTGTTGACATTGCAGCAGTACTGGAGTGTTGACACTACAGCAGTACTGGAGTGTTGAAACTACAGCAGTACTGGAGTGTTGACACTACAGTAGTACTTGAGTGTTGACACTACAGTAGTACTGGAGTGTTGACACTACAGTAGTACTGGAGTGTTGACACTACAGTAGTACTGGAGTGTTGACACTACAGTAGTACTGGAGTGTTGACACTACAGCAGTACTGGAGTGTTGACACTACAGCAGTACTGGAGTGTTGACACTACAGTAGTACTGGAGTGTTGACACTGCAGCAGTACTGGAGTGTTGACACTACAGTAGTACTGGAGTGTTGACACTGCAGCAGTACTGGAGTGTTGACACTACAGTAGTACTGGAGTATTGACACTGCAGTAGTACTGGAGTGTTGACACTGCAGTAGGACTGGAGTGTTGACACTACAGTAGTACTGGAGTGTTGACACTACAGTAGTACTGGAGTATTGACATTACAGTAGTACTGGAGTGTTGACACTGCAGTAGTACTAGAAAATTGACACTGCAGTAGTACTGGAGTGTTGACACTGCATTAGTACTGGAGTGTTGACACTACAGTAGTACTGGAGTGTTGACACTGCAGTAGTACTGGAGTGTTGACACTACAGTAATACTGGAGTGTTGACACTGCAGTAGGACTGGAGTGTTGACACTACAGTAGTACTGGAGTGTTGACACTGCAGTAGGACTGGAGTGTTGACACTACAGTAGTACTGTAGTGTTGACACTGCAGTAGGACTGGAGTGTTGACACTACAGTAGAACTGGAGTGTTGACACTACAGCAGTACTGGAGTGTTGACACTACAGCAGTACTGGAGTGTTGACACTACAGCAGTACTGGAGTGTTGACACTACAGCAGTACTGGAGTGTTGACACTACAGTAGTACTGGAGTGTTGACACTGCAGTAGGACTGGAGTGTTGACACTACAGCAGTACTGGAGTGTTGACACTACAGTAGCACTGGAGTGTTGACACTACAGCAGTACTGGAGTGTTGACACTACAGCAGTACTGGAGTGTTGACACTACAGTAGTACTGGAGTGTTGACACTACAGTAGTACTGGAGTGTTGACACTACAGTAGTACTGGAGTGTTGACACTACAGTAGTACTGGAGTGTTGACACTACAGCAGTACTGGAGTGTTGACACTACAGTAGTACTGGAGTGTTGACACTACAGCAGTACTGGAGTGTTGACACTACAGCAGTACTGGAGTGTTGACACTACAGCAGTACTGGAGTGTTGCCACTACAGCAGTACTGGAGTGTTGACATTGCAGCAGTACTGGAGTGTTGACACTACAGCAGTACTGGAGTGTTGAAACTACAGCAGTACTGGAGTGTTGACACTTCAGTAGTACTTGAGTGTTGACACTACAGTAGTACTGGAGTGTTGACACTACAGTAGTACTGGAGTGTTGACACTACAGTAGTACTGGAGTGTTGACACTACAGTAGTACTGGAGTGTTGACACTACAGCAGTACTGGAGTGTTGACACTACAGCAGTACTGGAGTGTTGACACTACAGTAGTACTGGAGTGTTGACACTGCAGCAGTACTGGAGTGTTGACACTACAGTAGTACTGGAGTGTTGACACTGCAGCAGTACTGGAGTGTTGACACTACAGTAGTACTGGAGTATTGACACTGCAGTAGTACTGGAGTGTTGACACTGCAGTAGGACTGGAGTGTTGACACTACAGTAGTACTGGAGTGTTGACACTACAGTAGTACTGGAGTATTGACATTACAGTAGTACTGGAGTATTGACACTACAGTAGTACTGGAGTGTTGACACTACAGTAGTACTGGAGTGTTGACACTGCAGTAGTACTGGAGAACTGACACTGCAGTAGTACTGGAGTGTTGACACTTCATTAGTACTGGAGTGTTGACACTACAGTAGTATTGGAGTGTTGACACTGCAGTAGTACTGGAGTGTTGACACTACAGTAATACTGGAATGTTGACACTGCAGTAGGACTGGAGTGTTGACACTACAGTAGTACTGGAGTGTTGACACTGCAGTAGGACTGGAGTGTTGACACTACAGTAGTACTGTAGTGTTGACACTGCAGTAGGACTGTAGTGTTGACACTACAGTAGAACTGGAGTTGACACTACAGCAGTACTGGAGTGTTGACACTACAGCAGTACTGGAGTGTTGACACTACAGCAGTACTGGAGTGTTGACACTACAGCAGTACTGGAGTGTTGACACTACAGTAGTACTGGAGTGTTGAGACTACAGCAGTACTGGAGTGTTGACACTCCAGCAGTACTGGAGTGTTGACACTACAGTAGTACTGGAGTGTTGACACTACAGTAGTACTGGAGTGTTGACACTATAGTAGTACTGGAGTGTTGACACTACAGTAGTACTGGAGTGTTGACACTACAGCAGTACTGGAGTGTTGACACTACAGCAGTACTGGAGTGTTGACACTGCAGCAGTAGTGGAGTGTTGACACTACAGTAGTACTGGAGTATTGACACTGCAGTAGTACTGGAGTGTTGACACTGCAGTAGGACTGGAGTGTTGACACTACAGCAGTACTGGAGTGTTGACATTGCAGCAGTACTGGAGTGTTGACACTACAGCAGTACTGGAGTGTTGAAACTACAGCAGTACTGGAGTGTTGACACTACAGTAGTACTTGAGTGTTGACACTACAGTAGTACTGGAGTGTTGACACTACAGTAGTACTGGAGTGTTGACACTACAGTAGTACTGGAGTGTTAACACTACAGTAGTACTGGAGTGCTGACACTACAGCAGTACTGGAGTGTTGACACTACAGCAGTACTGGAGTGTTGACACTACAGTAGTACTGGAGTGTTGACACTGCAGCAGTACTGGAGTGTTGACACTACAGTAGTACTGGAGTGTTGACACTGCAGCAGTACAGGAGTGTTGACACTACAGTAGTACTGGAGTATTGACACTGCAGTAGTACTGGAGTGTTGACACTGCAGCAGTACTGGAGTGTTGACACTGCAGCAGTACTGGAGTGTTGACACTGCAGCAGTACTGGAGTGCTGACACTACAGTAGTAATGGAGTGTTGATGTGGCATGCAAAGAGTACGTAACCTTTATTCGGCGCATGGACACACCCTCATTTACAGGCTATCTCCCCCAACCAGCGAACCAGGTTGCTAAGAGTTGATGATGGGGCCCCATCGTTCAACTAGTGACCAGGTTCTAGCCAATAAGAAGGTGGGATTGACAATCGCAGAGGGTATGTGGATACCGCTCTCCTGTCTGCCCTTGTCATTCCCATTCTAGAGCTGGTTGAAGCACGGTCTGCTATCTTGTGGATTCTATTTCTGCCTTGCTTACCGTGGAGTGCACTATATTTATCACTGTACATAGTGTACATATTGCTGTTATAAATTGGTGAAGGATAATATAAGTCTAAACTTTTTCTACTGTGTTTATTTGCTCCCATTACACCTGGGATAACAGGCCATTTGAAATCCTAGGTTGTAATATGGGTAGCCTGTCCGAGAGCTGGACTTAGAGAAACGGTTGAGCTTAGGGTGAAGCTTGTAGCAGGAACATTGTGTAGCTTGCTGTTTCGCTTCGCTTTACAAATTTTGCGTGTCAGTTGCTTATGATCAGCCTTGCTATTGTGTGATCGTTCAACAGCTCGCTACTAGCTTGTTCAGTGTGCTCGCTTCGCTACGGTCAATCTTGTGTGCAGTCGGCTTTGCTTGTATGCGTATTCTGCAATCGTACTGTGCATAGCTAAGCGTGTTCTGCAAATTAACGTGTTACGTTGGGGTATTCGTACTGTGCATAGCGAATAACTTATGCCACCTAGACGAGTCAGACGCCTGGTGTCGGCATATACTTTGCATAACCTACCTAAATTGTCCCTACAGCGTTGTTGGCAAATTGCTCGTTCCATTGGCATTCCCTATAAACGCACTCTCACAGCTGCGCAACTGCGTTCACTTATTGCTGACAAACTTATTGAAGAAGAGATGGCACATCAAACTCCTCCCTCTACGGGAGCTAGGGCAAAAACTACTATGTTCTCGCAGGAGGAAGATGATATATCTACGGAGCAAAATGGTCAGTATAGTGCAGCTGGGTTGTCTCAGGGTGAATCAGCGTCGTTGGCACTTGAGCTGGCAAAAATCAATCTTGAGCAAACTAGGGAACAGAGAGCATTCGCAAGGGAAGAATTTGATAGGGAAAGAGAAAGGAGGCAGTTTTCGCATTCTGTAAACGATTTCAGTTTACAAAAAGCAGTACAGCTTGTTCCCCGCTTCAATGAGGCCGAACCAGAGCAATTTTTCGAAAGCTTCGAAAATCAGGCTCGAGCCTTGAGGTGGCCGGAACAGCACTGGGCAGCGTTGGTTCATACAGCATTATTGGGTAAGGCACAGGAATTTACGTCGGTATTAACTGACGCTGAATTCTCTGATTATCAAGTAGTGAAGACCACAGTGTTGGGAGCATATACATGTATCCCAGCTAAATATCGTAAGACCTTCAAATTGAACAGGCGGCAGCTTGGTCAATCCCTGGTGGACTTTGTGAGACAGCAAACCAAAGCTTTTACCAGCTGGTATAAAGCGAGTGGTGTCTCTAACTTTGAGGAGCTGGTGCAGCTTATTCTGATTGATAACCTGCTGGAGTCTGTGGGACCAGAGGTTCGTGTCTTTCTGCAGGATCGTGACTTAACCACTGCATTGGAGGCGGCCAGGTTGGCTGATACCTTCGAAACGAACCGCTCCTTGTCCGAGCGGTCCCGTCTCTCTTTTCAACAGTCTGGCGTGAGCAGAGATCGACAACATTGGAGAATGAAGTGCCAGCCAGAGGGAGAGCGTCTACGTCATCCAACCAAGTCACCTGGTGAGCCACGCTTCTCAACATATGGTCCCCCTGCGGAGAGGCAAACTACTTATGGAGCATCTCGACAACAATATCCAGAGAGGCACCAGCCAGAACGACACCACTTGCAACGTCATCAGGGAGTAAAGGGCAAGCCTGTCGTCTGCTTCAGGTGCAATAAAGTAGGTCACATCAGTTCCAACTGCCCCCAAAAACCTCAACCCATCGGGAAAATCTCTAATATCCCTAGTAACATGTCCCCTAGAGAAGTAGAAAAAGGTATGGCCCCTTATTATTGCGAAAGTCTTATTTCCCTTCAGGAAAACTCAGAACCAACTAAAGTAAATACCTTTAGAGATACTGGAGCATATTGCTCACTTGTCAGAGAAGGAATATTACCCCTTTCAGAGAATACTTCCTTGAATTCCTCAGTTTTATTGGAAGCCTATGGAGGAGCTATATATTCAGTTCCTTTGCATAAAATTTATGTACAGTGCAAATATTACACTGGGTACTTGACTGTAGGTATCTCAAAAGGATTTCCCATGAAAAATGCCATGTTATTATTGGGTAATAACATTACTACTGTTACTTCGTGTCCTGAACCTATAATGATTAATGCTTCTCCGGTGTTGGCCATAACTCGGGCAACTTCCCAAGGGTTGTCTGGAGAGAATGTTGACCTATCCTTGGACGACTCCGATCTCGGAATAGCCACATTGTTTTACGAGGAAAACTGGCCAGAGCCTCGTAGATCAAGTGAACAGACCCCGATCAAGCCTTCCTATTCCCAGGTTGCAGGATTGCCAGATGTCTCTGTTTCCATGCCCGAGGGACTGTCCTTCCGGGAGGAACAACGAAAGGACCCTTCTTTAAAATTCGCTTTTCAGGCAGCCATGGGTAAATCCTCTTGGGGTCATCCAGTCAAGTATGAAGTTAAAAATGATTATTTGGTTTGCACTGAGACTGGTAAGGAGAAAGAGGGCCGGCAATTATACGACAGGTTAGTGGTTCCAACCAAGTATAGACCTCAGATATTAAATATAGCTCATAATACGTCATCAGGAGGTCACTTAGGAATTACAAAAACCTTGTATAGAATCACAAAAGAATTTTATTGGCCAAAATTAAAGAAAGATGTGAAGAATCATATTAGGTGTTGCCGAGAATGTCAGCAAGTTGGAAAACCTGGACATTCCATTAAACCTGCACCTCTCCAACCCATACCTGCTGATGGAGAACCTTTTGCAGATTTAATTATAGATTGTGTAGGTCCACTACCTAAGTCAAAGTCTGGAAATCAGTATTTATTTACAATTATGGATAAAGTAACCAGATATCCTGAAGCGATCCCAATGCGTAGTATCAATACTAAAGCTATTCTCAAAGCTTTAACAAAATTCATTTCTTGTTTTGGCATTCCTAAAACTATACAAAGTGATCAAGGTACTAACTTCACTGCCAAAGCATTTCGGGAAGTATTAACTAGGTTAGGGATAATTCACAACTTATCCACTGCCTATCACCCTCAGTCCCAAGGCGCCTTGGAAAGATTCCACCAGACATTAAAAACAATGATGAGAAGTTTTTGCATGCACTTTCCGACAGATTGGGATGAATCTCTACCTTTGTTGCTGTTCTCAGTACGGGAGACGGTGCAAGAGTCTACAGGGTATAGTCCGTTTGAGCTGATCTTTGGGCACAATGTACGAGGTCCTCTTCGGGTGCTCAAAGAAGGATGGATGGGAGAAGACGTAAGCTCAGCACTCTACAACCCGTCTTCAAGGTTGCAGGTGGCACGTGAGTTGGCCACGGCTAACCTAAAGACAGCTCAAAGTAAGATGAAACAGAGGTATGACAGAAGTGCACAATTCCGCTCCTTCCATCCAGGAGACAAGGTGTTGGTGCAGGAACCTATACCTGGCCACACCTTGAAAGCTAGATTTACGGGACCTATGCAGATAGTAAGTAGATTATCTGATTTAAATTATGTGGTAGCTCCCATTGATAAGACCTCAAAAACAAAAACTTACCACATTAATCAAATCAAGGCCTTTCATACACCAGATAAAGTCCCAGTAATGACTCTGTCCTCTACCTCTGAGGACGACTCTGACTCTTTGCACTCTATCTCTGAAATTAATACTAAACTTTCAAATTCTGTCCTCCTCAAGGATCCTAGCCCTTTAATGGCTGGATTATCTGAAATACAAGCAACCAATTTAACTGAGCTTCTACAGTCATATCCTAATATTTTTTCGGATGTGCCGAAAAAATGTACGTTAGGTTACCATGATGTAGATGTGGGAAAATCTAAACCAATTAAACTCTCCCCCTACAGAGCTAATCCTGAAAAGCAAAGGCTACTTCAGCAGGAAGTAGACTTCTTGTTAGAACATGGTTTAGTGGAGGAGTCATCTAGTCCATGGGCTTCACCGTGCATCCTAGTAAAGAAGGCTGATGGAGGGTTTCGTATGTGCACAGACTACCGTAAAGTGAACGAGGTCACTATTACAGATGCTTACCCTCTTCCTCGTCTGGATGACGTAATTGACTTTGTGGGTAAGGCTACTTTTGTGTCCAAATTAGATCTCCTTAAAGGTTACTATCAGGTACCTTTGACAGATAAGGCGAAGGAAATCTCTGCCTTCGTGATTCCAGGAGGTCATTATCAGTATACAGTTACCCCCTTCGGAATGAAAAATTCCCCCTCTTCATTCCAGAAACTCATCCATCAGGCTATTAAAGGACTTGAAGGCACGGCAGCATACCTAGATGATATTGTTGTGGTGTCTGATACTTGGGATCAACACCTACTTAGACTTAAAGCTCTGTTTGAGACCTTTAAGAATTCCCAATTAACAGTTAATTTATCTAAATCTTCCTTTGGCCAGGCCACTATCACTTTTCTAGGCCATGAAGTAGGTAGTGGTAATGTTGCACCTAAACTTGCTAAAGTTCTTTCGATTAAAGATTATCCAGTTCCTCATGATAGGAAATCTCTTCAACGTTTCCTAGGCATGATAGGATTTTACAGAAGATTCTGTAAGAATTTCTCAGATATTGTAGCCCCTCTTACCTCTCTTACCAGTCATAAAGTTCCCTTTAATTGGACGTCAGATTGTAACACTGCTTTTAATAAAGCAAAAAGATTATTGTGCTCTGCACCCATTCTCCTGTCTCCAGACTTCTCCAAACCTTTTTCATTACAGGTTGATGCTTGTGAGTCTGGGGTTGGGGCGGTACTATTACAAATCGGGAACAAGGAGCTGCAGCCAATCGCATACTTTTCAGCTAAGTTCCAGCCACATCAGAGAGCTTACTCTACCATTGAAAAAGAAGCCCTCGCGCTGGTAATGGCTTTGGAGCATTTCGATGTTTATGTGGGCCAGACATCGCAGGTGGTCACAGTCTACAGTGATCACAACCCGTTAGTCTATCTCCAAGCCATGAAGAATCACAACACAAGGCTTATGCGTTGGACGCTCAGGCTGCAGCCCTATAATATAAAAATTCATTACATTGCCGGCAAAGAAAATGTGTTGGCAGACTCTTTGTCAAGAGTCTAGTTTAATATTTTATTTAGGTTAGGATGTATTTGTGGTAACCCCCCTTTCAAGCTCTTTTTTTTTATCCCCTGATGTGGGGTTTTTTTTTTAGTGAGGGGATACGGGCTACCGTCCGCTTGTATCTTGGACCTATGTTGGCCTATCTGACTGCTGTCTCACTCTGAGTTTAGGGTTTGGCTTTTGGTCACTAGGAAAGCTGAGCTCTATCTAAGAGTTGGATGGTGGAGAGGATAGGCGGTGCCATTATTTTGTGCCATGGCGGCACGGTTACCACTGGGAGGTGGCAGCCTAATCCTGAGCCTTCTCGGGGGTGGGGGTGTGGCATGCAAAGAGTACGTAACCTTTATTCGGCGCATGGACACACCCTCATTTACAGGCTATCTCCCCCAACCAGCGAACCAGGTTGCTAAGAGTTGATGATGGGGCCCCATCGTTCAACTAGTGACCAGGTTCTAGCCAATAAGAAGGTGGGATTGACAATCGCAGAGGGTATGTGGATACCGCTCTCCTGTCTGCCCTTGTCATTCCCATTCTAGAGCTGGTTGAAGCACGGTCTGCTATCTTGTGGATTCTATTTCTGCCTTGCTTACCGTGGAGTGCACTATATTTATCACTGTACATAGTGTACATATTGCTGTTATAAATTGGTGAAGGATAATATAAGTCTAAACTTTTTCTACTGTGTTTATTTGCTCCCATTACACCTGGGATAACAGGCCATTTGAAATCCTAGGTTGTAATAGTTGACACTACAGCAGTACTGGAGTGTTGACACTACAGGTGTACTGGAGTGTTCACACAGCAGCAGTACTGGAGTGTTGACACTGCAGTAGTACTGGAGTGTTGACACTGCAACAGTACTGGAGTGTTGACACTACAGTAGTACCGGAGTGTTGACACTACAGTAGTACTGTAGTGTTGACACTGCAGTAGTACCGGAGTGTTGACACTACAGTAGTAATGAAGTGTTGACACTGCAGTAGTACAGGAGTGTTGACACTGCAGCAGTACTGGAGTGTTGACACTGCAGCAGTACTGGAGTGTTGACACTGCAGCAGTACTGGAGTGTTGACACTGCAGCAGTGCTGGAGTGTTGACACTGCAGCAGTACTGGAGTGTTGACACTACAGTAGTACTGGAGTGTTGACACTACAGTAGTACTGGAGTGTTGACACTACATGTGTACTGGAGTGTTGACACTACAGTAGTACTGGAGTGTTGACACTACAGTAGTACTGGAGTGTTGACACTACAGGTGTACTGGAGTGTTGACACTACAGTAGTACTGGAGTGTTGACACTACAGCAGTACTGGAGTGTTGACACTGCAGCAGTACTGGAGTGTTGACACTACAGTAGTACTGGAGTGTTGACACTACAGGTGTACTGGAGTGTTGACACTACAGTAGTACTGGAGTGTTGACACTACAGGTGTACTGGAGTGTTGACACTACAGTAGTACTGAAGTGTTGACACTACAGGTGTACTGGAGTGTTCACACCGCAGCAGTACTGGAGTGTTGACACTGCAGTAGTACTGGAGTGTTGACGCTGCAGTAGTACTGGAGTGTTGACACTACAGTAGTACTGGAGTGTTGACACTGCAGTAGTACGGGAGTGTTGACACTGCAACAGTACTGGAGTGTTGACACTGCAGTAGTACTGGAGTGTTGACACTGCAGTAGTACTGAAGTGTTGACACTGCAGTAGTATTGGAGTGTTGACACGGCAGTATTACTGGAGTGTTGACACTGCAGTAGTACTGGAGTGTTGACACTGCAGTAGTACTGGAGTGTTGACACTGCAGCAGTACTGGAGTGTTGACACTGCAGTAGTACTGGAGTGTTGACACTGCAGTAGTACTGGAGTGTTGACACTGCAGTAGTACTGGAGTGTTGACACTGCAGCAGTACTGGAGTGTTGACACTGCAGTAGTACTGGAGTGTTGACACTGCAGTAGTACTGGAGTGTTGACACTGCAGTAGTAATGGAGTGTTGACACATAACACTGGAAAGACAAGTGAAGGTCTGGGTTACACAAGCACAAGCTTCGCTGAGTCAACCATCATATAAGAATCCTTAGCTTGCTACCACCTGCAGCTCATAAGACTGCCATCCCCACGAGCCCCTTTGGGGCGGGGCAGATGGCAGACCAGAGGCCTAACTTCTCCCTACGAGCCCCGTGATGGCGGGGACTGTGGCTAAGAGTGGGGACAGTTGATCCCAAAGATGAGGGGGTACTTGCACCTCCTCCCATGGGAGACTTAGGTCTCGAGATACTCCCCAGATAGGGAGCCAAGGCCGGGTCACCACTACTTTGAAAAGACCCGGGCCGGGAGAGTACCGGCGAATAAAAAAAAAAACATCATATAACACTCAAGTCATCATAAATTTTTGTTTTTCCTGACAAAAAAAACACCACAACCTTGACCCACACCGCCCTCGGTCTTCAGTTTCAGTGGGCAGTTACAATGGGTTGGTTAAGTGCGAAGCTGACTCCAAGTGTCATCTTAGTGGGTGATTATAATGGGTTGGTTAAGTGTGATGATAATTCTTAGCGTAATCTTAGCTCCTGCATATTTCTCATTGTTGACGTATGTGAATTAATCTTCCACCTGAGACACATTTTGTACGGTTGCCTGGTTCTAAGTCTGTTTCCATTATTTTGCATTTATATTGTTGGTTCCGATTTCAGTAGGCATTTTTTGGCAGCATTAATGTAATCACTTTGTGTGATCATTAGTGCAGCTGGTTCAGGTAATCGTATAGTCTGTGTGATCTTTTTTTTGTACAGCTGGTTCAGGTAATGCTGTAGTTTATGTGATCTTTCGTACAGCTGGTTCAGATAATCCTGTAGTTTGTGTGATCTTTCGTACAGCTGGTTCAGGTAATTCTGTAGTTTTTAAGAGTTCCGGCGGTTATTTTCTTTCAGGTCTCATATAAAGCTCCTCTATATATAGTACAATATTTTTGTAAATGGAATTTAAAAGTTACAAGCAGAAGTGAACAGCACCTGGGAAACACCATCATAGTTCGTGATATTGAATTCTGAACGAACATTTTTAATTGCATTTACACAAAAAAATTCTGACTATATAGAGGAGGGTTATGAAAGAGCTTTCTGGGCCTCCTGCAAGGTCATTCACCTCAACCAACTATACTAATAGGACTTCTTTAATTATTATTATTAATATTATGGTGAAGCGCTAAACTTATACGGGCCGTAGAGCTCCTGGCGAATGGGAGACAATCAGATTCGATATAGGAAACAGGAGAACAGGTTCATTTCTTTTGGTCAAGAGTCCATCGCCAGCAACAAGGAGGAGGTCCACTGTTTACCCTCACCAATTTAAATACTTCACTTCTCCCTCAGACTCTCTCATTCAGATATTTCTTCAGCTATTCTTTGGTCCTCCTAACTTGTTGTTTTTGTGGGCGAGACTGTGCCAAAGACCTTTCACTGGTTTCTCATAGGTGTGCCAGACAGGACTGTTCTCTGAAACCATCATATCGTTCTGAGATAACTTGGCTTCTCTTATTTTACATACAATGTTCTCCTTCACTATGCATGGTACACTGGTCTTGGTATCTGGAGTAGCACTCCTCCACTATGTATGGGACAATGGTCTTGGTATCTGGAGTAGCACTCCTTCACTATGTATGGGATGATGGTCTTGGTATCTGGAGTAGTACTCCTCCACTATGTATGGGACGATAGTCTTGGTATCTGGAGTAGCACTCCTCCACTATGTATGGGACGATAGTCTTGGTATCTGGAGTAGCACTCCTCCACTATGTATGGGACGATGGTCTTGGTATCTGGAGTAGCACTCCTCCACTATGTATGGGACGATGGTCTTGGTATCTGGAGTAGCACTCCTCCACTATGTATGGGACGATGGTCTTGGTATCTGGAGTAGCACTCCTCCACTATGTATGGGACGATGGTCTTGGTATTGTCAGCATAGTTGCTGATCCCCTGTATATGTATTGTAGTTGGAATAACCTCCAGGTAACATGACTTAAGAAATCGTAATGACACGATTGCAAATAAACCATACCCCCGGCCGGGATTGAACCCGCGGTCATAGAGTCTCAAAACTCCAGCCCGTCGCGCTAGCCACTAGACCAGCTAGCCACAATAAGATTCATCCAACTAGGTATATTTCTACACCATAGGAAAGTTAGCACAGGCACCTCTGTGACCACAAATGCAAGTTTTTTACAGACGAATCTCCAGCTAGCGTGGCCGTGACGAACTCTAGCTCAAGTCCCTTCACTGCCGTCAACATGACTTAAGAAATCGTAATGACACGATTGCAAATAAACCATACCCCCGGCCGGGATTGAACCCGCGGTCATAGAGTCTCAAAACTCCAGCCCGTCGCGCTAGCCACTAGACCAGCTAGCCACAATAAGATTCATCCAACTAGGTATATTTCTACACCATAGGAAATATACCTAGTTGGATGAATCTTATTGTGGCTAGCTGGTCTAGTGGCTAGCGCGACGGGCTGGAGTTTTGAGACTCTATGACCGCGGGTTCAATCCCGGCCGGGGGTATGGTTTATTTGCAATCGTGTCATTACGATTTCTTAAGTCATGTTGACGGCAGTGAAGGGACTTGAGCTAGAGTTCGTCACGGCCACGCTAGCTGGAGATTCGTCTGTAAAAACTTGCATTTGTGGTCACAGAGGTGCCTGTGCTAACTTTCCTATGGTGTAGAAATATACCTAGTTGGATGAATCTTATTGTGGCTAGCTGGTCTAGTGGCTAGCGCGACGGGCTGGAGTTTTGAGACTCTATGACCGCGGGTTCAATCCCGGCCGGGGGTATGGTTTAACCTCCAGGTAACCTCCAGGTAGTACCATCTATATACTTTATATACACGATCCTTTGCTAGGCCTAGGGACTAGCATGTGTGACGTCACGTAATGCTGCATGTGTTACAAAAAACGCGATTTCTAATAAGCATAGAGATCTCCAGTGAATACTAGAAAGGACTGCCCTTCTAGCATCCAGCCTGTTACTGGGTTTTCGTAAAAATTAGTCAGTATCCTGGTCCAATTATCCATTAGAATTCAATAAGAATTATTAGTGCTTCAGGATTACAACTGGTAGGCTACTAACTAAAGAAATTAAAATTTAATAAGTTTATTAATAAACAAAATTGTCTAGGAGTACATTATCAAATTAAAATAAATTAATCAATTTAAACAAATTAATAATAATCACTTCTCTCGAGTACAGTAGTATTGTGTTGAAGGCACATATCACATTTATACGTATTAAGTACCGTCTGGTATAATAACATTTAATAATACAATATACAAATAAGTTTGTGTGTATGTGTGTAAGTGCTCTAAGTAGTTCGCTATGTCTCACTACTTGACTAGACTTAAACCAGTGACTGACAAAGTCCTTACATCAACTAACTTCTTGACCACCTGGTAATCAGAACAGTTTGCTTGAACAATAAAATGACTGCTAAGCCCAATAACAATATAACAAGCATCTGCGACACAGAATCAGGATCAAGGAGATAATATAACGACACTAAGTAGGGACCATCTGTAGATCCTCCACAAAAGTCACCCAACTCCCATACTACTGAATCTAAGTTCAGCATAAGAAAATCCCCAACTGTGTCAGTACACAGATACCAGTACAAGTTAGGTGAGAAGCTACAGCTCAGGACCTGAGTTGCTCAGAGTGTCTATGCGACACACAACCTCAGTACAACGTCTAAAATCACTAAGTCTAGAGAATGCTCTGTGAACAGAATTCTACAGAACCAACAACAAGAAAGCGACAGAGACGATCTTCCAACAAGGGCCAATAAGGGAGAGTTAGGCACGTCTTGTCAAGAATGCGTCTAACCACCAAGAGAGTCTAGCCCAGTCTAGCCTCGATCACGTGATAGCTCCGTGGACAGTTGCTGCCCAGCAACACCATGAAGCCGGCAGAGTAACGAGCCACGAGCGATAATTACAGTAGTTAGACAATCAAGACTTGAAGTATGAGCACATAATAATAATATATGAATGTTACATCCTACCTAACAATATAACTAAGTCAAATAGTAATATAAAGCAATATATTTACGATTTAGCCATTATCGCAAATATAAGCAATATAAAATTATATTAAAAGGTAATATACATTATATACATTGTGACCCATTCAGGGGTTGCAACACCCCCGCAACACGACAGCATGTGAGCGTGAGATGCTCTGTCAGTTCCTCAGTCCACGGATAGGTCTACAACAGGCAACAGGGCAGGCTGGGCTCCCCTCTCACACTCTGCTAATATAAGTGATACCACCCAACAAGTGTGTTTATCTCGAACCATCATATCTCCACGAACCCTCTCAACAAATGGTGGCAGCGGTGGGATACGAACACATCTCAGCATAGTTGCTGATCCCCTGTATATGTATCGTAGTTAGTACCATCTATATACTTTATATACAGGGGATCAGCAACTATGCTGACAGTATCTGGTAGTTTTGTTTTGTCTGAAGTGTTGAAGATTAGGCCAGCTGGTGTGCCTAGTGTTGTCGACTCTTCTCTCAGTATTCACCATGGTACATTTTGGGGTTCCAGGAGCTCTGATGTGTCTGCTTCATTCAGAAATTTCTTCAGTTCCTCATTATTTGAAAATTTGTTAATACAAGAGTAATTTATCTCAGTGGTTCCTGTATGGGTCGAGGATCTTGTTCCAGAGTATTAATTATTTATATTGTATTCCCTATAAAAATAATTTTTAATTGTATACAAGTAGGAAATTTTCAGGAATTATTGGTGGATAATAATTGATGGTGGATAATAACTGATGGTGGATAATAATTGATAGTGGATAATAACTGATGGTGGATAATAATTGATGGTGGATAATGCGTCAGGAAACATATAATGTAAAATAAAGAATTTCTGGCATTATTGGCGTCTCTCTCCTCTTCAAACCTCCTCGGTTATATCTCCTATCAAGATTGATTAACCGTTATTCTTGTGGATGGATATTTTTTACCCCTGCTCCTATTCCAGTACATCCTCCAGGGGCCTCCTTCCCCCTCTTCCTCTATTTCCTCCTCTTCATCCTGGGAGGAAGTTTGGCCAGGAGGAGAGGCAGTGTGGGGGCAAGATGGACGTAACATCATCTCAGCCTTCAACGGGATTAATACCACTATACTCTCTACCACCACTACCACCGCCAGTACTACCATCACCAGTACCACCATCACCAGCTCTACTACTAGCACCAGAACCAATACTACCACCATCACCACCACTACCAACACCACTACCACCGTCACCACCACTACCACCACCAGTACCACCATCACCAGTACCACCATCACCAGATCCACCACTACCGCCATCAGTACCACCACCACCAGTATCACCATCACCAGTACCACCATCACCAGTACCACCATCACCAGTACCACCATCACCAGCTCCACCACTACAACCATCACCACCCCTACCACAATCAACAACACCAGTACCACCATCACCAGCACCAGTACCACCATCACCACCACTACACTCTCCACCACCACAACACTCTCTACAACCACTAAACTCTCTACAACCAGAACACTCTACCACCACAACACTCTCTACCACCACTACACTCTCTACCACCACTACACTCTCTACCACCACAACACTCTACCACCACTACACTCTCTACCACCACTACACTCTCTACCACCACTACACTCTCTACCACCACTACACTCTCTACCAACACAACACTCTCTACCACCACTACACTCTCTACCACCACTACACTCTCTACCACCACAACACTCTACCACCACTACACTCTCTACCACCACAACACTCTCTACCACCACAACACTCTCTACCACCACTACACTCTCTACCAACACAACACTCTCTACCAACACAACACTCTCTACCACCACTACACTCTCTACCACCACTACACTCTCTACCACCACTACACTCTCTACCACCACAACACTCTACCACCACTACACTCTCTACCACCACAACACTCTACCAACACTACACTCTCCACCAACACAACACTCTCTACCACCACAACACTCTCTACCACCACTACACTCTCTACCACCACTACACTCTCTACCACCACTACACTCTCTACCACCACTACACTCTCTACCACCACAACACTCTCTACCACCACAACACTCTCTACCACCACTACACTCTCTACCACCACTACACTCTCTACCACCACTACACTCTCTACCACCACAACACTCTACCACCACAACACTCTCTACCACCACTACACTCTCTAACACCACAACACTCTACCAACATTACACTCTCCACCACCACAACACTCTCTATCACCACAACACTCTCTACCACCACAACCCACCACAACACTCTACCAACACTACACTCTCCACCAACACAACACTCTCTACCACCACTACACTCTCTACCACCACTACACACTCTACCACCACTACACTCTCTACCACCACTACACTCTCTACCGCCACTACACTCTCTAACACCACAACCTCTACCAACACTACACTCTCCACCAACACAACACTCTCTATCACCAAAACACTCTCTACCACCACTACACTCTCTACCACCACAACACTCTCTACCACCACTACACTCTCTACCACCACAACACTCTCTAGCACCACTAAACTCTCTACCACCACAACACTCTCTACCACCACAACACTCTACCACCACTACACTCTCTACCACCACTACACTCTCTACCACCACTACACTCTCTACCAACACAACACTCTCTACCACCACTACACTCTCCACCAACACAACACTCTCTACCACCACTACACTCTCTACCACCACTACACACTCTACCACCACTACACTCTCTACCACCACTACACTCTCTACCGCCACTACACTCTCTAACACCACAACCTCTACCAACACTACACTCTCCACCACCACAACACTCTCTACCACCACAACACTCTCTACAACCACTAAACTCTCTGCCACCACAACACTCTCTACCACCACTACACTCTCTATCACCACAACACTCTCTAGCACCACTAAACTCTCTACCACCACAACACTCTCTACCACCACAACACTCTACCACCACAACACTCTCTACCACCACTACACTCTCTATAACCACAACACTCTATACCACCACTACACTTTCCACCACCACTACACTCTCTATAACCGCAACATCCTCTACCACCACAACACTCTCTACCACCACTAAACTCTCTACCACCACAACACTCTCTACCACCACAACACTCTCCTTAACCACAACACTCTCTACCACCACTAAACTCTCTACCACCATAACACTCTCTACCACCACAACACTCTCTACCACCACTAAACTCTCTACCACAATAACACTCTCTACCACCACAACACTCTCTACCACAACTACACTCTCCACCACCACAACACTACCACCACTAAACTCTCTACCACCACAACACTCTCTACCACCACTACACTCTATACCACCACTACACTCTCTACCACCACAACACTGTCTACCACAACTACACTCTCCACCACCACAACACTCTCTACCACCACTAAACTCTCTACCACCACAACACTCTCTACCACAACTACACTCTCTACCAGCACTACACTCTCTACCAGCACTACACTCTCCACCACCACAACACTCTCTGCCACCACAACACTCTCCACCACCACAACACTCTCTACCACCACTACACTCTCTACCAGCACTACACTCTCTACCACTACAACACTCTCTCCCACCACTACACTCACCACCGCTATTACACTCTCTACCACCACTACACTCTCTACCACCACAACACTCTCTACCACCACTACACTCTCTACCACCACAACACTGTCTACCACAACTACACTCTCCACCACCACAACACTCTCTACCACCACTAAACTCTCTACCACCACAACACTCTCTACCACAACTACACTCTCCACCACCACAACACTACCACCACTAAACTCTCTACCACCACAACACTCTCTACCACCACTACACTCTATACCACCACTACACTCTCTACCACCACAACACTCTCTACCACCACTACACTCTCCACCACCACAACACTCTCTACCACCACAACACTCTCTACCAGCACTACACTCTCTACCACCACTACACTCTCTACCAGCACTACACTCTCTACCAGCACTACACTCTCTACCACTACAACACTCTCTACCAACACAACACTCTCTACCAACACAACACTCTCTACCACCACTACACTCTCCACCACCACAACACTCTCTACCAACACAACACTCTCTACCAACACAACACTCTCTACCAACACAACACTCTCTACCAACACAACACTCTCTACCAACACAACACTCTCTACCAACACAACACTCTCTACCAACACAACACTCTCTACCAACACAACACTCTCTACCACCACAACACTCTACCACCACTACACTCTCTACCACCACTACACTCTCTACCACCACTACACTCTCTACCACCACTACACTCTCTACCACCACTACACTCTCTACCAACACAACACTCTCTACCACCACTACACTCTCTACCACCACTACACTCTCTACCACCACAACACTCTACCACCACTACACTCTCTACCACCACTACACTCTCTACCAACACAACACTCTCTACCAACACAACACTCTCTACCACCACTACACTCTCTACCACCACTACACTCTCTACCACCACTACACTCTCTACCACCACAACACTCTACCACCACTACACTCTCTACCACCACAACACTCTACCACCACTACACTCTCTACCAACACAACACTCTCTACCAACACAACACTCTCTACCACCACTACACTCTCTACCACCACTACACTCTCTACCACCACTACACTCTCTACCACCACTACACTCTCTACCACCACAACACTCTCTACCACCACAACACTCTCTACCACCACTACACTCTCTACCACCACTACACTCTCTACCACCACTACACTCTCTACCACCACAACACTCTACCACCACAACACTCTCTACCACCACTACACTCTCTAACACCACAACACTCTACCAACATTACACTCTCCACCACCACAACACTCTCTATCACCACAACACTCTCTACCACCACAACCCACCACAACACTCTACCAACACTACACTCTCCACCAACACAACACTCTCTACCACCACTACACTCTCTACCACCACTACACACTCTACCACCACTACACTCTCTACCACCACTACACTCTCTACCGCCACTACACTCTCTAACACCACAACCTCTACCAACACTACACTCTCCACCACCACAACACTCTCTACCACCACAACACTCTCTACCACCACTAAACTCTCTGCCACCACAACACTCTCTACCACCACTACACTCTCTATCACCACAACACTCTCTAGCACCACTAAACTCTCTACCACCACAACACTCTCTACCACCACAACACTCTACCACCACTACACTCTCTACCACCACTACACTCTCTACCACCACTACACTCTCTACCAACACAACACTCTCTACCACCACTACACTCTCCACCAACACAACACTCTCTACCACCACTACACTCTCTACCACCACTACACACTCTACCACCACTACACTCTCTACCACCACTACACTCTCTACCGCCACTACACTCTCTAACACCACAACCTCTACCAACACTACACTCTCCACCACCACAACACTCTCTACCACCACAACACTCTCTACAACCACTAAACTCTCTGCCACCACAACACTCTCTACCACCACTACACTCTCTATCACCACAACACTCTCTAGCACCACTAAACTCTCTACCACCACAACACTCTCTACCACCACAACACTCTACCACCACAACACTCTCTACCACCACTACACTCTCTATAACCACAACACTCTATACCACCACTACACTTTCCACCACCACTACACTCTCTATAACCGCAACATCCTCTACCACCACAACACTCTCTACCACCACTAAACTCTCTACCACCACAACACTCTCTACCACCACAACACTCTCCTTAACCACAACACTCTCTACCACCACTAAACTCTCTACCACCATAACACTCTCTACCACCACAACACTCTCTACCACCACTAAACTCTCTACCACAATAACACTCTCTACCACCACAACACTCTCTACCACAACTACACTCTCCACCACCACAACACTACCACCACTAAACTCTCTACCACCACAACACTCTCTACCACCACTACACTCTATACCACCACTACACTCTCTACCACCACAACACTGTCTACCACAACTACACTCTCCACCACCACAACACTCTCTACCACCACTAAACTCTCTACCACCACAACACTCTCTACCACAACTACACTCTCTACCAGCACTACACTCTCTACCAGCACTACACTCTCCACCACCACAACACTCTCTACCACCACAACACTCTCCACCACCACAACACTCTCTACCACCACTACACTCTCTACCAGCACTACACTCTCTACCACTACAACACTCTCTCCCACCACTACACTCACCACCGCTACTACACTCTCTACCACCACTACACTCTCTACCACCACAACACTCTCTACCACCACTACACTCTCTACCACCACAACACTGTCTACCACAACTACACTCTCCACCACCACAACACTCTCTACCACCACTAAACTCTCTACCACCACAACACTCTCTACCACAACTACACTCTCCACCACCACAACACTACCACCACTAAACTCTCTACCACCACAACACTCTCTACCACCACTACACTCTATACCACCACTACACTCTCTACCACCACAACACTCTCTACCACCACTACACTCTCCACCACCACAACACTCTCTACCACCACAACACTCTCTACCAGCACTACACTCTCTACCACCACTACACTCTCTACCAGCACTACACTCTCTACCAGCACTACACTCTCTACCACTACAACACTCTCTACCAACACAACACTCTCTACCAACACAACACTCTCTACCACCACTACACTCTCCACCACCACAACACTCTCTACCAACACAACACTCTCTACCAACACAACACTCTCTACCAACACAACACTCTCTACCAACACAACACTCTCTACCAACACAACACTCTCTACCAACACAACACTCTCTACCAACACAACACTCTCTACCAACACAACACTCTCTACCAACACAACACTCTCTACCAACACAACACCCTCTACCACCACTACACTCTCTACCAGCACTACACTCTCTACCACCACTACACTCTCTACCAACACAACACTCTCTACCACCACAACACTCTCTACCACCACTAAACTCTCTACCACCACAACACTCTCTACCACAACTACACTCTCCACCACCACAACACTACCAACACAACACTCTCTACCAGCACTACACTCTCTACCAACACAACACTCCCTACCAACACAACACTCTCTACCACCACTACACTCTCTACCAACACAACACTCTCTACCAACACAACACTCTCTACCAACACAACACTCTCTACCAACACAACACTCTCTACCAACACAACACTCTCTACCAACACAACACTCTCTACCAACACAACACTCTCTACCAACACAACACTCTCTACCAACACTACACTCTCTACCAACACAACACTCTCTACCAACACAACACTCTCTACCAACACAACACTCTCTACCAACACAACACTCTCTACCAACACAACACTCTCTACCACCACAACACTCTCTACCACCACAACACTCTCTACCACCACAACACTCTCTACCACCACAACACTCTCTACCACCACTACACTCTCTACCACCACTACACTCTCTACCACCACAACACTCTCTACCACCACTACACTCTCTACCACCACAACACTCTCTACCACCACAACACTCTCTACCACCACAACACTCTCTACCACCACAACACTCTCTACCAACACAACACTCTCTACCAACACAACACTCTCTACCAACACAACACTCTCTACCAACACAACACTCTCTACCAACACAACACTCTCTACCAACACAACACTCTCTACCAACACAACACTCTCTACCAACACAACACTCTCTACCAACACAACACTCTCTACCACCACAACACTCTCTACTAACACAACACTCTCTACCAACACAACACTCTCTACCAACACAACACTCTCTACCACCACTACACTCTCTACCACCACTACACTCTCTCCCACCACTACACTCACCACCGCTACTACACTCTCTACCACCACTACACTCTCTACCACCACAACACTCTCTACCACCACTACACTCTCTACCACCACAACACTCTCTCCCACCACTACACTCTCCACCACCACTACTCTCTCCACCACCACTACTCTCTCCACGACCATCACCATCACAATTCCATTTTCCAGGATTATCAATTAAGGCAAACATGAGACGCTGTCTTGGTCTTGTACACTGTCACCTAGATCATTATGGTACACTAACACTGCCACCTAGATCATCATGGTACACTAACACTGTCACCTAGATCATTATGGTACACTAACACTGTCACCTAGATCATTATGGTACACTAACACTGTCACCTAGATCATCATGGTACACTAACACTGTCACCTAGATCATTATGGTACACTAACACTGTCACCTAGATCATTATGGTACACTAACACTGCCACCTAGATCATCATGGTACACTAACACTGTCACCTAGATCATCATGGTACACTAACACTGCCACCTAGATCATCATGGTACACTAACACTGTCACCTAGATCATCATGGTACACTAACACTGTCACCTAGATCATCATGGTACACTAACACTGTCACCTAGATCATTATGGTACACTAACACTGCCACCTAGATCATCATGGTACACTAACACTGTCACCTAGATCATCATGGTACACTAACACTGTCACCTAGATCATCATGGTACACTAACACTGTCACCTAGATCATTATGGTACACTAACACTGCCACCTAGATCATCATGGTACACTAACACTGCCACCTAGATCATCATGGCATACTAACACTGTCACCTAGATCATCAGGGTACACTAACACTGCCACCTAGATCATCATTGTACACTAACACTGCCACCTAGATCATCATGGTACACTAACACTGCCACCTAGATCATCATGGTACACTAACACTGTCACCTAGATCATCATGGTACACTAACACTGTCACCTAGATCATCATGGTACACTAACACTGTCACCTAGATCATCATGGTACACTAACACTGTCACCTAGATCATCATGGTACACTAACACTGTCACCTAGATCATCATGGTACACTAACACTGTCACCTAGATCGTCATGGTACACTAACACTGTCACCTAGATCATCATGGTACACTAACACTGCCACCTAGATCATCATGGTACACTAACACTGTCACCTAGATCATCATGGTACACTAACACTGCCACCTAGATCATCATGGTACACTAACACTGCCACCTAGATCATCATGGTACACTAACACTGCCACCTAGATCATCATGGTACACTAACACTGCCACCTAGATCATCATGGTACACTAACACTGCCACCTAGATCATCATGGTACACTAACACTGTCACCTAGATCATCATGGTACACTAACACTGCCACCTAGATCATCATGGTACACTAACACTGTCACCTAGATCATCATGGTACACTAACACTGTCACCTAGATCATGGTACACTAACACTGTCACCTAGATCATCATGGTACACTAACACTGTCACCTAGATCATCATGGTACACTAACACTGTCACCTAGATCATCATGGTACACTAACACTGCCACCTAGATCATCATGGTACACTAACACTGCCACCTAGATCATCATGGTACACTAACACTGTCACCTAGATCATCATGGTACACTAACACTGTCACCTAGATCATCATGGTACACTAACACTGTCACCTAGATCATCATGGTACACTAACACTGTCACATAGATCATCATGGCATACTAACACTGTCACCTAGATCATCATCGTACACTAACACTGCCACCTAGATCATCATGGTACACTAACACTGTCACCTAGATCATCATGGCATACTAACACTGTCACCTAGATCATCATGGTACACTAACACTGCCACCTAGATCATCATGGTACACTAACACTGTCACCTAGATCATCATGGCATACTACCACTGTCACCTAGATCATCATGGTACACTAACACTGTCACCTAGATCATCATGGTACACTAACACTGTCACCTAGATCATCATCGTACACTAACACTGTCACCTAGATCATCATGGTACACTAACACTGCCACCTAGATCATCATGGTACACTAACACTGTCACCTAGATCATCATGGTACACTAACACTGTCACCTAGATCATCATGGTACACTAACACTGTCACCTAGATCATCATGGTACACTAACACTGTCACCTAGATCATCATGGTACACTAACATAAGAACATAAGAAGAACATAAGAACGAAGGAACACTGCAGAAGGCCTACTGGCCCATGCGAGGCAGGTCCAAGTCTCCTACCGGCTTAAGCCAATGCACCCAACCTAGTCAGGTCAGGTCACATTGACTTAAGGAAGGAACACGGCAACCGACCTGGTAGCACAAGCTATCAGGTCTAACTCACACCCACCCACATCTACTCATGTATTTATCCAACCTATTTTTAAAGCTACACAACGTTCTGGCCTCTATAACGGTACTTGGGAGTTTGTTCCACTCATCCACAACTCTATTACCAAACCAGTACTTTCCTATATCCTTCCTGAATCTGAATTTTTCCAACTTAAAACCATTGCTGCGAGTCCTGTCTAGGCTAGATATTTTCAGCACACTATTTACATCCCCTTTATTTATTCCTGTCTTCCATTTATACACCTCAATCATATCCCCCCTAATTCTACGTCTTTCTAGAGAGTGCAGATTCAGGGCCCTTAGTCTATCCTCATAGGGAAGGTTTCTGATACATGGGATCAACTTTGTCATCCTCCTTTGTACATTTTCCAGAGAATTTATATCCATTCTGTAATAAGGTGACCAAAACTGTGCAGCATAATCTAAATGAGGCCTAACCAAGGATGTATAGAGTTGAAGAACAACCTGAGGACTCCTATTATTTATGCTTCTTGCTATGAAGCCAAGGATTCTATTAGCTTTATTGCGAACACTTATGCACTGTTGTCTTGGTTTCAGATTACTGCTAACCAGAACTCCTAAATCTTTTTCGCAATCCGTAATATTAAGATCTACATTATTTAGTTTATATGTGGCATGGTTATTGTCCTGTCCAACATTTAGAACTTTGCATTTGTCTATATTAAACTGCATCTGCCACTTCTCCGACCACTGCATCAGTCTATTCAAATCTTCCTGGAGTGCTCGAATGTCCTCGTCAGAATGAATTCGACGGCCTATTTTGGTGTCATCGGCAAACTTGCCGATGTCGCTCTTTATGCCCTCATCTATGTCGTTTATGTAGATTGTGAACAGCAGGGGGCCCAACACTGACCCCTGTGGAACACCGCTCGTGACACTTCCCCACTCTGATTTCTCCCCATTTATGCAGACTCTCTGCTGCCTATTTGTCAACCATGCCTCTATCCAGGAAAAAATTTCTCCTCCTATTCCATGTGCTTTAATTTTCCTCAATAGTCTCTGATGTGGGACCCTGTCAAAAGCCTTACTGAAGTCCATATACACAATATCATATTCATTACCATGATCTACCTCCTCAAATACCTTAGTGAAAAAAGTTAATAAATTCGTAAGGCAGGAACGCCCCTTTGTAAAACCATGCTGAGATTCGTTGATTAATTTATGCTTTTCAAGGTGGCTACGAACTGCCTCGGCAATTATTGATTCCATAAATTTTCCCACTATGGAGGTTAGGCTTATTGGTCTATAGTTCGAAGCTAAGGACCTGTCACCTGTTTTGAAAATAGGTATCACATTTGCCATTTTCCACTTATCTGGCACCATGCCAGTTTGTAGTGATATGTTGAAAAGATTAGCCAAAGGTGTGCTAAGCTCCTCTTTACATTCCTTTAGAACCCTTGCATACAGTTCATCAGGGCCTGGGGATTTGTTAGGTTTTAATTTATCTATTTGCCTAAGGACCATGTCACTTGTGACCCTAATAGTGCACAGTTTATTATCGTCCTGTTCTACATAATTTATCATTACTGGAATATCGCTGGTATCCTCCTGTGTAAAAACTGAGAGGAAGTATGTGTTAAAAATTCTACACATTTCCTTATCACTGTCAGTGAGCTGACCCGAGGAACTTTTGAGTGGGCCTATCTTGTCCCTGATCTTACTTCTGTATACCTGAAAGAATCCTTTTGGGTTAGTCTTCGATTCTCTTGCAACTTTAACCTCATAATCTCTTTTTGCTTTTCTAATTCCCTTTTTTATTTCTCTCTTTAACTGAATATATCGATTTCTCAATTGCCCCTCTCCTCTTTTGATTTGCCTATATATGCCTCTCTTTTGACCAATCAGATATTTTAATCTATTGTTCATCCATTTAGGATCATTTTTGTTTGATCTGATTTCCCTATTTGGAACATAATTTGACTGAGCAGCTAGAACTATGCCCTGGAAAGCATCATATCGGCAACCATCACCACCTACCTGACCCTTAGTCAGGTCATTCCAGTTCAGCCCACCTAAGTAATTTTTCAGTCCTATGAAATCAGCCAAGCGAAAGTCAGGGACGGAGACTTGATTGCCATTATTAGGGGAATTCCATGATATATTAAAACTGAGTGATTTGTGATCACTTTCCCCAAGCTCATCATTAACCTCAAGATTATTAATTAGTGTTTCCCTACTGGCAAGAACCAAGTCAAGGAGGTTATTTCCCCTAGTTGGCTCTGTCACAAACTGTTTTAAAAAACAATCCTGGATCGTATCAAGAAAGTCACCTGACTCTAAATTTCCTGTCAAATTGCTCCAGTCAATCTGTCTATAGTTGAAATCTCCCATTAGCACAACATTTTCGTATGTAGATGCCTTACGAATTTCGTCCCATAGAAGTTTACTGCACTCCCTATCAAGATTTGGGGCCCTGTAAATCACACCCAAAATTAGTTTTTCTCGGCCCTCGAGAAGCTGTAACCAAACAGATTCAGTGGCTGACGCTTCTAATTTAATATCTTGTCTAACACAACAATTTAAATTGTCTCTGACTTACATCGCTACTCCACCACCTTTCCTGTTGACCCTGTCAGTGTGGAATAATTTATAGCCTTGTATGTGACATTCAGAGGGCATCTCTCTATCTTTCAGATTGAGCCAGGTCTCTGTTATAGCAATAATATCTATGTTTCCTGCACTTGCAATTAATCTTAGCTCATCTATCTTATTTCTTACACTCCTGCTATTAGTATAGTAAACCTTAAGGGAGCTAGTCCCTTGCTGCCCTTTGCTGTCCCCCTTTGTTTGCTGACCTGATCTATTGTCTTTATTTATAACTTCATGCTGAATGCCTTTTATACATTTACTGTTTCCAACCCAAGTGTTGCAACCTGCTTGTTTCCCACACACACCCATACCTCTATCTTCCATCAGTTTAAAATCATAGGCATTTCACCAATGGCCTTCTCAATCGAGTCTGCAAGTGCTACCACCCCAGCCCCAGAGAGATGTACCCCATCCCTTGCATACATATCATGTTTGCCATAAAAGTTGTTCCAGTTGTCAATGAATGGGATTGCAAGTTCCTTGCAGTATCTGTCTAGCCAGCAATTTACACCAATTGCCCTAGACAACCATTCATTTCCTACTCCCCTTCTAGGCAAGATGCTACATATGATTGGGATCCCTCCCTTAGACTTAATGAAATCTATAGCTGACCTGTACTTATCTAGCAGCTCTTCTCTCCTACCCTTCCCAATATCATTTCCACCAGCACTGAGACAGATAATGGGCTTGCTCCCATTACCTGACATGATATTATCCAGCCTGTTGACAATGTCCCCAACACCAGCTCCAGGGAAGCACACTCTATCTCTCATCTTCTTATTCCTATTACAAAAAGCACGGTCAATGTATCTTACCTGAGAGTCACCAACCACAAGAATGCGCTTACCTCCATTAGCAGGGGCAGTAGTACCCTTACCTTCACTGGCCACTGAAGTACATTCATCCTGAAGAACAGAGAAGCGATTTCTTACCTTCAGATCTTCACTCTTAACTTTCCTTACTCTGATGCGCCTTCCATTACTGTGAACTACTCGCCACTTGTAGCAGGTGCTGGGCTGCACCTCACTGCTGGTAGCCGTTGCTGCCTCCCCAACTACAGCCTCCTCACAGCGAGAGACAGACTGCACCTCGCTGCTAGAAGCCTCATTCCCCACAACTCCAGCCACCTCACACTCTCTCCCAGACCCATTGAGGTGGACCTTCAGCCTCCTAATCTCCTCCTGGAGAAGCAAGACCTCCTCCTTCAACTCTCCAACCTCAATTTTTAAAACACTGCAGAAGCAAGCCATGCTTTGTAGATCATCGTCTAACACACTAATCCCACTAACAGCAGCTCAGGGATCATCTGTGACCTCATCATTGTGACGACTGACCACTGATCATGGTACACTAACACTGTCACCTAGATCATCATGGTACACTAACACTGCCACCTAGATCATCATGGTACACTAACACTGTCACCTAGATCATCATGGTACACTAACACTGCCACCTAGATCATCATGGTACACTAACACTGCCACCTAGATCATCATGGTACACTAACACTGCCACCTAGATCATCATGGTACACTAACACTGCCACCTAGATCATCATGGTACACTAACACTGTCACCTAGATCATCATGGTACACTAACACTGCCACCTAGATCATCATGGTACACTAACACTGTCACCTAGATCATCATGGTACACTAACACTGTCACCTAGATCATCATGGTACACTAACACTGTCACCTAGATCATCATGGTACACTAACACTGCCACCTAGATCATCATGGTACACTAACACTGCCACCTAGATCATCAGGGTACACTAACACTGCCACCTAGATCATCATGGTACACTAACACTGCCACCTAGATCATCATGGTACACTAACACTGCCACCTAGATCATCATGGTACACTAACACTGTCACCTAGATCATCATGGTACACTAACACTGTCACCTAGATCATCATGGTACACTAACACTGTCACCTAGATCATCATTGTACACTAACACTGTCACCTAGATCATCATGGCATACTAACACTGTCACCTAGATCATGGTACACTAACACTGTCACCTAGATCATCATGGTACACTAACACTGCCACCTAGATCATCATGGTACACTAACACTGTCACCTAGATCATCATGGTACACTAACACTGCCACCTAGATCATCATGGTACACTAACACTGTCACCTAGATCATCATGGTACACTAACACTGCCACCTAGATCATCATGGTACACTAACACTGCCACCTAGATCATCATGGTACACTAACACTGCCACCTAGATCATCATGGTACACTAACACTGCCACCTAGATCATCATGGTACACTAACACTGTCACCTAGATCATCATGGTACACTAACACTGCCACCTAGATCATCATGGTACACTAACACTGTCACCTAGATCATCATGGTACACTAACACTGTCACCTAGATCATCATGGTACACTAACACTGTCACCTAGATCATCATGGTACACTAACACTGCCACCTAGATCATCATGGTACACTAACACTGCCACCTAGATCATCAGGGTACACTAACACTGCCACCTAGATCATCATGGTACACTAACACTGCCACCTAGATCATCATGGTACACTAACACTGCCACCTAGATCATCATGGTACACTAACACTGTCACCTAGATCATCATGGTACACTAACACTGCCACCTAGATCATCATGGTACACTAACACTGTCACCTAGATCATCATGGTACACTAACACTCACCTAGATCATCAGGGTACACTAACACTGTCACCTAGATCATCATGGTACACTAACACTCACCTAGGTCATCAAGGTACACTAACACTGTCACCTAGATCATCAGGGTACACTAACACTGCCACCTAGATCATCATGGTACACTAACACTGCCACCTAGATCATCATGGTACACTAACACTGTCACTTAGATCATCATGGTACACTAACACTCACCTAGATCATCATGGTACACTAACACTGCCACCTAGATCATCATGGTACACTAACACTGCCACCTAGATCATCATGGTACACTAACACTGCCTCCTAGATCATCATGGTACACTAACACTGCCACCTAGATCATCATGGTACACTAACACTGTCACCTAGATCATCATGGTACACTAACACTGCCACCTAGATCATCATGGTACACTAACACTGCCACCTAGATCATCATGGTACACTAACACTGCCACCTAGATCATCATGGTACACTAACACTGCCACCTAGATCATCATGGTACACTAACACTGCCACCTAGATCATCATGGTACACTAACACTGCCACCTAGATCATCATTGTACACTAACACTGCCACCTAGATCATCATGGTACACTAACACTGCCACCTAGATCATCATGGTACACTAACACTGCCACCTAGATCATCATGGTACACTAACACTGTCACCTAGATCATCATGGTACACTAACACTGCCACCTAGATCATCATGGTACACTAACACTGTCACTTAGATCATCATGGTACACTAACACTCACCTAGATCATCATGGTACACTAACACTGCCACCTAGATCATCATGGTACACTAACACTGCCACCTAGATCATCATGGTACACTAACACTGCCACCTAGATCATCATGGTACACTAACACTGCCACCTAGATCATCATGGTACACTAACACTGTCACCTAGATCATCATGGTACACTAACACTGCCACCTAGATCATCATGGTACACTAACACTGCCACCTAGATCATCATGGTACACTAACACTGCCACCTAGATCATCATGGTACACTAACACTGCCACCTAGATCATCATGGTACACTAACACTGCCACCTAGATCATCATGGTACACTAACACTGCCACCTAGATCATCATTGTACACTAACACTGCCACCTAGATCATCATGGTACACTAACACTGCCACCTAGATCATCATGGTACACTAACACTGCCACCTAGATCATCATGGTACACTAACACTGTCACCTAGATCATCAGGGTACACTAACACTGCCACCTAAATCATCAGGGTACACTAACACTGCCACCTAGATCATCATGGTACACTAACACTGCCACCTAGATCATCATGGTACACTAACACTGCCACCTAGATCATCAGGGTACACTAACACTGCCACCTAGATCATCAGGGTACACTAACACTGCCACCTAGATCATCATGGTACACTAACACTGCCACCTAGATCATCATTGTACACTAACACTGCCACCTAGATCATCAGGGTACACTAACACTGCCACCTAGATCATCAGGGTACACTAACACTGTCACCTAGATCATCAGGGTACACTAACACTGTCACCTAGATCATCATGGTACACTAACACTCACCTAGATCATCAGGGTACACTAACACTGTCACCTAGATCATCATGGTACACTAACACTCACCTAGATCATCATGGTACACTAACACTGCCACCTAGATCATCATGGTACACTAACACTGTCACCTAGATCATCATGGTACACTAACACTGCCACCTAGATCATCATGGTACACTAACACTGTCACCTAGATCATCATGGCATACTAACACTGCCACCTAGATCAGGGTACACTAACACTCACCTAGATCATCATGGTACACTAACACTGCCACCTAGATCATCATGGTACACTAACACTGTCACCTAGATCATCATGGTACACTAACACTGCCACCTAGATCATCATGGTACACTAACACTGTCACCTAGATCATCATGGTACACTAACACTGCCACCTAGATCATCATGGTACACTAACACTGCCACCTAGATCATCATGGTACACTAACACTGTCACCTAGATCATCATGGTACACTAACACTGCCACCTAGATCATCATGGTACACTAACACTGTCACCTAGATCATCATGGCATACTAACACTGCCACCTAGATCAGGGTACACTAACACTGCCACCTAGATCATCAGGGTACACTAACACTGCCACCTAGATCATCATGGTACACTAACACTGTCACCTAGATCATCATGGCATACTAACACTGCCACCTAGATCCTCATGGTACACTAACACTGTCACCTAGATCATCATGGTACACTAACACTGCCACCTAGATCATCATGGTACACTAACACTGTCACCTAGATCATCATGGCATACTAACACTGCCACCTAGATCATCATGGTACACTAACACTGTCACCTAGATCATCATGGTACACTAACACTGTCACCTAGATCATCATGGCATACTAACACTGCCACCTAGATCATCATGGTACACTAACACTTTCACCTAGATCATCATGGCATACTAACACTGCCACCTAGATCATCATGGTACACTAACACTGCCACCTAGATCATCATGGCATACTAACACTGCCACCTAGATCATCATGGTACACTAACACTGCCACCTAGATCATCATGGTACACTAACACAGTCACCTAGATCATCATGGTACACTAACACTGTCACCTAGATCATCATGGTACACTAACACTGTCACCTAGATCATCATGGTACACTAACACTGTCACCTAGATCATCATGGTACACTAACACTGCCACCTAGATCATCATGGTACACTAACACTGTCACCTAGATCATGGTACACTAACACTGTCACCTAGATCATCATGGTACACTAACACTGTCACCTAGATCATCATGGTACACTAACACTGTCACCTAGATCATCATGGTACACTAACACTGTCACCTAGATCATCATGGTACACTAACACTGCCACCTAGATCATCATGGTACACTAACACTGCCACCTAGATCATCATGGTACACTAACACTGTCACCTAGATCATCATGGTACACTAACACTGCCACCTAGATCATCATGGTACACTAACACTGCCACCTAGATCATTATGGTACACTAACACTGCCACCTAGATCATCATGGTACACTAACACTGTCACCTAGATCATCATGGTACACTAACACTGTCACCTAGATCATCATGGCATACTAACACTGCCACCTAGATCATCATGGTACACTAACACTGCCACCTAGATCATCATGGTACACTAACACTGTCACCTAGATCATCATGGCATACTAACACTGCCACCTAGATCATCATGGTACACTAACACTGTCACCTAGATCATCATGGTACACTAACACTGTCACCTAGATCATCATGGCATACTAACACTGCCACCTAGATCATCATGGTACACTAACACTGCCACCTAGATCATCATGGTACACTAACACTGTCACCTAGATCATCATGGCATACTAACACTGCCACCTAGATCATCATGGTACACTAACACTGTCACCTAGATCATCATGGTACACTAACACTGCCACCTAGATCAGGGTACACTAACACTGCCACCTAGATCATCATGGTACACTAACACTGCCACCTAGATCATCATGGTACACTAACACTGTCACCTAGATCATCATGGTACACTAACACTGCCACCTAGATCATCATGGTACACTAACACTGTCACCTAGATCATCATGGTACACTAACACTGTCACCTAGATCATCATGGTACACTAACACTGTCGCCTAGATAATCATGGTACACTAACACTGCCACCTAGATCATTATTGTACACTAACACTGTCACCTAGATCATTATGGTACACTAACACTGCCACCTAGATCATCATGGTACACTAACACTGCCACCTAGATCATCATGGTACACTAACACTGTCACCTAGATCATGGTACACTAACACTGCCACCTAGATCATCATGGTACACTAACACTGTCACCTAGATCATCATGGTACACTAACACTGCCACCTAGATCATCATGGTACACTAACACTGCCACCTAGATCATCATGGTACACTAACACTGCCACCTAGATCATCATGGTACACTAACACTGCCACCTAGATCATCAGGGTACACTAACACTGCCACCTAGATCATCATGGTACACTAACACTGTCACCTAGATCATCATGGTACACTAACACTGTCACCTAGATCATCATGGTACACTAACACTGCCACCTAGATCATCATGGTACACTAACACTGCCACCTAGATCATCATGGTACACTAACACTGTCACCTAGATCATTATAGCCCATCATTTTCTCTACTCCGGCAAAAAAATCTTGAAAACAAGTTGCAAATATTGCAGAAGCATTTAGTAATCTTTATGCTGGTCCTGGGAGCTAGAAATTATGAGAACAAGAAAGAAGGAGCACTGCAGCAGGCCTACTGGCCCATGCTAGGCAAGAACACAAACATTAGATTAGAAAATCAAATCCAACATATGTCTAGAAAAAAATTCCTAACAAACCTTGTCTAGAATTGCCGTCCTATTAATCACAATTATTATTGAACTAGGTGAGACATAAGTTTCTAGTACCCACTCTAGGTGACAGGGGATCAAATATCTTCGATATACCTTTTAAATGACTGGGCCGCCTGATCATGTCAACGCCAGTAACAACTGAACAATGGTGCAGCACCCAACATATTCCGACCCCACGCTCCTTCCCAGCACCCTGGCATTCACTTCTTTCACAACGCCACTTACAAATATGTTAAGCAACCAAGGTGACATCACGCACCTAAGTCTTACCTTCACTGGGACCGAAACGTCGTCATGAGGTTCTTCCCTAAGTTTGAGTTTTGGGTAGATCAATTACGGATGAATACTAGAGAATATCTAGTTAATAAAGGAGAGCATTTCTGAGTTACATGAATGTCAGTGAAGCAGTGAGTTGACTTACACTCTGTGACTGAGGAAAGGAAACCTGCAATGGAGGAAACTAAACCAAATCAGGGGATACATAGGGATATGCAGTGGGAGAATGAAAGAGAGAGGTCAGTCTTTGTTTATGGGCTCCAGAAAGTTGAAGGGTAAACTTACGAAACAAAACAAGTGGAGAAAAATGCGATGGAAAGCATCATAAACGCAATAGGAGAAGATGACATGAGCCAGTTGGTAAATTTTCGGTGAATAGGGGGGTTTGCAAGAAGGAGAGCCCCGCCAGTGAAAGTGACTCTCAAGACAGAATCGACTTAGAACAGGATCCTGCAGGAGAAAGCAAGACTAAGGGACATGCCGGCATACCGGAAGGTGTAAGGAGGAAAGAGAGGTGAGGATGGAGATGGACAGGAGAACCCAGAATCAGGAGGATCAAATACAGCCTCCCTCATAACCACCTACAGAAGCCCCCCCCCACCCAAGACTACCCCAGTGCAACCAAACATTCTAACCCAAAACACACATGCCATATCCAATGCCCCCCCACCCACCTCATTACAAACTCCACCCCTCACAGCAACCACCCATAGTTCCTTATCAGGTCTCCCACTTCCCCACCCCGAATGTACCCCCCAAACCAAACAAACAAAGAGAGATAGTAGAGGGCAACGAGTGACTAGTTCCCTTAAGGTTTACTATACAAAAAGTAGGAGTCTAAGAAATAAGATAGATGAGCTAAAATTACTTGCAAGTGTAGGTATTATAGATATTATTGGTATAACAGAGACCTGGTTCAACCTGAAAGATAGAGAAATGCCTTCTGAATGCAACATACAGGGTTATAAACTATTCCACACTGATAGGGTCAACAGGAAGGGTGGTGGTGTGGCGATGTATGTCAGAGAAAATTTAAATTGTTGTCTTAGACATGATATAAGATTAGAAACATAGAACACAGAATCGGTTTGGCTTCAGTTTCTCGAGGGTCGTGACAAATTAATTTTGGGTGTGATTTATAGGCCCCCAAACCTTGATAGGGAGTGCAGTAAGCTGTTATGGGACGAAATTCATAAGGCATCTAGATATGAAAATGTTGTGATTATGGGAGATTTTAACTTTAGACAAATTGATTGGAACAATATGACAGGAAATCTTGAGTCTAGTGACTTTCTTGATACGGTTCAGGATTGCTTTTTAGAACAGGTTGTGACAGAACCAACTAGAGGAAACAATCTGCTTGACTTGGTTCTTGCCAACAAAGATTCACTAATTAAAAATCTTGAGGATAATGATGAGCTTGGGGAAAGTGATCACAAATCACTTAGTTTCAATATATCATGGAATTATCCAGATAACTGCAATCAAATCTCTGTCCCAGATTTTCGCTTGGCCGACTTCATGGGACTGAAAAATTACTTGGGTGGGCTAAATTGGAATGTCCTAACTATGGATCAGGGAGGTGATCTTGGTTGCCAATATGACGTTTTTCAGAGCATAGTTCTAGCTGCCCAGACAACTTTTGTTCCGAGTAGGGAAATTAGATCTAACAAAAATGAGAGGCATATATAGGCGTACCAAAAGAGGGGATGGGCAGTTAAGAAATCAATATATTCAATTAAAGAGAGAAATAAAGAAAGGAAAAAGAAAAGCAAAAAGAGATTATGAGGCTAAGGTCGCAAGGGATTCAAAGACTAACCCAAAAGGGTTCTTTCAGGTATACAGAAGTAAGATTAGGAACAAGATTGGCCCACTTAAGAGTAACTCTGGTCAGATCACTGACAGTGATAGGGATATGTATGATATTCTCAATACCTACTTCCTCTCAGTTTTCACCCAGAAAAATACTAGCGATATTCCTGAAATAATAGATTATGTAGAACAGGATAATAAACTATGTACGATTGCGGTAACTAGTGACATGGTCCTCAGACAAATAGAGAAACTAAAACCTAACAAATCCCCAGGTCCTGATGAACTGTTTGCAAGGGTGTTAAAGGAATGTAAAGAGGAACTTAGCATACCTTTGGCTAATCTTTTTAACATATCACTACAAACTGGCATAGTGCCTGATAAGTGGAAAATGGCAAATGTAATACTTATTTACAAGGCAGGTGACAGGTCCTTGGCTTCGAACTATAGACCAATAAGCCTTACCTCCATAGTGGGAAAATTTATGGAATCAATAATTGCCGAAGCAATTCGTAGCCATCTTGACAGGCACAGATTGATTAATGATTCTCAACACGGTTTTACAAAGGGGCGTTCCTGTCTTACGAATTTACTAACTTTTTTCACTAAGGTGTTTGAGGAGGTAGATCATGGTAATGAATATGATATTGTGTATATGGACTTCAGTAAGGCTTTCGATAGAGTTCCACACCAGAGGCTGTTGAGGAAACTTAGAGCACACGGAATAGGAGGAGAAATTTTTTCCTGGGTAGAGGCATGGCTGACAAATAGACAGCAGAGTTAGCATAAATGGGGAGAAATCAGAATGGGGGCACGTCACAAGCGGTGTTCCTCAGGGGTCAGTGTTGGGCCCGTTGTTGTTCACAATTTACATAAACGACATAGATGAGGGAATAAATACCGACATAAGCAAATTTACTGATGACACCAAAATAGGCCGTCCAATTCATTCTAATGAGGACATTAGAGCACTCCAGGATAATTTGAATAGACTGATGCAATGGTCGGAGAAGTGGCAGATGCAGTTTAATATTGACAAATGCAAAGTTCTAAATGTTGGACAGTTAAATAACCAAGCCACATATAAACTAAATAATGTAGATCTTAATACTACCGATTGCAAAAAGGATTTAGGAGTTCTGGTTAGCAGTAACCTAAAACCAAGACAACAGTGCATTAGTGTTCGCAATAAAGCTAACAGAATTCTTGGCTTCATATCTAGAAGTATAAATAATAGAAGTCCTCAGGTTGTTCTTCAACTCTATATATCCTTGGTTAGGCCTCATTTAGACTATGCTGCTCAGTTCTGGTCACCGTATTACAGAATGGATATAAATGCTCTGGAAAACGTACAAAGGAGGATGACAAAGATGATCCCATGTATCAGAAATCTTCCCTATGAGGATAGACTGAGGGCCCTGAATCTGCACTCTCTCGAAAGGCGTAGAATTAGGGGGGATATGATCGAGGTGTATAAATGGAAAACAGGAATAAATAAAGGGGATGTAAATAGTGTGCTGAAAATTTCCAGCCAAGACAGGACTCGCAGCAATGGTTTCAAGTTGGAAAAATTCAGATTCAGGAAGGATATAGGAAAGTACTAGTTTGGTAATAGAGTTGTGGATGAGTGGAACAAGCTCCCGAGTACAGTTATTGAGGCTAAAACGTTGTGCAGTTTTAAAAATAGGTTAGATAAATACATGAGTGGGTGTGGGTGGGTGTAAGTTGGACCTTACTAGCTTGTGCTGCTGGGTCTGGTACAGTGCTCCATCCTTGAGTGGGGATGACCAGACTGGGTGGGTTACTGGGATAATCCGGGGGGTGGGTCATTGGTCTAATCCGGGGGGGACATGGACCTGCTCCGCATGGTTCATTAGGCCTGTTGCAGCGTTCCTTCTTTCTTATGTTCTTATGTTTAGAAAAGAAGTTGAAGGTGTGGTATACAAATGCAGATGGGATAACAAATAAGTGTGAGGAGTGGCATGAAAGAATCAAGGAGACATCCCCAGGCATAATTGCACTCACAGAAACAAAGCTCACCAGGATGATAACAGATGCAATCTTTCCACCCAGATATCAAATCCTCAGGAAAGATAGAGGGAGAAGAGGGGGAGAAGGAGTTGCACTGCTAATTAAAAACCGGTGGGGATTTGAGAAAATGGAAGGAATAGATGGCATAGGCAAAAGGGGCTACTTAGTAGGAACAATCCAGTCTGAGGGCCATAAGGTGGTAACTGCAGTAATGTACAACCCACTACAGAACTGCAGGAGGCCAAGAGAAGAATATGACAAGAGCAACAGAGCAATGGTCGACACACTTACAGAGGTGGCCAGAAAAGCTCACATGGGGGGAGTAAAGTTACTAGTCATAGGTGATTTCAATCACAAGGAGACTGACTGGGAAAACCTGGAGCCCTATGAGGGTCCCAAAACATGGAGAGCCAAGATGATGGATGTGGTACTTGAAAACCTCATGTATCAGCATGTTAGAGACACTACCAGAGAGAGAGGTGAGGATGATCCAGCAAGACTGGACCTTGTATTCACCTTGAGTAGTTTGGACATTGAGGATATCATGTATGAAAGGCCCCTAGGAGCTAGTGATCATGTGGTTCTGTGCTTTGGAGAGAGTAGCCAGAACAGGATGGGAAAAACAAAACTACAAAAGGGGGGACTACACAGGCATGAGGAACTTCCTGCAAGACATTCAGTGGGAGAGAGAAATAGAAGGAAAATCAGTAAAAGAAATGATGGACTATATGACAACAAAATGCAAGGAGGCAGAGGAGAGGTTTGTTCCCAAGGGAAACAGAAATAATGGGAAGAACAGAACGAGTCCTTGGTTCACCCAAAGGTGTAGGGAGGCAAAAACTAGGTGTACTAGAGAATGGAAAAGGTACAGAAGACAGAGAACTCAGGAAAACAAACAGATCAGCCAAAGAGCCAGAAACGAATATGCACAGATAAGAAGGGAGGCTCAGCGACAATATGAAAATGACATAGCATCAAAGGCCAAGTCAGACCCGAAGCTATTGTATAGCCACATCAGGAGGGAAAACAACAGTCAAGAACCAGGTAATCAGACTGAGAAAGGATGATGGGGAGTTCTCAAGAAACGACCAAGAGGTATGTGAGGAGCTCAACACATGATTTAAAGAAGTATTTGCAGTGGAAACTGGTAGAACTCCAGGAAATCAGAACAGGGAGGTACACCAACAAGTGCTAGATGAGGTACACATAACCGAGGAGGAAGAAGAAGCTGCTATGTGAACTTGATACCTCAAAGGCAGTGGGACCAGACATCTCTCTGTGGGTCCTTAGAGAGGGAGCAGAGATGCTGTTTGTGCCACTAACAAAGATCTTCAACACATCCATTGAAACTGGGCAACTCCCTGAGGTATGGAAGATGGCAAATGTAGTCCCAATTTTTAAAAAAGGAGACAGACACGAGGCATTAAACTACAGACCTGTGTCACTAACGTGTATAGTATGCAAAGTCATGGAGAAAATCATCAGGAAGAGAGTGGTGGAGTACCTGGAAAGAAACAAGTGTATAATCGACAACCAGCACGGTTTCAGGGAAGGAAAATCTTGTGTCACAAACCTACTAGAGTTTTATGACAAGGTGACAGAAGTAAGACAAGAGAGAGAGGGGTGGATAGACTGCATTTTCTTGGACTGCAAGAAGGCTTTCGACACAGTTCCTCATAAGAGGTTACTGCAAAAGCTAAAGGATCAGGCACACATAACAGGAAAGGCACTACAATGGATCAGAGAATGCCTGACAGGGAGGCAACAACGAGTCATGGTACATGACGAGGTGTCAGAGTGGGCTCCTGTGACAAGTGGGGCTCCACAAGGGTCAGTCCTAGGACCTGTGCTGTTTTCGGTATATGTGAATGACATAACGGAAGGGATAGACTCAGAAGTGTCCTTGTTTGCAGTTGATGTGAAGTTAATGAGGAGAATTAAATCGGTCGAGGATCAGGCAGGACTACAAAGAGACCTGGACAGGCTACAAGCCTGGTCCAGCAACTGGCTCCTTGAATTTAACCCTGCTAAATGCAAAGTCATGAAGATCGAGGAAGGGCAAAGAAGACTGCAGACACAGTATAGTCTAGGTGGCCAAAGACTGCAAACCTCACTCAAGGAAAAGGACCTTGGCGTGAGTATAACACCGAGCACGTCTCCTGAGGTGCAAATCAATCAGATAACTGCTGCAGCATACGGGCGTGTGGCAAACCTAAGGATAGCGTTCCGATACCTCAGTAAGGAATCGTTCAAAACTCTGTACACCATTTACGTCAGCCCCATACTGGAGTATGCAGCACCAGTTTGGAATCCACACCTGGTCAAGCACGTCAAGAAATTATAGAAAGTGCAAAGGTTTGCAACAAGACTAGTCCCAGAGCTAAGGGGACTGTCCTACGAACAAAGCTTAAGGGAAATTGGCCTGACGACAGGAGGGCCCGGGGAGACATGATAACGACATATAAAATACTGCACAGAATAGACAAAGTGGACAAAGACAGGATGTTCCAGAGATGGGACACAGAAACAAGGGGTCACAATTGGAAGTTGAAGTCTCAGACGAGTCAAAGGGATGTTAGGAAGTATTTCTTCAGCCATAGAGTTGTCAGGCAGTGGAACAGCCTAGAAAGTGACGTACTGGAGGCGGGAACCATACATAGTTTTAAGACGAGGTTTGATAAAGCTCATGGAGCAGGGAGAGAGAGGACCCAGTAGCAATCAGTGAAGAGGCGGGGCCAGGAGCTATGAATCGACCCCTGCAACCACAAATAGGTGAGTACAAATAGGTGAGCACATACACAAACACACACACACACACACACACACACATAGGAAGTATTTCTTCAGCCACAGAGTAGTCAGTAAGTGGAATAGTTTGGGAAGCGATGTAGTGGAGGCAGGATCCATACATAGCTTTAAGCAGAGGTATGATAAATCTCACGGTTCAGGGAGAGTGACCTAGTAGCGATCAGTGAAGAGGCGGGGCCAGGAGCTCGGACTCGACCCCCGCAACCTCAACTAGGTGAGTACAACTAGGTGAGTACACACACAGGACCTATGACTCGACCCCTGCAACCACAACTAGGTGAGTACACACACACACACACACTCTTATACTGGCTTTTACTCTTATCTTTACCACCACTGAAGGTTGAATCTAAAGAAAGTACACATGTCTGCTGAATTTAGAGAAAGTAAATATGTGTATTGAGTGTAGAGAAAGTACACGTATGTTGAATTTAAAGAAAGTATAAATGTGTGTTGAAGTTAGAGAAAATAAACATGTGTGCTGAATTTAGAGAAAGTACACATGTGTGTTGGATTGAAAGTATACATGTGTATTGAATTTAAAAAAGTATACATTAGATGTGATGAAATGTAACTGAACATACATACTGTATTATATGACTAAATAACAAATAATTGACAACACTAATGTAAGTCACAGTGACCTTGATGGTCATTCTAACTTACAACTACATTATTGACCATCAGTAATGAGTCACAGTGACCTTGATGGTCATTCTAACTTACAACTACATTATTGACCATCAGTAATGAGTCACAGTGACCTTGATGGTCATTCTAACTTACAACTACATTATTGACCATCAGTAATGAGTCACACTGACCTTGATGGTCATTCTAACTTACAGATACATTATATTAATCACTGGCCAACACTCAATTTCTGGTCAATGATATTACACCGATTTTAGAATAAGTTTGTGGTGGTGATTCCGAATGTGTCATCTGTTTTGTTTGACTGTCAAGTTTTTGCTAAATTTGGTATCCCATTGAAAAACAAAAGATGTGAAAACTATATTGATCAAGCGGGACTAACTTACAAATCGCACTGAAATTATTTTTTAGATCATGAAAAAGTCAAGTAATACATACTAGTACTTGATAATAACAGGTTAACGTAGTAAGATAATTCAGATACCATTAATTACTACATATAAAAAAATTTTTGTACGATTTTCTTGTGTTTGTCATCAGCACAGTTTTGCTGAGTCAGCAATTATGCAATAAGACACATTTCAAGCTTTTAATGGATTTGTCTACAAACAGCTGCCAATCTCCTGGTCAATATTCCAGTCCCATTCGAAGAAGACCAGGATGTTATTCCAGTATACAAGTTGTTCATCTGGGCTGAAGTAAGGCAGGAGTTCAACCTCTCTTGTCCAATCTGTTATTTTAATTTCTTGCTATAGAATGTAAAGTTCTTCTGTTTTAGTTTGGATGCTAAAAGTTCAGATGTTTGCTTTGACAGACTGAAGTCATTTATCAGATCATTAAGTTCTTGAGAGAACTGCTGGGTTGTTGAAATACTTACTTCGTATTCACTTCCACTGCTGTCACCTGTGTTACATCCTAAACACTGATTTTCTTCAACATCTGACAATGGAAGGTCAAGCAGTGTTATAAACACTGGTATAGGAACATCTTCGCTATGTGACACAGGTCAACTTGCTGACTCCAAATCATGATATTCCCACTTGACTTTCTTGTATCGACTGAAACCTTTCACATTCACCATACAGAAATAACAATCGTCCTGGTGGTTTATCGGTTCTCTCCACACCATAGACACACTGAAGATTAAACTTTTCCTTAGCCCACTTATCTACTGTGGTAACATTCTACACAGATTTTGCAACCATATGGGGAGCCCAAGACTTGTCTTGTTCTCCAAGTGCCAATCCAAAATAAGCAAGATAAACTTGTTTTACAAAATTTGTGATGTTTTATCTTTGTTTTTAAAAATAATATTCGCCACAAATGTAGCAAAATACATTGGGATTGTTTAAGCAGACTCTTCGTGAAGAATTTATGTTCGTCTGGAAAAAAAATAAATAAAGGATGTAATATTGTCACCTGGTCGTTGTTGATACAACTCCTTTTGTTAAATATTAAATCATGTAAAAATAAAATTTTAATCCTTATTAAAACTATATATGTAAATTATGGCCACATATACAGGCGTTATGGCTAAGTTTCCTGTTAACTGAAGGTAGGTATGCAATATCTCACAAACTAGAGCCAATCTGAAAAATCTACTGTCATTTTCGAATTCACCAACACCAAAATACAGTAAATACCTTAAGAACATAAGAACATAAGAACGAAGGAACACTGCAGAAGGCCTACTGGCCCATGCGAGGCAGGTCCAAGTCTCCTACCGGCTTAAGCCAATGCACCCAACCTAGTCAGGTCAGGTCACATTGACTTAAGGGAGGAACACGGCAACCGACCTGGTAGCACAAGCTATCAGGTCTAACTCACACCCACCCACATCCACTCATGTATTTATCCAACCTATTTTTAAAGCTACACAACGTTCTGGCCTCTATAACGGTACTTGGGAGTTTGTTCCACTCATCCACAACTCTATTACCAAACCAGTACTTTCCTATATCCTTCCTGAATCTGAATTTTTCCAACTTAAAACCATTGCTGCGAGTCCTGTCTAGGCTAGATATTTTCAGCACACTATTTACATCCCCTTTATTTATTCCTGTCTTCCATTTATACACCTCAATCATATCCCCCCTAATTCTACGTCTTTCTAGAGAGTGCAGATTCAGGGCCCTTAGTCTATCCTCATAGGGAAGGTTTCTGATACATGGGATCAACTTTGTCATCCTCCTTTGTACATTTTCCAGAGAATTTATATCCATTCTGTAATAAGGTGACCAAAACTGTGCAGCATAATCTAAATGAGGCCTAACCAACGATGTATAGAGTTGAAGAACAACCTGAGGACTCCTAATATTTATGCTTCTTGATATGAAGCCAAGGATTCTATTAGCTTTATTGCGAACACTTATGCACTGTTGTCTTGGTTTCAGATTACTGCTAACCAGAACTCCTAAATCTTTTTCGCAATCCGTAATATTAAGATCTACATTATTTAGTTTATATGTGGCATGGTTATTGTCCTGTCCAACATTTAGAACTTTGCATTTGTCTATATTAAACTGCATCTGCCACTTCTCCGACCACTGCATCAGTCTATTCAAATCTTCCTGGAGTGCTCGAATGTCCTCGTCAGAATGAATTCGACGGCCTATTTTGGTGTCATCGGCAAACTTGCCGATGTCGCTCTTTATGCCCTCATCTATGTCGTTTATGTAGATTGTGAACAGCAGGGGGCCCAACACTGACCCCTGTGGAACACCGCTCGTGACACTTCCCCACTCTGATTTCTCCCCATTTATGCAAACTCTCTGCTGCCTATTTGTCAACCATGCCTCTATCCAGGAAAAAATTTCTCCTCCTATTCCATGTGCTTTAATTTTCCTCAATAGTCTCTGATGTGGGACCCTGTCAAAAGCCTTACTGAAGTCCATATACACAATATCATATTCATTACCATGATCTACCTCCTCAAATACCTTAGTGAAAAAAGTTAATAAATTCGTAAGGCAGGAACGCCCCTTTGTAAAACCATGCTGAGATTCGTTGATTAATTTATGCTTTTCAAGGTGGCTACGAACTGCCTCGGCAATTATTGATTCCATAAATTTTCCCACTATGGAGGTTAGGCTTATTGGTCTATAGTTCGAAGCTAAGGACCTGTCACCTGTTTTGAAAATAGGTATCACATTTGCCATTTTCCACTTATCTGGCACCATGCCAGTTTGTAGTGATATGTTGAAAAGATTAGCCAAAGGTGTGCTAAGCTCCTCTTTACATTCCTTTAGAACCCTTGCATACAGTTCATCAGGGCCTGGGGATTTGTTAGGTTTTAATTTATCTATTTGCCTAAGGACCATGTCACTTGTGACCCTAATAGTACACAGTTTATTATCGTCCTGTTCTACATAATTTATCATTACTGGAATATCGCTGGTATCCTCCTGTGTAAAAACTGAGAGGAAGTATGTGTTAAAAATTCTACACATTTCCTTATCACTGTCAGTGAGCTGACCCGAGGAACTTTTGAGTGGGCCTATCTTGTCCCTGATCTTACTTCTGTATACCTGAAAGAATCCTTTTGGGTTAGTCTTCGATTCTCTTGCAACTTTAACCTCATAATCTCTTTTTGCTTTTCTAATTCCCTTTTTTATTTCTCTCTTTAACTGAATATATCGATTTCTCAATTGCCCCTCTCCTCTTTTGATTTGCCTATATATGCCTCTCTTTTGACCAATCAGATATTTTAATCTATTGTTCATCCATTTAGGATCATTTTTGTTTGATCTGATTTCCCTATTTGGAACATAATTTGACTGAGCAGCTAGAACTATGCCCTGGAAAACATCATATCGGCAACCATCACCACCTACCTGACCCCTAGTCAGGTCATTCCAGTTCAGCCTACCTAAGTAATTTTTCAGTCCTATGAAATCAGCCAAGCGAAAGTCAGGGACGGAGACTTGATTGCCATTATTAGGGGAATTCCATGATATATTAAAACTGAGTGATTTGTGATCACTTTCCCCAAGCTCATCATTAACCTCAAGATTATTAATTAGTGTTTCCCTACTGGCAAGAACCAAGTCAAGGAGGTTATTTCCCCTAGTTGGCTCTGTCACAAACTGTTTTAGAAAACAATCCTGGATCGTATCAAGAAAGTCACCTGACTCTAAATTTCCTGTCAAATTGCTCCAGTCAATCTGTCTATAGTTGAAATCTCCCATTAGCACAACATTTTCGTATGTAGATGCCTTACGAATTTCGTCCCATAGAAGTTTACTGCACTCCCTATCAAGATTTGGGGCCCTGTAAATCACACCCAAAATTAGTTTTTCTCGGCCCTCGAGAAGCTGTAACCAAACAACAAAATACCTTTTATCAGTGGACTTCTAGTGGAGTCTAATGCAATGTTTGCAGCCTTCACAGAGACTCACACAAAAGATCACTTTGACAGTGAAATATGGATAAGTGGTTACAACCTTTTTAGATGCGACAGAAAAAACAGGCAACAAGGGGGGGTTGGCCTGTATGTCAAAGAGTCCCTTATCTGCACGGAGTTGCTGAACACCACAAATGAGGTAGTTGAAGTTCTATCAATAAAGATCGAGAACCAAAACCTAGTCATTGTGGTTGTATACAAGCCACCAGATACAACCTCCCAACAGTTCAAGGAACAGCTACTGAAAATCGATTACTGTTTGGAAAACCTTCCAGCTCCATCCCCAAACATCTTACTGCTTGGTGATTTCAACCTAAGGCATACAAAATGGAAAAATGTAGCAAATAATGTTATAGCTGAAACAATCCCCGGAGGTAGCGCAGATGAAAGGTCTCACACACATGAGCTACTAAGTCTCTGCGAAAAACACTCCTTAAGCCAGCAGATAGTGGAGCCAACAAGACTAGAAAACACACTTGACCTTATCTTCACAAATAATGAGGACCTGATAAGAGACATAAGAATATCAAAAACAACAAATTCCGATCACAATCTAATCGAAGTCCAGACGTACATGCATAGGGGTCCTGAACAGCAGAATGCATGTACCGGTGAAGGTGTCTTCACAAAATACAATTTCAACAACAAGAACATCAACTGGGACCAGGTAAACCATGTCCTAAACGAAACATGTTGGGAAGATGTCTTAAATGACATGGACCCAAACCAGTGCCTTGAAAGGATCAACTTCCTGGTAGCCGAAGCATGTTCTAGGCATATTCCCCTAAGAAAGAAGAAGAGCAGGAGTAAACTGGAGAGAAAAAGACGCTCCCTCTACAGAAGACGACGAAGAGTCACTGAGCTCCTCAGGAGTGCTAGAATATCTGATACACGAAAGGAGGCACTGACCAGGGAAGTGGAAACTATCGAACTTAAGCTAAATGACTCTTACAGGAACCAGGAGAGGCAGGAGGAGCTTAAAGCTATTAGTGAAATTGAAAGAAATTCAAAATATTTCTTTTCATATGCCAAAAACAAGGCAAATACCACATCTAGTATCGGGCCCTTACTCAGACAGGATGGGACTTACACAGATGACAACAAGGAAATGAGTGAAATATTGAAATCCCAGTACGACTCTGTGTTTAGTGAACCACTAATCGGTCTGAGGATCGACGACCCAAATGATTTCTTCATGAATGAGCCTCAAAACTCCATAAATGTATGCCAGATTTCCGACATTACCCTAACTCCGATAGATTTCGAAAAAGCCATTGACAACATGCCTATGCACTCAGCCCCGGGCCCAGACTCGTGGAACTCTGTTTTCATTAAGAACTGCAAGAAACCCCTCTCGCGTGCCCTAAGTACACTATGGAGGAGGAGCTTGGACATGGGTGAGATTCCACAGTCACTTAAAACAACGGATATAGCCCCGCTCCATAAAGGTGGCAGCAAAGCATTAGCTAAGAACTATAGACCAATAGCTCTGACGTCCCACATCATAAAAATCTTTGAAAGAGTGCTAAGAAGCAGGATTGCAAATCACCTGGATTCCCAAAATCTGCACAATCCAGGGCAACATGGGTTCAGGGCAGGTCGCTCCTGCCTCTCACAACTACTGGATCACTATGACATGGCCTTGGATGCACTGGAAGAAAATCAGAATGCAGATGTAATATACACAGACTTTGCAAAAGCATTTGACAAATGCGATCATGGTGTAATAGCCCATAAAATACGTGCTAAAGGAATAACTGGGAAAGTGGGGAGATGGATCTTCAACTTCCTAACAAATCGAACACAAAGAGTAGTGGTCAACAGAGTTAAATCGGAGGCTGCCATAGTGAAGAGCTCTGTTCCACAAGGCACAGTACTCGCCCCCATCTTATTCCTTATCCTCATATCAGACATAAACAGAGATATACACCACAGCACCGTATCATCCTTTGCGGATGATACTAGGATCTGCATGAGGCTGTCATCTGCTGAGGACGCGGTTAACCTCCAAGAAGATATAAACAAAGTTTTCCAGTGGGCGACGGTAAACAATATGATGTTCAATGAGGACAAATTCCAACTACTCCGTTATGGAAAACTGGAGGAGATAATAACTAGAACAGAGTATACTACTGACTCCGGCCATACAATAGAGCGGAAAAATAATGTAAGGGACCTGGGAGTAGTAATGTCTGAGGATCTCACTTTCAAGGATCACAACAGTGCCACGATCGCACGTGCAAAGAAAATGATAGGATGGATAATGAGAACTTTCAAAACGAGAGATGCCAAGCCCATGATGATCCTTTTCAAATCACTTGTTCTCTCTAGGCTGGAATACTGCTGTACATTAACATCTCCATACAAAGCAGGTGAAATCGCAGATCTAGAGAGTGTACAGAGATCCTTTACCGCACGTATAAGTTCTGTCAAGCACCTTAACTACTGGGAACGCTTGAAAGCACTTGACTTGTACTCGTTGGAACGCAGGAGGGAGAGATATATCATAATCTACACTTGGAAAATCTTGGAGGGAATGGTCCCAAATCTGCACACAGAAATCACTCCCTACGAAAGTAAAAGACTGGGCAGGCGATGCAAAATGCCGCCAATAAAAAGTAGGGGCGCCATTGGTACACTAAGAGAAAACACCATAAGTGTCCGGGGCCCAAAACTGTTCAACAGCCTCCCATCAAGCATTAGGAGAATTGCCAATAAACCCCTGGCTGCCTTCAAGAGAGAGCTGGACAGATACCTAAAGTCAGTGCCGGATCAGCCGGGCTGTGGCTCGTACGTCGGACTGCGTGCGGCCAGCAGTAACAGCCTAGTTGATCAGGCCCTGATCCATCGGGAGGCCTGGTCGTGGACCGGGCCGCGGGGGCGTTGATCCCCGGAATAACCTCCAGGTAACCTCCAGGTAACACAACAATTTAAATTGTCTCTGACATACATCGCTACTCCACCACCTTTCCTGTTGACCCTGTCAGTGTGGGATAATTTATAGCCTTGTATGTGACATTCAGAGGGCATCTCTCTATCTTTCAGATTGAGCCAGGTCTCTGTTATAGCAATAATATCTATGTCTCCTGCACTTGCAATTAATCTTAGCTCATCTATCTTATTTCTTACACTCCTGCTATTAGTATAGTAAACCTTAAGGGAGCTAGTCCCTTGCTGCCCTCTGCTGTCCCCCTTTGTTTGCTGACCTGATCTATTGTCTTTATTTATAACTTCATGCTGAATGCCTTTTATACATTTACTGTTTCCAACCCAAGTGTTGCAACCTGCTTGTTTCCCACACACACCCATACCTCTATCTTCCATCAGTTTAAAATCATAGGCATTTCACCAATGGCCTTCTCAATCGAGTCTGCAAGTGCTACCACCCCTGCCCCCGAGAGATGTACCCCATCCCTTGCATACCTATCATGTTTGCCATAAAAGTTGTTCCAGTTGTCAATGAATGGGATTGCAAGTTCCTTGCAGTATCTGTCTAGCCAGCAATTTACACCAATTGCCCTAGACAACCATTCATTTCCTACTCCCCTTCTAGGCAAGATGCTACATATGATTGGGATCCCTCCCTTAGACTTAATGAAATCTATAGCTGACCTGTACTTATCTAGCAGCTCTTCTCTCCTACCCTTCCCAATATCATTTCCACCAGCACTGAGACAGATAATGGGCTTGCTCCCATTACCTGACATGATATTATCCAGCCTGTTGACAATGTCCCCAACACCAGCTCCAGGGAAGCACACTCTATCTCTCATCTTCTTATTCCTATTACAAAAAGCACGGTCAATGTATCTTACCTGAGAGTCACCAACCACAAGAATGCGCTTACCTCCATTAGCAGGGGCAGTAGTACCCTTACCTTCACTGGCCACTGAAGTACATTCATCCTGAAGAACAGAGAAGCGATTTCCTACCTTCAGATCTTCACTCTTAACTTTCCTTACTCTGATGCGCCTTCCATTACTGTGAACTACTCGCCACTTGTAGCAGGTGCTGGGCTGCACCTCACTGCTGGTAGCCGTTGCTGCCTCCCCAACTACAGCCTCCTCACAGCGAGAGACAGACTGCACCTCGCTGCTAGAAGCCTCATTCCCCACAACTCCAGCCACCTCACACTCTCTCCCAGACCCATTGAGGTGGACCTTCAGCCTCCTAATCTCCTCCTGGAGAAGCAAGACCTCCTCCTTCAACTCTCCAACCTCAATTTTTAAAACACTGCAGAAGCAAGCCATGCTTTGTAACCGTCCACACTAATCCCCAAGGCAGCTCAGGGTCTGTGACCTCACGTGACAGGATATTCAAATATCTTTGTCAATAAATTCTATTTGTTGACCAGTGTAATAGGTCACAATGACTTTAATGATCATTCTAGCTTACGGCTACATTATTGACCACTACGTCAATACCGAAATTGTTGTTCCAGTTTGAAATACTCGCCATAAATTATAAATTATTATTATTATTATTATTATTATTATTATTATTATTATTATTATTATTATTATTATATTCATGGGGAAACACTCATACCGAAGGAGTAAAGAACCGCCTAGTGAATGGGAGGTGATGAAGGTTGATCTCAGGGAATTGTACCTCCAATTCCTTGGATTAAGAACCCGTCAGCAGCACGAGGGGACACGAGCTATGACTCGACCCCTGCAACCACAAATAGTTGAGTACACACACACACACACACACACACACACACACACACACACACACACACACACACACACACACAGGATGCCTCCACCGCCATCAGGATATTCGGGTCGGCCATGAGGATATTCGGTCAGGCGGCCACGGGCGGGTATCAGTAACCTCTGGGCCGTTAAGTCTCACGCTCCGCCAGGTCACAGACCACAGGATATTGTGGTCCTCTCTCAAAACTCCCAGCCTCGCCTCGTCTTTAATGGCGTATACACACTCCTCTTGGATATACACTGTATATACACATGCTCAAGCCTTTGCGAGACACATAAACGATGGATATACACCAACGCATTCCAGGTTAGGTTCAGAATGATTTTTGCGAAATTACTGCATACACAAATTTTCGCTTGTCTTATATGGCAAGGTGATTGTTGCTATTTAAGCCAAGATCACAAGTTTTACATATCCGGCACGATTTATATATATATATATATTTTTTTTTTTTTATTATCACACCGGCCGATTCCCACCAAGGCAGGGTGGCCCGAAAAAGAAAAACTTTCACCATCATTCACTCCATCACTGTCTTGCCAGAAGGGTGCTTTACACTACAGTTTTTAAACTGCAACATTAACACCCCTCCTTCAGAGTGCAGGCACTGTACTTCCCATCTCCAGGACTCAAGTCCGGCCTGCCGGTTTCCCTGAATCCCTTCATAAATGTTACTTTGCTCACACTCCAACAGCACGTCAAGTATTAAAAACCATTTGTCTCCATTCACTCCTATCAAACACGCTCACGCACGCCTGCTGGAAGTCCAAGCCCCTCGCACACAAAACCTCCTTTACCCCCTCCCTCCAACCCTTCCTAGGCCGACCCCTACCCCGCCTTCCTTCCACTACAGACTGATACACTCTTGAAGTCATTCTGTTTTGCTCCATTCTCTCTACATGTCCGAACCACCTCAACAACCCTTCCTCAGCCCTCTGGACAACAGTTTTGGTAATCCCGCACCTCCTCCTAACTTCCAAACTACGAATTCTCTGCATTATATTCACACCACACATTGCCCTCAGACATGACATCTCCACTGCCTCCAGCCTTCTCCTCGCTGCAACATTCATCACCCACGCTTCACACCCATACAAGAGCGTTGGTAAAACTATACTCTCATACATTCCCCTCTTTGCCTCTAAGGACAAAGTTCTTTGTCTCCACAGACTCCTAAGTGCACCACTCACTCTTTTTCCCTCATCAATTCTATGATCCACCTCATCCTTCATAGACCCATCCGCCGACACGTCCACTCCCAAATATCTGAATACGTTCACCTCCTCCATACTCTCTCCCTCCAATCTGATATTCAATCTTTCATCACCTAATCTTTTTGTTATCCTCATAACCTTACTCTTTCCTGTATTCACCTTTAATTTTCTTCTTTTGCACACCCTACCAAATTCATCCACCAATCTCTGCAACTTCTCTTCAGAATCTCCCAAGAGCACAGTGTCATCAGCAAAGAGCAGCTGTGACAACTCCCACTTTGTGTGTGATTCTTTATCTTTTAACTCCACACCTCTTGCCAAGACCCTCGCATTTACTTCTCTTACAACCCCATCTATAAATATATTAAACAACCACGGTGACATCACACATCCCTGTTTAAGGCCTACTTTTACTGGGAAAAAATTTCCCTCTTTCCTACATACTCTAACTTGAGCCTCACTATCCTCGTAAAAACTCTTCACTGCTTTCAGTAACCTACCTCCTACACCATACACTTGCAACATCTGCCACATTGCCCCCCTATCCACCCTGTCATACGCCTTTTCCAAATCCATAAATGCCACAAAGACCTCTTTAGCCTTATCTAAATACTGTTCACTTATATGTTTCACTGTAAACACCTGGTCCACACACCCCCTACCTTTCCTAAAGCCTCCTTGTTTATCTGCTATCCTATTCTCCGTCTTACTCTTAATTCTTTCAATTATAACTCTACCATACACTTTACCAGGTACACTCAACAGACTTATCCCCCTATAATTTTTGCACTCTCTTTTATCCCCTTTGCCTTTATACAAAGGAACTATGCATGCTCTCTGCCAATCCCTAGGTACCTTACCCTCTTCCATACATTTATTAAATAATTGCACCAACCACTCCAAAACTATATCCCCACCTGCTTTTAACATTTCTATCTTTATCCCATCAATCCCGGCTGCCTTACCCCCCTTTCCATATATATATATATATATATATATATATATATGTATATATATGTATATGTATGTATATATATGTATATATATATATATATATATATACATACATATACATATATATACATATATATACATATATATATATATATATATATCTACAGAGGACCTCAAATCTGCAATCAAATTAACATCCACCAGGACTCTGACACACATCCCCAAAGCAGCTCGCCCTCAAGCTGCTAGCAAATTCACTGACCTTCTGAAGAAAGTCAACGATGCTCCTTCAAACAACAGATCCTGGCACAACTTGCTGCTTTTTGGCAATGCCTGTTTGGCTGTCCCACCAAGGAGGGACAAGTCACTAGCAACACATGTTATTAGGACAATAAATGCATTCCCAAGGGATGACAACCTCGTCCGTCTCCCCCCTAGGGCGACAAACACCCGCCGGGCAAATGCCAACAACAGGACACCCGACACCTCAAAAATCAGAGCCCAAATTAGCAAAAAAATAGAAGAGGGTAATACTATTGGAGCTTTGAGACTTATAACCAGTGAGGATACCATCGCTCCCAAGGACGTCAGCACGGCGCAAGCTCTGAAGGACAAACATCCACCCAGGGCTCCCAGTACCAACATTGACCTCCCTGACATTGCAGCAGGCGAAGAACATCTAACCTTACAGGATGCTGATGTGTATAAAGCTGCTATGTCATTTCCACAGGGTTCAGCAGGAGGTTTCACCGGTTTAAGGCCTCAACACTTAAAGCAAATACTCAATCCAGCACTCGGTGAGGTTTCAGAGAGGCTGCTATCTGAACTCACCAAATTTTCCAACCTGTGCCTGGCTGGCAGTGTCCCAGAGGCCATCAGACCCTTTTTCTTTGGTGCCTCATTGTGTGCCCTCCGGAAAAAGGATGGCGGAATCAGGCCCATTGCAGTGGGTAACACCCTTCGGCGCCTAGTCGCCAAGGCTGCAGTAAGAAGGGTGAGTCAAGAGGCTGCTGCAATGCTGAAACCAACTCTGCTCGGTTTCGGCGTTCAACAGGGCTGTGAAGCAGCTGCCCACGCAGCACGAGTATATATCAAAAACATGTCCTATGAAAAAGCCTTGGTCAAATTGGACTTTGCCAATGCTTTCAACTCAGTCAGAAGGGATGCTGCTCTCCAAGCAGTTTATAGAAACTTCCCTTCCCTTTATCCCTTCATAGAATCGTGTTATAGTGTGACTTCCAAACTATTGTTTGGGGACCATGAAATTGACTCGTGTGAGGGCGTGCAACAGGGGGACCCTCTCGCCCCCTTTCTATTTTGTTTGGTCATCAAGGAAGTCACGGAGGCACTCTCCAGCGAGCTCAATATCTGGTTCCTGGACGATGGTACCCTAGCTGGCACAACAGAATCTCTCCTGGAGGACATCAGTAAAATTAAAGACATGGGAGAAAGCCTGGGCCTTTCTTTAAACCCCACCAAATGTGAAATAGTTTCTACCAATCAACAGATGATCCAGAATATTAGTGCCGTTTTACCAGGAGCATGAGCCATTGATCCAGCCAATAGCACTCTCCTCGGTGCTCCTCTTGGGTCCAATGCCATCGATCTGATCCTAGGAAAAAAAGTCTCAGACCTCCGGACGATGGAAAGCAGGATGAAAGACATTGACACACACGATGCCTTCTACCTACTCACCAGGTGCCTGTCAATCCCAAAACTTACCTATTTTCTGAGATGCTCCCCAGCCTTCAGCAGTCCAAAACTCAAGGAATATGGCTCTCTCCTGAAGGCCATGCTAGAGAGTGTATTGAATCTTTCCCTTGACGATGGACAGTGGTTGCAAGCCTCACTTCCGGTCAGGCTTGGAGGGATAGGAGTATGCAGATCCTCCCAGATTGCTCTACCAGCTTTCCTATCCTCTTCCATTGCATCAAACGAGTTGATAAGACAAATTCTTCCTGACACCCTCAGTGACTCAGCAGGAATAGAAGACCCTAGCTATGTCAGTGCCATCACCGAATGGGAGACTCTTGCTGCTCCAGCACCAAACCCTAGTGCACCACTGGCTCACAAACAGTCAAGCTGGGATAGCCCAATTGCTGAAAAGGTGCTTGCCAACATGCTCAGGGCTGCAACATCAGATAGGGAGATTGCCCGTCTCCAGGCTGTGAGTGCACATCACTCCGGGCACTTCCTCCAAACAGTTCCCATATCAGCAATGGGAATGCGACTCGACCCTAAGACCCTCCATATTGCAGTGGCTCTGTGCCTTGCTGCTGCAATTCACACAGAATATATGTGTATTTGCGGCGAAGTGCAAGCAGACCAATACGGTCTACATGGTCTTAATTGTTCCAAAACCAAGGGCTGGCATGCAAGACACAATGAGGTCAACGACATCATTAAGAGAACCCTTGCTACAGCTGGATGCCCTGCCGAGAGGGAGCCACGATCACTTGCAGCAAACAATACCCACAACCCAGCAAACCGCCCCGACGGGATCACCATCTATCCTTGGAAGAATGGCAAGCTCTTAGCATGGGACTATACCTGTGTGTCCACACTGGCTGACACCTATATCCATCACAGTGTGGGGCGACAGGGAGGAGCTGCTGACCACAGGGAGGAGTACAAGATCAGCAAGTACAGGGACATTAGCCAACAGTATCAATTTGTCCCAGTGGGATCAGAGACCTTGGGATCATGGGAAAAAAATGCCACACGTTTCCTTAAAGAATTGGGTTCCAGACTCGACACCACCAGGGACCCAAGGGCAGCCACTTTCATGTTCCAGCGCCTCAGCGTCGCCATCCAGAGGGGAAATGCTTGCTGCATACTTGGCTCACGTCCAGCCTCGGGGGAGCTGGAGGAAATTCATGATCTTTGATACATTGTGCCATTGTATTCATGTTTATGTTTTTTTCTGTAAATGTATTTTGTTTATTAATAAATGTTCACATAGAATAAAAAATATATAGGGGGTGGTAGGAGAAGAAAATATTCAAACAGCTCCGGGGAGAACCTTGAGTTTTCTCTGAGGTACGTTTATTGTCTTCTCTGAGGATGAGGGTCCCCATTCCAGCTATAGAGGTGGTACTTCCCTATATATATATATATATATATATATATATATATATATATATATATATAATATATATATATATATATATATATATATATATATATAGATATATATATATATATATATATATATATATATATATATATATATATATATATATTTGTTTTTGTTTTTTTATATATATATATATTTCTATATATATATATATATGTCGTGCCGGATATGTAAAACTGGTCAATTAGCAAGAACTCATTTAAAATTAAGTCCTTTCTAAAAATTTCTCTTAGACATTTAAAGATATATTTTTTTCATTAATGTTAATGTAAAAATTTATGATTTTGCACCAAAAGAATCTTAGAAAACTTACTAACCTTATTATAACAAGAACAATTTATTTTAGCCTAACCCAACTAAATATATTTTAGATTTGTTTACTATAATTTAATACTAAACAAACACAGTGAAGTATATATTTTTCGCTAGGTTCAGAATGATTTTGGCGAAATTATTGCATACACAAATTTTCGCTTGTCCTATGTGGCAAGATGAGCGTTGCTATTTAAGCCAAGATCGCAAGATCTGCCTATTCGGCACGACATATATATATATGCAAAACAACCACGGGGGGAGTAGAATGATAGCTCTAGGCTATTCGTGTTGCAATCAACACATCATCAGGAGCTTGCAAAGTTGCAGAGAGGAGGAAGATGTCCAAGCCCATACTATCCCGGGGAACGTCTTCACTGCTACCAATGGTCACTTAATGCCTCTATATGGGAAACGCCTCTTCTACCAGAAGCTCTGGTTACGTGGTGTCTACACATGCGTGGTTTGGCGACACAAGACTTTTAATTTTCTTATTGGAGAAGCATCATTTGTCATCAGGGTCTTTGTTAGAGGAATGACATGTATTCTAGTTTATATTCTATTTTTGAAGTCCTCTTTTACGGCGGAGTTTAGTCGTCGAAAGGAGGGGGGGGGGTGTCATGACCAAGGTCATAATGAGATCAATTTATATATGTATTATCCACTTAATATTATACTCGGGGTTTCTTTAATATTAGCTAAATTAAAGATTCCACTAGTTTATAATATTATCTGATTTAGGAATATACCCGGGTATGATGTGTATATATATATATATTTATGTATTTTGAGTAATGTGTTGGGTAGGTAGGTAACAGCTGGCTAAGAGTTGAAACAAGGTATGTCCTTGGAGGGTAGTTTAGCCTACTATTCCCTCTTCCCTTTGGCGAGTTTATGTCATGTAGGGATTAACTGTGTTAATTCAGTTCGCTCTCTCTGCCGACTCAGTGTGCATTGACTGAGCTACCCCTCCAGTACTCCACCTTATTCTCACTTGGATAGAGAATTATGTTGTATAAACTCCGGAACCAGCTTGAGGTTTATTCTGAAGTGAAGTCTGCGGACAGTTATATACTGCTACATTCAGTTTACGATGTGATGACTGTGTCAAGTTTAGAACTTTAAGTGATGTATTCCTTATGCCAGGGAGTTACTCAGTGAAGGTGTCCCTTCTCAATGGATATACTCGCGTACAAGTAATGTCCTTATTGAGGAAGCAGTAATATTCCTCTGATCATTTAACAAGTGTAGTGACCATATTGATGTACATTCTATTTAAGTGGTTTCTTATGTGAATGAAAGTTTCTTATGAAGTGATATTTAATAGATATTTATCAATATCTAAGAAGTGTTTAAGCATTTAAATAAAAAGAAACTAGAAAAGGCTGAGTAACTATTATTTGTGCCTTACATTTCTAAGTTTGGAAGTATCTTCTCATTCTATGAAGTGTATTGTTACAGAGTGCACTAACCTGGCTAAAGATTAAGATTCGAACCGTAACAGATTTTAAAAATTCATGGACTGTTAGAAGCATTCTGATTAAGAATTAATCAAACAGCATGCTGGTTGAGTCTACAGAACTGGTTGTAGTGGTTGCAGTCTCTCCTATGTAGGGGAAACTGGAAAGCCTCTAGAAGTGAGGATATCACAACACCATTATTTGATGTGTAGCACAGGACTCGAACGTGGTTTTCAACCACATTAGAGCTTCTAATAACCTGGCAAACTGGCAGGAAGCAAGAGTCATCTTTCCTTGTTCCTCTTGGCTTGAAAGGAATATTGTAGAATCGGCAATTATTAAGCATGATAAGTATTCATTATACAATATCAGTGGTGGGTTGTTCAAATTAGATTCATTTTTAGACGAGGCAAAAGTACACAGTCAAAAATTGCGCTATTATACAAATGCACTGGATTGTCTTAAATGAAGTGCCACACCGAAGAATTAGGGCCTATTTTTTCCTTCATTTTCTGAAGGTTGAACCAGAGTTTGCCTTGGAATCCTGTGAGATGAATAACTATGGCCGTCTTCCTTGTAATTACAGATGTCTCCCCCCCCCTTTAAATGTCTATTGTAATGAGCCCCATTTCCCTTGTGAAACTTATAGATGCGTCCCTTGAAAGGGTTCTGTTTTTGTCCCTTAAATGGACCCACCTTCTTGTGTATGGTTACTGCATAGATAACTGCCAGTGACTTCTATATCACTCGTAATATAATTGTGTATGTAAAATTACTTACAGCGGAGTCTGACCGATTTTTTGACAATTGCCATGTTACATTCGTTTAGGCTACTAGCACAATATTGGTGCTTGTGGGTTTCTTCTAATGCTGTAATATTCAACCTTTCTGGCTATGAGCATTGGTATGCCTGGGGACATCTTCTGTGCTCTTCTCTCTTCTCTCTCTCTCCCTCACTCCAGTAAAGATGTCCTTGATCATATTTGTTTGGACATCCTCCTCTTATTTGCAACTTTATAAGCTCCTGATGATATGCTGATTGCAACACACAAGGCCTAGAACTATCATTCTACTCCCCCAGTGGTTGTTTTGCATCTTGTATAACTTGATTTGCGATATTTGCATATGTATATATGTATATGTCGTGCCGAATATGTAAAACTGGTCAATTAGCAAGAACTCGTTTAAAAAGTCCTTTCCATAATTTTCTTTTATAAGTTTAAAGATATATTTTTTTCATTAATGTTAATGTAAAAATTTTTAATTTTGCTCCAAAAGAATCTTAGAAAACTTACCTAACCTTATAACAAGAAAAATTTATTTTAGCCTAACCCAACTAAATATATTTTAGATTTGTTTACAATAATTTAATACTAAATAAACAGTGAAATATATATTTTTCGTTAGGTTCAGAATGATTTTGGCGAAATTATTGCATACACAAATTTTCGCTTGTCTTATATGGCAAGATGAGCGTTGCTATTTAAGCCAAGATGGCAAGTTCTGCCTATTCGGCACGACATATATATATATATATATAATTATATCTGTGTGTGAACCCCCGACTTACGATATTAATCTATTCCCGAGAGCACATCGTAAGACGAAAATATCGTAAGTCGAATTAATTTTCCCCATAAGAAATAATGGAAATCAAATTAATCCATTCAAGACACCCAAAAGTATGAAAAAAAAAAATTACCATATGAAATATAATTTTCCTACACAAAAAGGATACATGCACAATATATATTGTACATGTACTAGTATACTAAATGAAGAATAAATGAAGATGTAGTGATGAGTCAGTGTCCTGGGAGTGCCTTTTCCTCCTGAGTAATGTAGGTCTTGTTTGGCATTTTCTTCCAGAAAATGCCTAATCACACTGTATGCCACTACAATTCTTAAATCTCTTAAACCAACCTTTGCTGGCCTTAAATTCACCAATATGAGTGCTAGTTCCAGGCATTTTTTCCTGTTCACCTGGATGTTAGTCAACTGGTGAGGGTCGCATCCTGGGGGATAAGATTGAGGACCCCAATGGAAATAAGTCGGACAGTCCTCGATGACGCACTGACTTTCTTGGGTTACCCTGGATGGCTAACCCTTCGGGGTTAATTGTTTCTCGGTATTCTCGATAAGCCACACCAACAACAGTCTCTCACATCTTCGAGTAGTACAGCTGACCGTGGTGCAGCAGTAGCAGCAGCTGACCATGGTGCGCAGCACCCGACTGCGGTGCAGCAGCAGCATCGATCAAAGGTGCAGCAGCAGCATTCCGGATCAAAAAGAAAAAGCAGCAGCACTCGACTGCGCAAGTTAAGTTGTTACTCACCGTTAAAAGTGTTAAGTTGTTCCGATCAGCAGCAGCAGCAAAAATTCGACCGTGCAAAGTGCTGTTAAGCACCTGACTGTGCAAGCAAGCAGCACCTGATCAAGCAGTGCTGTTGTTATTCGACCAGCAGCAGCGAAAGCAGCACCTGACTGCGCAAAAGCAGCAGCAGCACCTGGACAGCGCAGCAGCAGCAGCACCCGACTGTTGCGCAGCAGCAGCACCTGACTGTGCAGCAGCAGCACCTGACTGCGCAGCAAGTTGTTGCATTCCGATCAGCAAAAGTGTTGTTGTTAATTCGACTGCGGTGTTACAGCACCTGACTGCAAAGCAGCAGCAGCACCTGACTGCGCAGCAGCACCTGACTGTGCAGCAGCAGCAGCACTCTGACTGTTGGCGCAGCAGCAGCACCTGACTGTGCAAGCGTTGTTAATTCGACTGCGCGGCGCAGCAGCACTCCGACTGCGCAGCAGCAGCAGCACCTGATCAGTGCGCGTTGCTGTTAACTGATCAGCGCAGCGCAGCAGCCGACTGTGGTTGCCGTTGCGCAGCCGACTGCAGGTGTTAAGCGCAGCCGACTGTGGCGTTGCAGCTGACTGCAGCAGCAGCAGCAGCCGACTGTTGGCAGTTACAGCCGACTGCGCAGCAGCGTTGGCAGCCGACTGCAGCAGCAGCAGCAGCAGCTGATCAGCAGCGTTACAGCAGCCGACTGCAGCAGCAAGCGTTAAGCAGCCGACTGCGTTAAGCAAGCAGCAGCCGATCATGCGCAGCAGCAGCAGCGATCGCAGCAGCAGCAGCAGCTGATCGGCGCAGCAGCAGCAGTTTGAGTTTGTTGCGCAGCAGCAGCAGCCGATCAGCGGTGCAGCAGCAGCAGCCGATTGTGGCAAGGCGTTAGCTGATCAGCAGCAGCAAGCAGCAGCGACTGTGGTGCAGCAGCGCAGCCGATCGTTAAAAAGCAGCAGCAGCAGCCGACTGCAGCAGCAGCCGGACGCGCGGTGCAGCAGCAGCAGCCGATCAGCGGTGCAGCAGCAGCAGCTGACCAGCGCGGTGCAGCAGCAAGCAGGCTGATCAAAGGGCTTGGCAGCAGCCGACTGTTGCGCAAGCGCGCAGCCGACTGCAGCGTTGCCGCCGACTGCGCAAGCGTTGTTGCGCCGACTCGCGCGTTGCTGTGCGTCGATCAGCAGCAGCAAGCAGCAGCCGATCAGCGCGTTGCTGGCAGCCGATCGTTATGTTGTTACAGCCGACGGTGCGCGCGCTGTTGCTGACCGCAAGCGTTGTTGCGCAGCTGATCAGCAAAGGTTAAGCGCAGCCGACTGTTGCGCAGCAGCAGCAGCCAGACTGAGCGCAAGCTGCTACAGCAGCCGACTGCGCGGTAAGCGTTACAGCTGACTGTTGTTGTTAGCCGATCAGCAAGGTTAAGCAGCAGCCGACTGTAGCAGCAGCAGCAGCTGACTGTGCCGGTGCAGCAGCAGCTGACTGTTGGTGCAGCAGCAGCAGCCGATCAGCGCAGCAGCAGCAGCCGACTGTGGTGCGTTGCTAAGCAGCCGACTGCGCAGCAGCAGCAGCAGCTGATCGTTAGCGTTGCCGCGCAGCCGATCGCGGCGCAAGCGCAGCCGACTGTGGTGCGCGTTAAGCAGCCGATCAGCAGCAGCAGCAGCTGACCAGCAGCAAGCAAGCGCAGCTGACTGCGCGTGCCAGCAGCAGCAGCCGATCGCTGGGCAGCAGCAGCCGACTGCGTGTTGTTGCAGCCGACTTGCAGCGGCAGCAGCAGCAGCCGACTGCGTTAAGTGTTGGCAGCCGACTGTGGCGCGCAGCAGCCGACTGCGCAGCAAGCAAGCAGCAGCCGATCAGCAGCAGCAGCAGCAGCCGACTGCAGCAGCAGCAGCAGCTGATCAGGTGCAGCAGCAGCAGCCGACTGCGGCAGCAGCAGCCAGCAGCTGGACTGTGGTGCGCAGCAGCAGCAGCTGACTGCGTGCAGCAGCAGCAGCTTATCAGCAAGCGTTAAGCAGCTGATCACGTGCGTTGCTGCGCAGGCCGATCAGCGGCGCAAAGCGCGCGCAGCTGATCAGCAGCAGCAGCAGCAGCTGACTGTGTAAAAAGCGGTTGTGCTGACTGCGCAGCAGCAGCCGACTGTTATGCAGCAGCAGCTGATCGCGCGCAGCGTTGTTAGCTGATCAGCGCAGCAGCCGATCAAAGGTGCAGCAGCAGCCGACTCGTGCAGCAGCAGCTGATCAGCGTGCGTTAAGCAGCCGATCAGCAAAAAGCAGCAGCTGATCAGCAGTGCAGCAGCAGCTGATCAGGAAAGTAGCAGCAGCTGATCAGCAGCAAGCAGCAGCGATCAGCAGCAGCAGCAGCTGATCAGCAGCAGCAGCAGCTGACTGCGGTGCGCAGCAGCCGATCAGCAGCAGCAGCAGCCGACTGCGAGGCTGCTAAGGCAGCTGATCGTTATGCAGCAGCAGCCGATCAGCAGCGTTGCCAGCCGACTGTGGCGCGCAAGCAGCAGCAGCCGCCGACTGTGGCGTTGCCGCGCGGCAGCCGATCGTGGTGCAGCGCTGCTGCTGCCAGCCGACTGTGCGGTGCAGCAGCGTTGCTGCTGGCAGCCGACCGCGTGCGCGTTGCTGGGCAGCAGACTGCGGCGCAAGCGTTGTTGCGCAGCCGATCAGGCGCGTTGCTGCTGTCACCGTAGCAGCAAGGCAGCAGCTGATCGGCGTTGCTGCTGGGCAGCCGACTGTGGTGCAAGTGTTGCTGTTGTTAAGCTGACTGTGCGGTGCGCTGCTGCTGTTGCCGACCGGTGGTGCAAGGCGTTAAGCAGCAGCTGACTGTGGCAGCAAGCGCAGCCGATCGTGGCGCAAGCGTTGCTGGTACTGGACTGCGCGGCGCAGCAAGGCAGCCGACTGTGCAGCAGCAAGCGTTGCTGCGCAGCCGACTGTGCGGTGCAGCAGCAGCAGCCGGATCAGGTACAGCAGCAGCAGCTGACTGCAGCGTGCAGCAGCCGATTGCCGTGCGTTGGCAGCCGACTGCAGCAGCAGCAGCTGATTGGCGCAGCAGCAGCTGACTGTTGCAGCAGCAGTTACCAGCGCAGCAGCAGCAGCCGATCAGGATGTTAGCAGCAGCAGCTGATCAGGTGCGTTGTTGGCAGCAGCCGACTGCAGCAGCAGCAGCAGCTGACTGTGGCAGCAGCAGCAGCAGCAGCAGCTGACTGTTAAAAGCAGCGCAGCCGATCGCGCGCAGCGTTACAGCCGACTGTGGTGCAGCAGCAAGCAAGCAGCCGATCAGCGGTGCGTTGCTGCGCAGCAGCCGATCAGCAGCAGCAGCAGCCGACTGTTATGCGCAGCAGCCGACTGCGCAAAAGCGTTGTTAAGCAGCTGATCGCGGTGCAGCAGCAGCTGATCAAAAGGAGCAAGCAGCAAAGGATCACAGCAGCAGCAGCAGCTGATCAGAGCAGCAGCAGCAGCAGCCGACTGTGGCGTTGCTGTTGCGCCGATCAGCAGCGTTGCTGCTGTTGCAGACTGTGGTGCAGCAGTTGTTGGGCAGCAGCTGACTGTGGCGCGTTAAGCGCACCAGCAGATCAGCAAAAAGCGGCAGCAGCCGATCAGGTGCAAGGCGTTGTTAAGCAGCCGACTGTGGCAGCAAGCGTTAAGGCAGCCGATCAGCGAGCAGCAGCAGCAGACCGTAGCGGCGCGTTGCTGTTGCGCAGCTGACTGTAGGCAGCAAGTTACTAAGCAGCAGCTGACTGTGGTGCAGCAAGCGCGTTAGCCGACCGTGGTGCAGCGGTGTTACTGCGCGTTGTGCCGACTGTGGTACAGCAGCAGCAGCTGATCAGCAGCAGCAGCAGCCGACTGCGCAGGTGCAGCAGCAGCTGATCAGCAGCAGCAGCAGCTGATCGTTGCGCAGCAGCAGCCGATCAGGAGCGTTAGCAGCGCAGCGACCGTGGCGCAAGCGCGCGCAGCAGCCGACTGTGGTGTGTTGCCAGCAGCAGCGCCGACTGCAGCAGCAGCAGCAGCCGACTGCGCAGCAGCAGCAGCCGACTGTGCGCAGCAGCAGCAGCGATCGCGCAGCAGCAGCAGCCGACTGTGCGGTGCAAGCGCGTTGCTACAGCAGCTGATCGTGCGCGCTGTTGTTAAGCCGATCTTCAGCAAGTGCCGTTGCCGACTGTTGCGCAGCAGCCGACTGCGTGTTAAGTTACAGCCGACTGTGGTGCAGCAGCAGCCGATCAAAAGCGGCGCAGTTGCGCGCCGGACTGCAGGCGCGCGTCGACTGCGGCGCAGCAGCAGCAGCCGACTGTTGCGCAGCAGCAGCCGACGGCGGCGTTGCCAGTACGATCAGCGCGCGCAGCCGACCGCAGTGTTGTTAAGCAGCCGACCGTGCAAAAGCGTTGTTGGCAGCCGACCGCGCGCGTTGCCAGCAGCCGATCATGCAAGCGTTGCCAGCCGACTGTTGGTGCTGCTGTTAGCTGACTGAAAGCAAAAGTGTTGCAGCAGCCGACTGTGAGCAGCAGCAGCAGCCATCGCGCAGCAGCAGCTGATCAGGTGCAGCAGCAGCTGACTGCAGTAAAAGGTGCGCAGCTGACTGTGCAGGCAGCAGCAGCTGACCAGCAGCAGCAGCAGATCAGCAGCAGCAGCGCCGACTGCGGAGCAGCAGCAGCAGATCGCGTTGCGCAGCAGCAAGTTGCTAAGCAGCAGCCGACCAGGTGCGTTAAGGCAGCTGCGCAGCAGCCGATCAGCAAGCGTTGCTAAGCAGCCGATCGTTAAAAGTGTTAAGCAGCCGACTGTGCGTTGCTGTTAAAGCCGAGCGCAGCACAGCAGCCGATCGTGGCGCAGCAGCAGCAGCCGATCAGGGTGCAGCAAGGCGCGGCAGCTGATCAAAAAGTTGCTGCGCAGCAGCCGACAGGCGCAGCAGCAGCAGCAGCTGACTGTGGTGCAGCAGCAGCAGCTGATCAAAAGGTGCAGCAGCAGCCGATCAGGTGCGCAGCAGCTGACTGTGCGGTGCAGCAGCCGACTGCAGCAGTTGACTGCGCAGCAGCAGCAGCCGATTGCGGTGCAGCAGCAGCGACTGTGGCGGCAGCAGCAGCAGCAGCTGACTGTAGCAGCAGCAGCAGCAGCTGACTGTAAAAGAGCAGCAGCAGCAGCCGATCAGCAGCAGCAGCAGCAGCTGACTGTGGTGCGTTAAGGCAGCAGCTGACTGTTGCAGCAGCAGCAGCTGATCAGCAGGTGTTGTTACAGCCGACTCAGCAGCAGCAGCAGCAGCTGACTGTGGTGCAGCAGCAGCAGCAGCGACTGTGGTGCAGCAGCAGCAGCAGCAGCTGACTGTTGGTGCAGCAGCAGCACCCGGACTGTTATGCGTTGCGCAGCAGCCGATCGTATGGTGCAGCGCGAGCAGCCGACTGTTGCGCAGCAGCAGCAGCGACTGTGGCAGCAGCAGCAGCCGATCAGCAGCAGCAGCAGCCGATCAGCAGCAGCAAGCGCGCAGCGATCAGCAGCAGCAGCAGCAGCCGATCAGCAGCAGCAGCAGCAGCTCGATCAGCAGCGCTGTTACAGCTGATCAGCAGGTGCAGCAGCTGACTGTTGCGCAGCAGCAGCAGCCGACTGCGTGCGTTAAGTTAGCTGATCGTGCAGCAGCAGCAGCTGACTGCGCAGCAGCAGCAGCTGACTGCGTGCAGCAGCAGCAGCTGATCAGTAAAAGTGTTAAGCAGCCGATCAGCAGCAGCGTTAGCCGATCAGGAGCAGCAGCAGCAGCTGACTGAAAGGCAGCGCAGCAGCTTGATCGGTGCAGCAGCAGCAGCTGACTGCGGTGCAGCAGCAGCTGATCGGGCAGCAGCAGCAGCTGACGTGTGTGTTACAGCCGATCAGCAGCAGCAGCAGCCGACTGTGGTGCAGCAGCAGCAGCAGCAGCTGGATCAGGTGTTGCGTTGCTACAGCGACCGTGCGCAGCAGCAGCAGCAGCTGATCAGCAGCAGCAGCAGCTTGATCGTGGTGCAGCAGCAGCAGCAGCCGATCAAGCGCAGCAGCAGCAGCTGACTGGCGCGGTGCAGCAGCAGTTGATCAGCAGGCAGCAGCAGCTGACTGTGAGCAGCAAGCAGCAGCAGCCGACCGTGCAGCAGCAGCAGCAGCAGCAGCAGCTGACTGCAGCAGCAGCAGCGCGCGCAGCTGACTGCGGCGGCAGCAAGCAGCAGACTGTGGTGCAGCAGCAGCAGCAGCAGCTGATTGCGGGAGCGTGCAAGACCAGCAGCAGCAGCAGCCGATCGCGCAGCAAGCAGCAGCCGACTGCAGCAGCAGCTGACTGTGTGGTGCAGTTACAGCAGCAGCAGCAGCTGATCAGCAGCGCAAAGTTACAGCAGCAGCAGCAGCTGACTGTGGTGGCAGCAGCAGCAGCTGACTGGCAGCAGCAGCAGCTGACTGTGGCGCAGCAGCACGACTGGCTACAGCAGCAGACTGTGTTGCGTTAAGCAGCAGCAGCAGCTGACCGTGGTGCAAGCAGCAGCAGCAGCTGACTGTGCAGCAGCCGACTGTGGTGCAGCAGCAGCAAGTTGCGCTTTGACTGCGCGCAAAGATACGCAGCAGCCGATCAGGTACAGCAGCAGCAGCTGATCAGGTACAGTTGTTGTTAGTTGATCAGCAGCAGCAGCAGCTGACTGTGGCGCAGAAGGACTGCAGCAGCAGCAGCCAACCAGGAGCGTTAAGCGTTAAGCAGCCGACTGTGGTGCAGTGCCGTTGCTAAGCAGCAGCCGACTGCGTAAGCGCAGCAGCCGACTGTGGTGCGGTGCCGTTGGCAGCAGCTGACTGTGTGCGTTATGCGCAAGCAGCCGATCGTGTGCAGCAGCAGCAGCAGCAGCTGACTGTGGTGCAGCAAGCGCAGCAGCCGACCGTAAGTGCAAGGCAGCAGCAGCCGACTGCGGTGCAGCGTTACGCGGCGCTGATCAGCAGCAGCAGCTGACTGCGCAGCAGCAGCCGACTGTGGTGCTAAGCAAGCGTTGTTTGACCGTGCGCAGCAAGCGGCGCAGCCGACTGTGGTGCAGTTGCTGGCAGCTGACCTGGTGCAGCAGGCAGCAGCAGCTGATCAGCAGCAGCAGCAAGGCAGCCGATCAGCGCGCGCTAAGCAGCAGCAGCTGATCAGCAGCAAGCAAGCGCAAGCAGCCGATCAAAGGTGCGTTGGCGCGGCAGCCGATCAGGTGCGTTAAGTTGTTGTTAAGCTGATCATGGTGCGCGTTGTTGCTGTTAGTGCCGACTGTGGAAAGTGTTGCTGCAGCAGCTGATCAGCAAGTGTTGCCAGCCGACTGTGGCGCTGCCAGCCGACTGCGTGCAGCAGCAGCTGATCAGCAGGCAGCGGCAGCCGATCGTGCAGCAGCAGCAGCTGACTGCAGTGTTAAAAGCAGCCGATCAGGCGTTGCTGCTACAGCTGACTGTGAAAGGTTAAGCAGCAGCAGCCGACCAGCAGTGTTAGCAGCCGGACGAGCAGCGGCAGCAGCCGACTGCAGCAGCAGCAGCTGACTGCGGAGCGTTGGCAGCAGCAGCCGATCAGCAGCAGCGCAGCAAGCAGCTGACCGTGGTGCAGCAGCAGCAGCAGTAGCCGACTCCGTGGTGCTGCTGCAGCTGACTGCGCGTTGCTGCGCAGCCGACTGTGTGCAGCAAGAGCAGCAGCAGCTGACTGCGCGCGCAGCAGCAGCAGCTGATCAGCAGCAGCAGCAGCCGATCGCAGCAGCCGATCAGCAGCAAGCGTTGCGCCGACCGCATGTTAAGCAGCAGACTGCGGTGTTGTTGTTACAGCAGCTGACTGTGGTGTTGCTGTTGGCGGCAGCAGCTGACTGTGGTGCGTTATGTTGTTGGCAGCCGATCAGCAGTGCAAAGCGGCAGCAGCGCTGACTGCAGGCAGCAGCAGCAGCTGACTGTGGTGTGCGTTGCGCAGCCATTCGTGTACAGCAGCAGCAGCCGATCAGGCACAGCAGCAGCAGCTGACCAGGTACAGCAGCAGCAGCTGATCAAGCAGCAGCAGCTGACTGCAGGCAGCAGCAGCCGACGCGCGTTGGGCAGCCGACTGCAGCAGCAGCAGCCGATCAGCAAGCGTTGTTAGCCGACTGTGCGCAAGCGCCGATCAGCGTGCGGCAGCTGATCAAAAGGTGCAGCAGCAGCCGATCAGGCAAGCAAGGCGCTGACTGCAGCAGCAGCAGCCGACTGCGGAGCAGCGCAGCGGGCAGCCGACTGCGCGGCGCGTTGGCGGGCAGCAGCCGACTGTGGTGCAGCAGCAGCAGCAGCAGCCGATCGTGCAGCAGCAGCAGCAGCAGCCGACCAGCAGGCAGCAGCAGCAGCAGCAGCAGCCGATCAGGCGCAGCAGCAGCAGCGTTGAGCAGCAGCAGCCGATCGCGGTGCAGCAGTTAGCAGCAGCGAAGCCGATCGCGGTGCAGCGTTGCTGCGCAGCAGCCGACTGCAGCAGCAGCCGACTGCAGCAGCAGCCGACTGCAGCAGCAGTTGCTACGATTCAGCAGCAAGCAGCAGCCGACTGCAGCAGCAGCCGATCGGCAGCAGCAGCAGCAGCCGATCGGTGCTATGCAGCAGCAGCAGCTGATCAGCAGCAGCAGCAGCAGCTGACTGCGCAGCAGCAGCAGCAGCTGATCAGGCGCGTTGCTACAGCCGATCAGCAGCAGCAGCAGCAGCTGACTGTTGGCAGCAGCAGCTGATCAGCGTGCAGCAGCAGCAGCTGATTCAGCAAGCAGCAGCAGCAGCTGATCAAAAGGTGCAGCAGCAGCTGATCAGCAGCAGCAGCTGATCAGCGGTGCAGCAGCAGCCGATCAGGCAGCAGCAGCAGCCGACTGCAGCAGCAGCAGCCGATCAGGGCAGCAGCAGCAGCTGACTGCAGCAGCAGCAGCCGACGCGCAGCAGCAGCTGACTGCAGCAGCAGCAGCCGACTGTAGATGTTAAGCAGCCGTGATCGCGGAGCAAGCAGCAGCCGATCAGGCAGCAGCAGCCGACTGCGGAGCAGCAGCAGCTGATCAGCAGCAGCAGCAGCAGCAGCAGACTGCAGCAGCAGCAGCAGCAGCAGACTGTTGGTGCAGCAGCGTTGGGCAGCAGCAGCAGACTGTGCGGTGGCAGCAGCAGCAGCAGACTGTAGCAGAAGCAGCAGCAGCAGACTGTGGTGCAGCAGCAGCAGCAGCAGATCAGCAGCAGCAGCAAGCAGCAGCAGATCAGTGGTGCAGCAGCAGCACAGCAGATCAGCAGCAGTACAGCAGCAGCAGACTGTAGTGTTGCTGTTGCGCAGCAGACTCAGCAGTTGTTGTTAAGCAGCAGATCGCGCAGCAGCAGCAGCAGCAGCAGATCAGCAGCAGCAGCAGCAGCAGCAGCAGATCAGCAGCAAGCAGCAGCAGCAGCAGACTGTGCAGCAGCAGCAGCTGACTGCGAGCAGCAGCAGCTGATCAGGAGCAGCAGCAGCTGACGTGGTGCAGCGTTGTTGCGCAGCAGCAGACTGTGCAGCAGCAGCAGCAGCAGCAGATCAGGGTGCAGCAGCAGCAGCAGCAGACTGTTGGTGCAGCAGCAGCAGCAGACTGTGGTGCAGCAGCAGCAGCAGCAGACTGCAGCAGCAGCAGCAGTGATCAGCAGCAGCAGCAGCAGCACCAGCAGCAGCAGCAGCAGCAGACTGTGGTGCAGCAGCAGCAGCAGCAGCAGACTGTGCGGTGCAGCAGCAGCATTACAGCAGATCAGCAAAGTGTTGTTGTTGTTAGCAGACTGTTGGTGCAGCAGCAGCAGCAGCAGATCAGCGGGTGTTGCTGTTGTTTTCGACTGCGCAGCAGCAGCAGCCGATCGCGCGTGCAGCAGCAGCAGCCGACTGTTATGTTAAGCGCAGCCGATCAGCAGTGTTAAGCAGCAGCCGGACTGTGGTGCAGCAGCAGCTGATCGTGCGGCGCAGTTAAGCAGCAGCCGACTGTGGTGCGCGTTACAGCAGCCAAATCGTTGCGTTGTTGCTAAATGACTCAGTGTTAAGCAGCAGCCGATCAGCAGCAGCAGCAGCAGCTGGATCAGCAGCAAGTTGTTAGCAGCCGATCAGCAGCAGCAGCAGCAGCTGACTGTGGTGCAAGGTGCGCAGCCGACTGTGCAGCAAGCGTTACGCAGCCGATTGTGCTGCTGCAGCAGCTGACTGCGCGTGCAAGTGGCAGCAGCTGGATCAGGCAGCAGCAGCGCTGATCAGCAGTAAGCGTTGTTGCGCCGACTGCGCGCAGCAAGGCAGCCGACTGCAGCAGCAGCAGCCGACTGCAGCAGCGTTGACTCAGCGTGCAGCAGCTGATCAGCAGCAGCAGCTGGATCAAAGGTGCAGCAGCTGATCGCAGCAGCAGCAGCCGACCAGCAGCAGCAGCAGCTGACCGGTGCAGCAGCAGCTGACTGCGCAGTAAGCAGCAGCTGACTGTGAAAGCAGCAGCAGCAGCTGACTGGTGCAAGCAGCAGCAGCAGCCGATCGTTGGTGCAGCAGCAGCTGACTGCGCAGCAGCTGACTGTGGTGCAAGCAGCCGATCAGCAAGTGTTAAGCAGCCGATCAGCAGCAGCAGCGGCTGACTGTGCAGCGTTGTTGCGCCGATCACAGCAGCAGCAGCCGATCAGTGCGCAGCAGCTGATTCAGCAGCAGCAGCAGCTGACTGTGCAGCAGCAGCAGCTGATCAGCAGCAGCAGCAGCTGATCAAAGGTGCAGCAGCAGCTGATCAGGCAGCAGCAGCAGCCGATCAAGCGGTGCAGCAGCAGCTGATCAGCAGCAGCAGCAGCTGACTGCGGTGCAGCAGCAGCTGACCGTGCAGCAGCAGCAGCTGATTTGCAGCAGCAGCTGATCAGGTGCAGCAGCAGCTGACTGCGGTGCAGCAGCAGCTGATCAGCAGCAGCAGCAGCAGCCGACTGTGGTGCAGCAAGGCAGCCGACTGCGCAGCAGCAGCCGACTGCAGCAGCAGCAGCCGACTGTGCAGCGCAGCAGCAGCAGCTGACTGCGGTGCAGCAGCAGCCGACTGCGGTGCAGTTAAGCAGCAGCCGACTGCGGTGCGTTGCTGCAGCAGCCGACTGCGCAAGCGTTACAGCAGCCGACCGTGGCAGCGTTGCGCCGACTGCAGTGCAGCGCTAAGCGCAGCAGCCGATCGTGGCGCAGCAGCAGCAGCAGCAGCCGACCGTGGCGCAAGCGTTGCTGTTGCTAAGACTGTGGTGCAGCAAGCAGCAAGCGCAGCCGACCAGGTGCAGTTAAGTTGCGCAGCAGCTGACCGTGCGAGTTGTTGGCAGCCGATCAGCAGCAAGGTTGTTGCGCAGCCGACAAAGTGTTAAGGCAGCCGACTGTGGTGCAGGCGGCGAGCGTTGCAGCTGATCGGTGGTAGCGTTGTTGCCAGCAGCCGACTGTTGCGCGTTAAGCAGCAGCTGACTGTGGTGCAGCAGCAGCAGCCGATCAGGTGTTAAGCAGCAGCAGCCGATCGCGGTACAGCAAGCAGCAGCCGACTGTGGTGCGTTGGCAGCCGACTGCGCAGCAGCAGCAGCCGATCGCGCGGTGCAGCAGCAGCCGACTGTGGGCAGTGTTAAGCAGCCGACTGCGCAGCAGCAGCAGCCGACTGCGGTGCAGCAGCAGCCGACTGTGGCGCAGCAGCAGCCGACTGCGCAGCAGCAGCAGCCGATCAGGGATGTTAAGCGGCAGCAGCTGATCAGCAGCAGCAGCGTTGGGCAGCCGACTGTGGTGTTGCTGTTGCGCCGACTGTGGTGCAGCAGCGTTGCGCTGATCAGCGGCAGCAGCAGCCGATCAGCAGCAGCAGCAGCAGCTGACTGTGGCAGCAAGCAGCCGATCAGGCGCAAGTTGCTGCTGCGCAGCCGACTGTGGTGCAGTTGCTGTTGTTAGCTGACCAGCGCGTTGTTAAGCAGCCGGATCAGCAAGTGCTGCGCAGCAGCCGACTGCAAAAAGCAGTTAAGGCCGACTGCGAGCAGCAGCAGCTGCATCGGCAGCGTGCTGTTAAAGGATCAGCAAAGCAGCAGCAGCAGCTGATCAAAGGCGTTAAGTTAAGCAGCCGATCAGCAGCGTTGCTGTTGGCAGCAGACTGTGCATGTTAAGCTAAGCGCAGCTGACTGTGGCAAGTTGCTGTTAACCAGCAGACGCAGCGCGTTACAGCAGCTGATCAGGTGCAGTGTTACAGCAGCAGCAGCTGACTGTGGTGCAGAGCAGCAGCAGCTGACTGTGGAGCAGCGCAGACTGTAGCAGCAGCAGCAGCTGACTGTGGTGCAGCGTTGTTGTTAAGCAGCTGACTGTGGTGCAAGCAGCAGCAGCAGCTGACTGTGGTGCAGCAGTTACAGCAGCAGCACGCCGATCAGGCAGTTAAGCAGCAGCCGATCAAAGCAGGCAGCAGCAGCTGACTGCAGCAGCAGCAGCCGACTGTGGTGCAGCAGCAGCTGACTGTGCAGCAGCAGCAGACCGTGGTGTACAGCAGCAGCAGCAGCCGACTGGTGCGCAAGCGTTACAGCCGACTGTGGTGCAGCAGCAGCAGCAGCAGCTGACTGCGGTGCAGCAGCAGCAGCAGCTGACTGTTGCGTTAAAAGCAGCCGACTGCAGCGGCAGCAGCACATCGCAGCAAGCGTTGTGCCGACTGTGGTGCAGTGCGCAGCTGACCGTTGCAGCAGCAGCTTTGACTGTAAGCGTTAAGCAGCAGCCGATCGCGCAGCAGCAAGGCAGCTGACTGTGCAGCAGCAGCAGCAGCAGCAGCTGACTGTGGTGCAGTTACTGTTAAGCAGCTGACCGTGCGCAGCAGCAGCCGATCGCGTGCGCGTTGCGCTGACTGCGCAGCAGCAGCAGCTGATTAAAAGGTGCAGCAGCAGCTGACTGCGCAGCAGCAGCAGCCGATCGCGGTGCAGCAGCAGCTGACTGTGCAGCAGCAGCAGCTGATCAAAGCAAGCAGCAGCCGACTGTGGTGGCAGCAGCAGCAGCTGATCGCGGTGCAGCAGCAGCTGATTTGCGCAGCAGCAGCAGCCGATCAGCAGCAGCAGCAGCAGCTGATCAGGTGCAGCAAAGCAGCAGCTGACTGCGCAGCAGTTAAGCAGCTGATCAGCAGCAGCAGCAGCAGCTGATCAGCAGCAAGCGTTACAGCTGATCAAAAAGCAAGGCAGCCGACTGTTGCGCAGCAGCAGCCGATCAGCGTGCGCAGCAGCCGACTGTTATGCAAGGCAGCCGATCAAAAGCAGCAGCAGCAGCTGACTGCAGCAGCAGCAGCCGACTGGTGAGCAGCAGCAGCAGACTGCGGTGCAGCAGCAAGCAGCAGCAGCCGATCGTGCGTTGAGCAGCGTTGGCAGCTGTTGTGCCGACCGGTGCAAGGCGGCTAAGCGGGCCGATCAGGTGCAAGGCAGCAGCAGCCGACTGTGGTGCAGCAGCAGCAGCCGATCAGCGGCGCAAGCGTTGTTGGCAGCCGATCAGCAGCAGCAGCCGACTGTTGGCGCGTTGTTAAGCAGCAGCTGACTGTGGTGCGTTGAGCAGCAGCAGCTGACTGTGCAAGCAGCAGCTGACTGGTGCAAAGTGCTGGCGCAGCCGACTGTTAGTGCAGCAGCAGCCGACTGTGGTGCGTTGTTGCGCAGCCGATTCGTGGTGCAAAAGCAGCAGCAGCGCTGACTGTGGTGCGTTAAGCAAGCAGCAGCCGACTGCGGTGCAAATGTTAAGCGGCAGCTGATCAGCAGCAGCAGCAGCAGCTGACTGTGGTGCAGCAGCAGCGCAGCCGACTGTGCGAAAGCAGCAGCAGCAGCAGCCGATCAGGAAGTTGTTACAGCAGCTGATCGGGCAGCAGCAGCAGCAGCTGATTGTGTGCAGCAGCAGCAGCTGACTGTAGCAGCAGCAGCAGCAGCTGATTGCGGTGCAGCAGCAGCAGCTGATCAGCGGTGCAGCAGCAAGAAGCTGACTGTGTGCAGCAGCAGCTGACTGTGTGCAGCAGCCGCAGCTGATCAGGCAGCAGCAGCAGCAGCTGACTGTGGTGCAGCAGCAGCAGCTGACTGTTGCGCAGCAGCAGCCGACGCAGTGTTAAGCAGCAGCAGCCGACTGTGCGCAGCAGCAGCAGCTGACTGTTAGCAGCAGCAGCAGCGACTGTGGTGCAAGCAGCAGCAGCAGCCGACTGTTGCGCAGCAGCAGCAGCTGACTGTGGTGCAGCAGCAGCAGCCGACTGTGGTGCAGCAGCAGCAGCCGACTGTGGTGCAGCAGCAGCAGCCGACTGCAGTGCGGTGCAGCAGCAGCTGATCAGCAGCAGCAGCAGCGATCGCGGAGCAGCAGCAGCAGCTGACTGTGGTGCAGCGTTGTTGCAGCAGCTGACTGCGGTGCAGCAGCAGCCGACTGTGGTGCAGCAGCAGCTGATCAAAGAAAGCAGCAGCCGATCAGGCAGCAGCAGCTGATCAGCAGCAGCAGCAGCCGACTGTGGTGCAGCAGTTGCTGCGCAGCAGCCGACTGTGCTGCGTTGCTGGCAGCTGACAGGCGCAAAGCAGCAGCAGCCGACTGCAGCAGCAGCAGCTGATCAGAAAAAGGCGCAGCAGCCGACTGCAAGCAGCAGCAGCAGCCGACTGCAGCAGCAGCAGCCGGATCAGCAGCAGCAGCAGCCGACCGTGGAGCAGCAGCAGCAGCAGCAGCAGCCGACTGTGGTGCAGCAGCGCGCGTTAAGCGCAGCCGATCAAAGGCGCAGCAGCAGCAGCAGACTGTGGTGCAGCAGCAGCAGCAGCCGACTGTGGCGTTACAGCCGACTGTGCAGCAGCAGCAGCCGATCGTGGTGCAGCAGCAGCAGCATATGTTGATCAAAAAATGTTGTTGCAGCAGCAGCTGACCGTGGCGCAGCAGCAGCAGCCGATCAAAAGGTGCAGCAGCAGCCGATCATGGTGCAGCAGCAGCCGATCAGCGCGAGCTGTTAAGGTGACTGTGCTGCAGCGTTGCTGTTGTTAGCCGACCAGCGGTGCAAGCGCAAGCGCGCCGACTGCGCGTTGGGCGCAGCTGACCGTGGTGCAGCACAGCAGCAGCCGACTGCGGTGCAGCAGGCAGCAGCCGATCAGGTACGTTAAGCAAGCAGCCGATCAGGTACAGCAGCAAGCAGCCGACTGTGGTGCGTTAGCAGCTGACTGCGCAGCAAGCAGCCGATCAAAAGCAGCAGCAGCAGCCGACTGGTGCGGAGCAAGTTGCTGTTGCGCAGCCGATCAGGTGTTAAGCGCAGCAGCAGCCGACTGTGGTGCGTTGCTGCCAGCAGCCGACTGTGGCGCGCGTTGTAAGCGCTGTTGCGCCATCGCGGCGCGTTGCTGCAAGCAGCAGCCGATCGTGGAAAAGCGCAAGCAAGCGGCAGCCATCTGAGCGCAGCAAGCTGCGCCAGCAGCCGACTGCGGCGTTGCTGCTGGCAGCCGACTGAAAGCGGTGCGTTAAGCGCAGCAGCCGACTGTGGTGCGTTGTTGCTAAGCAGCCGACTGCGCGGCGTTGCAAGCAGCAGCCGATCAGGCGCGTTGCTGCTGCAGCCGATCAGTTGCGCGTTAAGGCGCAGCCGACGGTGGGTGCGCGTTATGTTGCCAGCCGACTGCGGCGTTGCTGTTATAGCTTTCGATCAGAAAAGTGTTACGTTAAGCAGCCGACTGCGCAGCAAGTTACAGCTAAGCAGCCGACTGCGAAAAGTGCTGCTGTGCCGACTGCAGGCAGCAGCCGATCAGCAGCAGCAGCAGCCGATCAGCAAAGCGTTAAGCAGCCGACTGTGGCAGTTAAGCTGGCAGCCGACTCAAAGCAGCAGCTAAGCAGCCGATCAGCAAAAGTGCTGCAGCAGCCGATCAGCAGCAGCAGCAGCCGACTGTGGCTGCTGTTAAGCAGCAGCCGACTGCGGCGTTGCTGCGCAGCAGCCGACTGTGGTGCAAGCTGCGCGTTGGCAGCCGACCAGCAGGCGTTGCTGCTGCTAAGCAGCCGACTAGCAGCAGCAGCAGCTGACTGTGGTGCAGCAGCAGCAGCAGCTGACTGTGGTGCAGCAGCAGCTGACTGTGGTGCAGCAGCAGCTGACTGTGGTGCAGCAGCAGCTGACTGTGGTGCAGCAGCAGCTGACTGTGGTGCAGCAGCAGCAGCTGACTGTGGTGCAGCAGCAGCAGCTGACTGTGGTGCAGCAGCAGCAGCTGACTGTGGTGCAGCAGCAGCAGCAGCTGACTGTGGTGCAGCAGCAGCAGCTGACTGTGGTGCAGCAGCAGCAGCTGACTGTGGTGCAGCAGCAGCAGCTGACTGTGGTGCAGCAGCAGCAGCTGACTGTGGTGCAGCAGCAGCAGCTGACTGTGGTGCAGCAGCAGCAGCTGACTGTGGTGCAGCAGCAGCAGCTGACTGTGGTGCAGCAGCAGCAGCTGACTGTGGTGCAGCAGCAGCAGCAGCAGCTGACTGTGGTGCAGCAGCAGCAGCAGCAGCTGACTGTGGTGCAGCAGCAGCAGCAGCAGCTGACTGTGGTGCAGCAGCAGCAGCAGCAGCTGACTGTGGTGCAGCAGCAGCAGCAGCAGCAGCTGACTGTGGTGCAGCAGCAGCTGACTGTGGTGCAGCAGCAGCAGCTGACTGTGGTGCAGCAGCAGCAGCAGCAGCTGACTGTGGTGCAGCAGCAGCAGCTGACTGTGGTGCAGCAGCAGCTGACTGTGGTGCAGCAGCAGCTGACTGTGGTGCAGCAGCAGCAGCAGCTGACTGTGGTGCAGCAGCATCTGACTGTGGTGCAGCAGCAGCAGCAGCAGCTGACTGTGGTGCAGCAGCATCTGACTGTGGTGCAGCAGCAGCAGCTGACTGTGGTGCAGCAGCAGCAGCAGCTGACTGTGGTGCAGCAGCAGCAGCTGACTGTGGTGCAGCAGCAGCAGCTGACTGTGGTGCAGCAGCTGACTGTGGTGCAGCAGCAGCAGCAGACTGTGGTGCAGCAGCAGCAGCAGACTGTGGTGCAGCAGCAGCAGCAGACTGTGGTGCAGCTGACTGTGGTGCAGCAGCAGCTGACTGTGGTGCAGCAGCAGCTGACTGTGGTGCAGCAGCAGCTGACTGTGGTGCAGCAGCAGCTGACTGTGGTGCAGCAGCAGCTGACTGTGGTGCAGCAGCAGCTGACTGTGGTGCAGCAGCAGCTGACTGTGGTGCAGCAGCAGCTGACTGTGGTGCAGCATCTGAAGCTGCCACAACAGCAGCAGCAGCAGCTGAAGCTGCCACAGCAGCAGCAGCTGAAGCTGCCACAGCAGCAGCAGCTGAAGCTGCCACAGCAGCAGCAGCTGAAGCTGCCACAGCAGCAGCAGCTGAAGCTGCCACAGCAGCAGCAGCTGAAGCTGCCACAGCAGCAGCAGCTGAAGCTGCCACAGCAGCAGCAGCTGAAGCTGCCACAGCAGCAGCAGCTGAAGCTGCCACAGCAGCAGCCGCTGAAGCTGCCACAGCAGCAGCAGCTGAAGCTGCCACAGCAGCAGCAGCTGAAGCTGCCACAGCAGCAGCAGCTGAAGCTGCCACAGCAGCAGCAGCTGAAGCTGCCACAGCAGCAGCAGCTGAAGCTGCCACAGCAGCAGCAGCTGAAGCTGAAGCTTTGCATAACAAGCGGCTTTGTATATAGTATGTCATAAATGTCAGGCTTGTATACCTTGTACATGTACTTGTACTTATATAATGTCGTGCTGAATAATATATATATATATATATATATATATATATATATATATATATATATATATATATATATATATATATATATTATATTGTTACCCCTGAATGGGTCACAATGTATATAATGTATATTTCCTGTTCATATAATTTTATATTGCTTATATTTGCGATATTAGCTAAATCATAAATATATTGCTTTATATTATTAATTGATTTAGTTATATTATTAGGTAGGATGCAACATTTATGTATTATTCAGTGCTCATAGTTCGAGTGTTAGGTAGCTGACAGCATTGTCTAACTAATGTATTATCGCTCCACTTGTTTCGCTGCCAGCTTCTGTGTTGCTGGGCAGCAGCAGTCCACGGAGAGTCACGTGATCAAGGTGGGGTGATCACAAATCACCTGGAGTAGTCTGCCTGGGCTGCACTGGCTCTTGTCTGTTTGACATACCTTCCAACAAGATGTGCCTCTCCAGCTCCCTTGATGGCCCTTGTTGGAAGATCGTCTCTGTTGCGTTCTTGTTGTTGGTTCTGTGTAACTCTGTTCACAGAACATAGCCTAGACTTAGTGATTTTCGATGTTGTACTGAGGTTGTCGCATAGACACTCTGAGCAACTCAGGTCCTGAGCTGTAGCTTCTGACCTAATTTGTACTGGTATCTGTGTACTGTCAGTCGGGGATTTTCTAATGCTGAACTTAGATTCAGTAGTATGGGAGTTTTGTGACTTTTGTGGAGGATCTGCAGATGGTCCCTACTTAGTGTCGTTATATTATCTCCTTGTTCCTGATTCTGTGTTGCTGTTGCTGGTTATATTGCTGTTCAGCTTAACAGTCGTTTTATTGTTCAAGCAAGCTGTTCTGATTGCCAGGTTGGTCAAGAAGTTAGTTTGTGAGGACTTTTAGTCAGTCACTGGTTAAGTCTAGTAGAGTCTTGAGACATAGCGAATTACTTAGAGCACTTAAACACACACACACACACACACACACTTGTATATATTTGTACCAGACGGTACTTAAAAGCCATAAAGATGTGATATGTGCCTTCAGCACAATACTACTGAACACGAGAGAAGTGTAGGAACTTGTATCCTATATTATATTCAATTGATTACTTTAACTTTGATATTATATGCCTAGGCGACTTTTTTGTTGTTATTAAACTTATTAAATTTTAATTTCTTTAGTAGCCTATCGGTTATAATCCTGAAGCACTATTGAATCTTACTAAATTCTAAAGGATAATTGGACCAGGATACTGACTACTTGTTACAAAAACCCAGTAACAGGCTGGATGCTAGAAGGGCAGTCCTTTCTAGTATTCACAGGAGATCTCTATGCTTATTAGATATCGTGTTTTTTGTAACTAATATATATATATATATATATTATATATATAATTATATATATATAATATATATATATATAATGTATATATATATATAAATATATTATATATATGATGGGACCCGCCTCTGGTGCAAATTGTGGGACCCACAGCCTCGGAGAAATGGATAAAAAGGCTTCGAGGAGAAATATTTGGATTTCTTCCTGAAGCCATCTGAATATTTCACTTTACCCTGCTGCCCCATCTTTTAATTTTTTACTAAGTATATTTTATTATATAATATGGTACACAACATAAGAACATAAGAACATAAGAACGAAGGAACACTGCAGAAGGCCTACTGGCCCATGCGAGGCAGGTCCAAGTCTCCTACCGGCTTAAGCCAATGCACCCAACCTAGTCAGGTCATGTCACATTGACTTAAGGGAGGAACACGGCAACCGACCTGTTAGCACAAGCTATCAGGTCCAACTCACACCCACCCACATCTACTCATGTATTTATCCAACCTATTTTTAAAGCTACACAACGTTCTGGCCTCTATAACGGTACTTGGGAGTTTGTTCCACTCATCCACAACTCTATTACCAAACCAGTACTTTCCTATATCCCTCCTGAATCTGAATTTTTCCAACTTAAAACCATTGCTGCGAGTCCTGTCTAGGCTAGATATTTTCAGCACACTATTTACATCCCCTTTATTTATTCCTGTCTTCCATTTATACACCTCAATCATATCCCCCCTAATTCTACGTCTTTCTAGAGAGTGCAGTTTCAGGGCCCTTAGTCTATCCTCATAGGGAAGGTTTCTGATACATGGGATCATCTTTGTCATCCTCCTTTGTACATTTTCCAGAGAATTTATATCCATTCTGTAATACGGTGACCAAAACTGTGCAGCATAATCTAAATGAGGCCTAACCAAGGATGTATAGAGTTGAAGAACAACCTGAGGACTCCTATTATTTATGCTTCTTGATATGAAGCCAAGGATTCTATTAGCTTTATTGCGAACACTTATGCACTGTTGTCTTGGTTTCAGATTACTGCTAACCAGAACTCCTAAATCTTTTTCGCAATCCGTAATATTAAGATCTACATTATTTAGTTTATATGTGGCATGGTTATTGTCCTGTCCAACATTTAGAACTTTGCATTTGTCTATATTAAACTGCATCTGCCACTTCTCCGACCACTGCATCAGTCTATTCAAATCTTCCTGGAGTGCTCGAATGTCCTCGTCAGAATGAATTCGACGGCCTATTTTGGTGTCATCGGCAAACTTGCCGATGTCGCTCTTTATGCCCTCATCTATGTCGTTTATGTAGATTGTGAACAGCAGGGGGCCCAACACTGACCCCTGTGGAACACCGCTCGTGACGCTTCCCCACTCTGATTTCTCCCCATTTATGCAAACTCTCTGCTGCCTATTTGTCAACCATGCCTCTATCCAGGAAAAAATTTCTCCTCCTATTCCATGTGCTTTAATTTTCCTCAATAGTCTCTGATGTGGGACCCTGTCAAAAGCCTTACTGAAGTCCATATACACAATATCATATTCATTACCATGATCTACCTCCTCAAATACCTTAGTGAAAAAAGTTAATAAATTCGTAAGGCAGGAACGCCCCTTTGTAAAACCATGCTGAGATTCGTTGATTAATTTATGCTTTTCAAGGTGGCTACGAACTGCCTCGGCAATTATTGATTCCATAAATTTTCCCACTATGGAGGTTAGGCTTATTGGTCTATAGTTCGAAGCTAAGGACCTGTCACCTGTTTTGAAAATAGGTATCACATTTGCCATTTTCCACTTATCTGGCACCATGCCAGTTTGTAGTGATATGTTGAAAAGATTAGCCAAAGGTGTGCTAAGCTCCTCTTTACATTCCTTTAGAACCCTTGCATACAGTTCATCAGGGCCTGGGGATTTGTTAGGTTTTAATTTATCTATTTGCCTAAGGACCATGTCACTTGTGACCCTAATAGTGCACAGTTTATTATCGTCCTGTTCTACATAATTTATCATTACTGGAATATCGCTGGTATCCTCCTGTGTAAAAACTGAGAGGAAGTATGTGTTAAAAATTCTACACATTTCCTTATCACTGTCAGTGAGCTGACCCGAGGAACTTTTGAGTGGGCCTATCTTGTCCCTGATCTTACTTCTGTATACCTGAAAGAATCCTTTTGGGTTAGTCTTCGATTCTCTTGCAACTTTAACCTCATAATCTCTATTTGCTTTTCTAATTCCCTTTTTTATTTCTCTCTTTAACTGAATATATCGATTTCTTAATTGCCCCTCTCCTCTTTTGATTTGCCTATATATGCCTCTCTTTTGACCAATCAGATATTTTAATCTATTGTTCATCCATTTAGGATCATTTTTGTTTGATCTGATTTCCCTATTTGGAACATAATTTGACTGAGCAGCTAGAACTATGCCCTGGAAAGCATCATATCGGCAACCATCACCACCTACCTGACCCCTAGTCAGGTCATTCCAGTTCAGCCCACCTAAGTAATTTTTCAGTCCTATGAAATCAGCCAAGCGAAAGTCAGGGACGGAGACTTGATTGCCATTATTAGGGGAATTCCATGATATGTTAAAACTGAGTGATTTGTGATCACTCTCCCCAAGCTCATCATTAACCTCAAGATTATTAATTAGTGTTTCCCTACTGGCAAGAACCAAGTCAAGGAGGTTATTTCCCCTAGTTGGCTCTGTCACAAACTGTTTTAAAAAACAATCCTGGATCGTATCAAGAAAGTCACCCGACTCTAAATTTCCTGTCAAATTGCTCCAGTCAATCTGTCTATAGTTGAAATCTCCCATTAGCACAACATTTTCGTATGTAGATGCCTTACGAATTTCGTCCCATAGAAGTTTACTGCACTCCCTATCAAGATTTGGGGCCCTGTAAATCACACCCAAAATTAGTTTTTCTCGGCCCTCGAGAAGCTGTAACCAAACAGATTCAGTGGCTGACGCTTCTAATTTAATATCTTGTCTAACACAACAATTTAAATTGTCTCTGACATACATCGCTACTCCACCACCTTTCCTGTTGACCCTGTCAGTGTGGAATAATTTATAGCCTTGTATGTGACATTCAGAGGGCATCTCTCTATCTTTCAGATTGAGCCAGGTCTCTGTTATAGCAATAATATCTATGTTTCCTGCACTTGCAATTAATCTTAGCTCATCTATCTTATTTCTAACACTCCTGCTATTAGTATAGTAAACCTTAAGGGAGCTAGTCCCTTGCTGCCCTCTGCTGTCCCCCTTTGTTTGCTGACCTGTTCTATTGTCTTTATTTATAACTTCATGCTGAATGCCTTTTATACATTTACTGTTTCCAACCCTAGTGTTGCAACCTGCTTGTTTCCCACACACACCCATACCTCTATCTTCCATCAGTTTAAAATCATAGGCATTTCACCAATGGCCTTCTCAATCGAGTCTGCAAGTGCTACCACCCCTGCCCCAGAGAGATGTACCCCATCCCTTGCATACATATCATGTTTGCCATAAAAGTTGTTCCAGTTGTCAATGAATGGGATTGCAAGTTCCTTGCAGTATCTGTCTAGCCAGCAATTTACACCAATTGCCCTAGACAACCATTCATTTCCTACTCCCCTTCTAGGCAAGATGCTACATATGATTGGGATCCCTCCCTTAGACTTAATGAAATCTATAGCTGACCTGTACTTATCTAGCAGCTCTTCTCTCCTACCCTTCCCAATATCATTTCCACCAGCACTGAGACAGATAATAGGCTTGTTCCCATTACCTGACATGATATTATCCAGCCTGTTGACAATGTCCCCAACACCAGCTCCAGGGAAGCACACTCTATCTCTCATCTTCTTATTCCTATTACAAAAAGCACGGTCAACATATCTTACCTGAGAGTCACCAACCACAAGAATGTGCTTACCTTCATTAGCAGGGGCAGTAGTACCCTTACCTTCACTGGCCACTGAAGTACATTCATCCTGGAGAACAGAGAAGCGATTTCCTACCTTCAGATCTTCACTCTTAACTTTCCTTACTCTGATGCGCCTCCCATTACTGTGAACAACTCGCCACTTGTAGCAGGTGCTGGGCTGCACCTCACTGCTGGTAGCCGTTGCTACCTCCCCACCTACAGCCTCCTCACAGTGAGAGACAGACTGCACCTCACTGCTAGAAGCCTCATTCCCCACATCTCCAACCACCTCACACTCTCTCCCAGGCCCATTGAGGTGGACCTTCAGCCTCCTAATCTCCTCCTGGAGAAGCAAGACCTCCTCCTTCAACTCTCCAACCTCAGTTACACAAGACTTAAAAGATACATTACTGGTACAAAGATGAGAAATACAGTACACGAGGTTTGAGGGATAGATTTAAAGTACATATTGCTACATGTTTGTCACAGATTACAACATAAAAATCTCATCCAGCTCCTCAGAGCTGAGGTGCCTACCCATCATACAACTGGCATTACCCCTAAGAACCGCAGCACTGAGTCGCTTGAATAGAAAAGTATCAGCCCTAGGATCCCTGGTTACCCTGATGAGTCTTTTGCATAGCTCCTTAAGGAACTTAGATGCACTATTTCCACACTGACCAAGGGCCTCCTAGCCTACGGGAACAAACATATAATGATAGGCAAGTTCACCATATTTTCTAAACTTCTGGAACTCCCTGAAGTTGGTAGCTGCCGCTCCTTCCTCCCTGGCATTTTGGAGACAGGTATCAGTCAGTGTAGATGCACATATGTAGTCCCACAAGACCTACTTGCCGTCTGTCAAGACACACACACACACACACACACACACACACACACACACACACACACACACACACACACACACACATACATACATACACATTTTATCCATATGTGGATATATACGTACTTGTATTAATTTTCTGATAATTTCTCTCCCTCCCTCTTTCTTTTTTTTTACAGAGGGTTTTAAAAGGTTAGGTCAAGGAATCCTAACTATTTACAAACTAAGAGCTGTCACCTAGTCTCTCACTCTCTCCCTCTCTACCTCTCTCTCTCTCTCTCTCTCTCTCTCTCTCTCTCTCTCTCTCTCTCTCTCTCTCTCTCTCTCTCACGTAGAGTTAAACTTCAACTAGGTTACGTCCGGCCTGACCTCTGACCTGCTCAAATGTTAATTGCAAGAGGCAATAACGAGCTCACGCGGGTAATTAAGAGTAATGATTTCAGGGGCTTTACTGGGAAGGGCGAGACGTTATAAATTATAAGACATGTTTCTCTCCTTCCTTCTTCCCTCTTTCCTTTCTTTCCTTCCTCCCTCCCTTCCAGTGATGGACGCCAGTACTGCCCAGTGCTGGACACCAGTACTGCCCAGTGCTGGACACCAGTACTGCCCAGTGCTGGACACCAGTACTGCCCAGTGCTGGACGCCAGTACTGCCCAGTGCTGGACGCCAGTACTACCCAGTGCTCAGCACCAGTACTACCCAGTGCTCAGCACCAGTACTACCCAGTGCTCAGCACCAGTACTACCCAGTGCTGGACACCAGTAATACCCAGTGCTGGACACCAGTACTACCCAGTGCTCAGCACCAGTACTACCCAGTGCTCAGCACCAGTACTACATAGTGCTGGACACCAGTACTGCCCAGCGCTGGACACCAGTACTGCCCAGTGCTGGACACCAGTACTGCCCAGTGCTGGACACCAGTACTGCCCAGTGCTCAGCACCAGTAATACCCAGTGCTCAGCACCAGTAATACCCAGTGCTGGACACCAGTAATACCCAGTGCTGGACACCAGTACTACCCAGTGCTCAGCACCAGTACTACCCAGTGCTCAGCACCAGTACTACCCAGTGCTGGACACAAGTACTGCCCAGTGCTGGACACCAGTACTGCCCAGTGCTGGACACCAGTACTACAGTGCTCAGCACCAGTACTACCGTGCTCAGCACCAGTACTACCCAGTGCTAGACACCAGTACTAACCAGTGCTGGACACCAGTACTGCCCAGTGCTGGACACCAGTACTACCCAGTACTCAGCACCAGTACTACCCAGTGCTCAGCACCAGTACTACCCAGTGCTGAACACCAGTACTCCCCAGTGCTGGACACCAGTACTACCCAGTGCCGGACACCAGTACTGCCCAGTGCTGGACACCAGTACTACCCAGTACTCAGCACCAGTACTACCCAGTGCTGGATACCAGTACTACCCAGTGCTGGATACCAGTACTGCCCAGTGCTGGACACCAGTACTACCCAGTGCCGGACACCAGTACTACCCAGTGCTGGATACCAGTACTGCTCAGTGCTGGACACCAGTACTACCCAGTGCTGGACACCAGTACTACCAGTGCTGGACCCCAGTGCTGAACACCAGTACTACCCAGTGCTGGACACCAGTACTACCCAGTGCTGGACACCAGTACTACCCAGTGCTGGACACCAGTACTACCCAGTGCTGGACACCAGTACTACCCAGTGCTGGACACCAGTACTACCCAGTGCTGGACACCAGTACTACCCAGTGCTGGACACCAGTACTACCCAGTGCTCAGCACAAGTACTACCCACTGGACACCAGTACTGCCCAGTGCTGGACACCAGTACTGCCCAGTGCTGGACACCAGTACTGCCCAGTGCTGGACGCCAGTACTGCCCAGTGCTGGACGCCAGTACTGCCCAGTGCTGGACGCCAGTACTGCCCAGTGCTGGACACCAGTACTGCCCAGTGCTAGGCACCAGTACTGCCCAGTGCTGGGCACCAGTACTGCCCAGTGCTGGGCACCAGTACTGCCCAGTGCTGGGCACCAGTACTGCCCAGTGCTGGGCACCAGTACTGCCCAGTGCTGGGCACCAGTACTGCCCAGTGCTGGGCACCAGTACTGCCCAGTGCTGGGCACCAGTACTGCCCAGTTCTGGGCACCAGTACTGCCCAGTGCTGGACACCAGTACTGCCCAGTGCTGGACACCAGTACTGCCCAGTGCTCAGCACCAGTAATACCCAGTGCTCAGCACCAGTAATACCCAGTGCTGGACACCAGTAATACCCAGTGCTGGACACCAGTACTACCCAGTGCTCAGCACCAGTACTACCCAGTGCTCAGCACCAGTACTACCCAGTGCTGGACACAAGTACTGCCCAGTGCTGGACACCAGTACTGCCCAGTGCTGGACACCAGTACTACAGTGCTCAGCACCAGTACTACCGTGCTCAGCACCAGTACTACCCAGTGCTAGACACCAGTACTACCCAGTGCTGGACACCAGTACTGCCCAGTGCTGGACACCAGTACTACCCAGTACTCAGCACCAGTACTACCCAGTGCTCAGCACCAGTACTTCCCAGTGCTGAACACCAGTACTCCCCAGTGCTGGACACCAGTACTACCCAGTGCCGGACACCAGTACTGCCCAGTGCTGGACACCAGTACTACCCAGTACTCAGCACCAGTACTACCCAGTGCTGGATACCAGTACTACCCAGTGCTGGATACCAGTACTGCCCAGTGCTGGACACCAGTACTACCCAGTGCCGGACACCAGTACTACCCAGTGCTGGATACCAGTACTGCTCAGTGCTGGACACCAGTACTACCCAGTGCTGGACACCAGTACTACCAGTGCTGGACCCCAGTGCTGAACACCAGTACTACCCAGTGCTGGACACCAGTACTACCCAGTGCTGGACACCAGTACTACCCAGTGCTGGACACCAGTACTACCCAGTGCTGGACACCAGTACTACCCAGTGCTGGACACCAGTACTACCCAGTGCTGGACACCAGTACTACCCAGTGCTCAGCACCAGTACTACCCACTGGACACCAGTACTGCCCAGTGCTGGACACCAGTACTGCCCAGTGCTGGACACCAGTACTGCCCAGTGCTGGACGCCAGTACTGCCCAGTGCTGGACGCCAGTACTGCCCAGTGCTGGACACCAGTACTGCCCAGTGCTAGGCACCAGTACTGCCCAGTGCTGGGCACCAGTACTGCCCAGTGCTGGGCACCAGTACTGCCCAGTGCTGGGCACCAGTACTGCCCAGTGCTGGACACCAGTACTGCCCAGTGCTGGACACCAGTACTGCCCAGTGCTCAGCACCAGTACTACCCAGTGCTGGACACCAGTACTACCCAGTGCTGGACACCAGTACTACCCAGTGCTGGACACCAGTACTACCCAGTGCTGGACACCAGTACTACCCAGTGCTGGACACCAGTACTACCCAGTGCTGGACGCCAGTACTACCCAGTGCTGGACACCAGTACTACCCAGTGCTGGACACCAGTACTACCCGGTGCTGGACACCAGTACTACCCGGTGCTGGACACCAGTACTACCCGGTGCTGGACACCAGTACTACCCGGTGCTGGACACCAGTACTGCCCAGTGCTGGACACCAGTACTGCCCAGTGCTGGACACCAGTACTACCCAGTGCTGGACACCAGTACTACCCAGTGCTGGACACCAGTACTGCCCAGTGCTGGACACCAGTACTGCCCAGTGCTGGACACCAGTACTGCCCAGTGCTGGACACCAGTACTGCCCAGTGCTGGACACCAGTACTGCCCAGTGCTGGACACCAGTACTGCCCAGTGCTGGACACCAGTACTGCCCAGTGCTGGACACCAGTACAGCCCAGTGCTGGTACTGCCCACCAGTACTGCCCAGCGCTGGACACCAGTACTGCCCAGTGCTGGACACCAGTACTGCCCAGTGCTGGACACCAGTACTGCCCAGTGCTGGACACCAGTACTGCCCAGTGCTGACACCAGTACTGCCCAGTGACACCAGTACTGCCCAGTGCTGGACACCAGTACTGCCCAGTGCTGGACACCAGTACTGCCCAGTGCTGGACACCAGTACTGCCCAGTGCTGGACACCAGTACTGCCCAGTGCTGGACACCAGTACTGCCCAGTGCTGGACACCAGTACTGCCCAGGGCTCGACACACACTGCCCAGTGCTGGACACCACTGCCCAGTGCTGGACACCAGTACTGCCCAGTGCTGGACACCAGTACTGCCCAGTGCTGGACACCAGTACTGCCCAGTGCTGGACACCAGTACTGCCCAGTGCTGGACACCAGTACTGCCCAGTGCTGGACACCAGTACTGCCCAGTGCTGGACACCAGTACTGCCCAGTGCTGGACACCAGTACTGCCCAGTGCTGGACACCAGTACTGCCCAGTGCTGGACACCAGTACTGCCCAGTGCTGGACACCAGTACTGCCCAGTGCTTGACGCCAGTACTGCCCAGTGCTGGACACCAGTACTACGCTTCAGAAAATAGAAAAAAAACATGAAGATACTTATAACAAGCGCAATTTAATTTAGCCTAATCCAACAAAATATATTTTAGATAAGTTTACAATAACTTATTAATAATCAAACACAATGAAATATGTTTTTCGTTAGGTTCAGAATGATTTTTTGCGAAATTATTGTATACACAAATTTTCGCTTGCCTTATTCGGCAAGAAGAGCGTTGCTATTTATCCTAAATCGCAAGTTTTACCTATTCGGCACGACATATACATATAAACATTATATATATATATATATATTATATATTATATATATATATAAATATATATATATATATATATATATATATATATATATATATATATATATATATATATATATATATATATATATATATATATTATATATATATATTTACTGGCATAATGATGTACAAATTAGCATAATATTTTAAAATAGATTATAAATCTCCCGTAGATCCTGAGAAGTTAGATGGGACTTGAGAGCTGAGCAGGCATTACCCCTGTGGATGGCCACACTGGGAGTCTGGAATAGAACGGTAGCAGACCTTGGTAGAGACGTAGGACCTGCCAACTTCATCATCGACACCTCTAGAGAGAAATGTCGATGAGTCTGCAACTTAAATCCTTGAAGAAGCAAGTTATAGAGAGACTACAGCAAAGCAAAGTAAAGTGTATTTGAGTTACAGCAAGGTATACCAGGGTACACTACAGTTACAGTAAGGTATACCAGGGTACACTACAGTTACAGCAAGGTATACCAGGGTACACTACAGTTACAGTAAGGTATACCAGGGTACACTACAGTTACAGCAAGGTATACCAGGGTACACTACAGTTACAGTAAGGTATACCAGGGTACACTAGTTACAGCAAGGTATACCAGGGTACACTACAGTTACACTAAGGTATACCAGGGTACACTACAGTTACACTAAGGTATACCAGGGTACACTACAGTTACAGCAATGTATACCAGGGTACACTACAGTTACACTAAGGTATACCAGGGTACACTACAGTTACACTAAGGTATACCAGGGTACACTACAGTTACAGCAAGGTATACCAGGGTACACTACAGTTACAGCAAGGTATACCAGGGTACACTACAGTTACAGTAAGGTATACCAGGGTACACTACAGTTACAGTAAGGTATACCAGGGTACACTTCAGTTACACTAAGGTATACCAGGGTACACTACAGTTACAGTAGTGTATACCAGGGTACACTTCAGTTACACTAAGGTATACCAGGGTACACTACAGTTACAGCAAGGTATACCAGGGTACACTTCAGTTACAGCAAGGTATACCAGGGTACACTACAGTTACAGCAAGGTATACCAGGGTACACTACAGTTACAGCAAGGTATACCAGGGTACACTTCAGTTACAGCAAGGTATACCAGGGTACACTACAGTTACAGCAAGGTATACCAGGGTACACTTCAGTTACAGCAAGGTATACCAGGGTACACTACAGTTACAGCAAGGTATACCAGGGTACACTACAGTTACAGCAAGGTATACCAGGGTACACTTCAGTTACAGTAAGGTATACCAGGGTACACTTCAGTTACAGCAAGGTATACCAGGGTACACTACAGTTACAGCAAGGTATACCAGGGTACACTTCAGTTACAGCAAGGTATACCAGGGTACACTACAGTTACAGCAACGTATACCAGGGTACACTACAGTTACATCAAGGTATACCAGGGTACACTTCAGTTACAGTAAGGTATACCAGGGTACACTACAGTTACAGTAAGGTATACAAGGGTACTACAGTTATAGCAAGGTATACCAGGGTACCCTACAGTTAAAGCAAGGTATACCAGGGTACACTACAGTTACAGCAAGGCATACCAGGGTACTAAAGTTACAGCAAGGTATACCAGGGTACACTACAGTTACAGCAAGGTATACCAGGGTACACTACAGTTACAGCAAGGTATACCAGGGTACACTACAGTTACACTAAGGTATACCAGGGTACACTACAGTTACAGTAAGGTATACCAGGGTACACTACAGTTACAGCAAGGTATACCAGGGTACACTACAGTTACAGTAAGGTATACCAGGGTACACTTCAGTTACAGCAAGGTATACCAGGGTACACTACAGTTACAGCAAGGTATACCAGGGTACACTACAGTTACAGCAAGGTATACCAGGGTACACTACAGTTACAACAAGGCATACCAGGGTACTACAGTTACAGCAAGGTATACCAGGGTACACTACAGTTACAGCAAGGTATACCAGGGTACACTACAGTTACAGCAAGGTATACCAGGGTACACTACAGTTACAGCAAGGTATACCAGGGTACACTACAGTTACAGTAAGGTATACCAGGGTACACTACAGTTACAGCAAGGTATACCAGGGTACACTACAGTTACAGCAAGGTATACCAGGGTACACTACAGTTACAGCAAGGTATACCAGGGTACACTACAGTTACAGCAAGGTATACCAGGGTACACTACAGTTACAGTAAGGTATACCAGGGTACACTACAGTTACAGCAAGGTATACCAGGGTACACTACAGTTACAGCAAGGTATACCAGGGTACACTACAGTTACAGCAAGGTATACCAGGGTACACTACAGTTACAGCAAGGTATACCAGGGTACACTACAGTTACAGTAAGGTATACCAGGGTACACTACAGTTACAGCAAGGTATACCAGGGTACACTACAGTTACAGCAAGGTATACCAGGGTACACTACAGTTACAGCAAGGTATACCAGGGTACACTACAGTTACAGCAAGGTATACCAGGGTACACTACAGTTACAGCAAGGTATACCAGGGTACACTACAGTTACAGCAAGGTATACCAGGGTACACTACAGTTACAGTAAGGTATACCAGGGTACACTAGAGTTACAACAAGGTATACCAGAGTACACTAGAGTTACAACAAGGCATTCCAAGGCACGCTAGACTTACAGCAAGGTATACCAGGTGTTAAAGAACGTTATATACAGTGTTCTACCTAATATTATATCGCAACATTCTCCATTAATAACTAAAATGGCGATGGTTCGCTTGATAATGTTACCTGACTCTACAAACACCATGGTATAGAAATAATGTCCAACACCATTGTAAATATTATAATTACTGTGTATTTTTTAGGTTTTTATGATATTAAGTAGTATGTGATTTCCATGTAGTGATGTACCACTAGTTGGAGTATTGACCTGCTGACCTCCCGCTGGGGACGTGATCATACTTGACCTCAGATCACCGTTGACTAGTGAGGTCAGTTGGTTCACCCACTCACTACTGAGCAGAACCTTCTCTTGTACTCCCTTGCATAGGAACACCTCTCAGGTGCTAGCTGTCTCTGAATTTATTCTGATCCCTTGCATGGGAACATCGGTGTAACTTATTGTACGGATATATTACCTTCATAAGAGCTGTCAGAGACGTACTGATTATTACATATGTCCTATAAGGATTGTCTAACTATACTATGGGGATTTATACATTTCCGGTGAATCAGTGTAACTGTGACAATATATATATATATATATATATATATATATATATATATATATATATATATATATATATATATATATATATATATATATATATATATTAAGAATGGGTCCTACTAAACTCACTTTCATAAGAAAATGAAAATCTTTCTGAGTTTATTACTTTAATTAAACGATTTTACTCTGGAGTTTTGGTCATCCTTAAAGAAAGTTGAAGGTTATTCTACCACTTTAAACCCTTGTTGTGAACAGAGTTTTGCCCTGGACTAAAGTCAACTAGCTATCCGAGTACACTCGAGGTATCAAATGAACCGGATTGCTTCTTTGCACACAACACAGGGTACACTAGAGTTACAGCAATGTATACCAGAGTACACTAGAGTTAGTGAAGTATACTAGGACACACTAGAGTTACAGCAAGGTATACCTTGCTGTAACTCTAGTTACAGCAAGGTACACCAGTTATAGCAGGGGTACACTACAGAACATAATATACTCACGTGTCGACTACTTTACACTGGTCATCCTTCACACGACAGGCATCACGGAACTCCTCGTAGAGATGGATGCAGCCAGGCAGCTGTTCGCAGGCGTTGAGGGCGTACTCGCAGAGCGGCAGCGCGTGCACGGCGTACGGCGGCGACTCCTCTGTAAGGGATAGAGCAGAGGGCATGGTTAGTGTACGAAGATTATGTGTACAGCCGTGAGAGAGAGAGAGAGAGAGAGAGAGAGAGAGAGAGAGAGATCATAACAATAAGAAAACTTACAAATGAACCGATGCTTGTAAATAAAGTTAGGAACCTTAACCTAACCTTGTAAAATTGTGTAAAAAAGAGACACATTATAACGTCTCTCAGAGAGCAGAGAGAAAGTGAATATCGCAAAGCATTAACATACAAAGGTGAGTCAAAGATGTCACGATATACCCAGCATGTGCTGGGCAGGTCACAGACACTATCTGCGGCAAGGCTCGTATCTTAAGTTTTTTCTAACCGAAGGTGAGAAACTAACGAGCAGAGCAAGAGGATAGGATGGAGACAGGTTACAAGGACACTCGTGCCAAGTGAAAAATGGTGAAAGAAGTGGTTGCTAGAGTTCAACCCAAACAAGTGCAAGGTCATGCAACTCGGGGATGGAGAATGTCTAGTGACGACTGAGCGTATTACTGAGGTGAAAACTACAAAAAAAAGAACTGTGCAAGAGGGAGGAATGAAGAACCAAATAATACACCGTAATCAAGGCTACGGTTACAAAGCATGGCTTGTTTCTGCAGTGTTTTAAAAACTGAGGTTGGAGAGTTGAAGGAGGAGGTCTTGCTTCTCCAGGAGGAGATTAGGAGGCTGAAGGTCCACCTCAATGGGTCTGGGAGAGTGTGTGAGGTGGCTGGAGTTGTGGGGAATGAGACTTCTAGCAGTGAGGTGCAGTCTGTCTCTCGCTGTGAGGAGGCTGTAGTTGGGGAGGTAGCAACGGCTACCAGCAGTGAGGTGCAGCCCAGCACCTGCTACAAGTGGCGAGTTGTTCACAGTAATGGGAGGCGCATCAGAGTAAGGAAAGTTAAGAGTGAAGATCTGAAGGTAGGAAATCGCTTCTCTGTTCTCCAGGATGAATGTACTTCAGTGGCCAGTGAAGGTAAGGGTACTACTGCCCCTGCTAATGAAGGTAAGCGCATTCTTGTGGTTGGTGACTCTCAGGTAAGATATATTGACCGTGCTTTTTGTAATAGGAATAAGAAGATGAGAGATAGAGTGTGCTTCCCTGGAGCTGGTGTTGGGGACATTGTCAACAGGCTGGATAATATCATGTCAGGTAATGGGAACAAGCCCATTATCTGTCTCAGTGCTGGTGGAAATGATATTGGGAAGGGTAGGAGAGAAGAGCTGCTAGATAAGTACAGGTCAGCTATAGATTTCATTAAGTCTAAGGGAGGGATCCCAATCATATGTAGCATCTTGCCTAGAAGGGGAGTGGGAAATGAATGGTTGTCTAGGGCAATTGGTGTAAATTGCTGGCTAGACAGATACTGCAAGGAACTTGCAATCCCATTCATTGACAACTGGAACAACTTTTATGGCAAACATGATTTGTATGCAAGGGATGGGGTACATCTCTCTGGGGCAGGGGTCGTAGCACTTGCAGACTCGATTGAGAAGGCCATTGGTGAAATGCCTATGATTTTAAACTGATGGAAGATAGAGGTATGGGTGTGTGTGGGAAACAAGCAGGTTGCAACACTAGGGTTGGAAACAGTAAATGTATAAAAGGCATTCAGCATGAAGTTATAAATAAAGACAATAGAACAGGTCAGCAAACAAAGGGGGGCAGCAGAGGGCAGCAAGGGACTAGCTCCCTTAAGGTTTACTATACTAATAGCAGGAGTGTTAGAAATAAGATAGATGAGCTAAGATTAATTGCAAGTGCAGGAAACATAGATATTATTGCTATAACAGAGACCTGGCTCAATCTGAAAGATAGAGAGATGCCCTCTGAATGTCACATACAAGGCTATAAATTATTCCACACTGACAGGGTCAACAGGAAAGGTGGTGGAGTAGCGATGTATGTCAGAGATAATTTAAATTGTTGTGTTAGACAAGATATTAAATTAGAAGCGTCAGCCACTGAATCTGTTTGGTTACAGCTTCTCGAGGGCCGAGAAAAACTAATTTTGGGTGTGATTTACAGGGCCCCAAATCTTGATAGGGAGTGCAGTAAACTTCTATGGGACGAAATTCGTAAGGCATCTACATACGAAAATGTTGTGCTAATGGGAGATTTCAACTATAGACAGATTGACTGGAGCAATTTGACAGGAAATTTAGAGTCGGGTGACTTTCTTGATACGATCCAGGATTGTTTTTTAAAACAGTTTGTGACAGAGCCAACTAGGGGAAATAACCTCCTTGACTTGGTTCTTGCCAGTAGGGAAACACTAATTAATAATCTTGAGGTTAATGATGAGCTTGGGGAGAGTGATCACAAATCACTCAGTTATAATATATCATGGAATTCCCCTAATAATGGCAATCCAGTCTCCGTCCCTGACTTTCGCTTGGCTGATTTCATAGGACTGAAAAATTACTTAGGTGGGCTGAACTGGAATGACCTGACTAAGGGTCAGGTAGGTGGTGATGGTTGCCGATATGATGCTTTCCAGGGCATAGTTCTAGCTGCTCAGTCAAATTATGTTCCAAATAGGGAAATCAGATCAAACAAAAATGATCCTAAATGGATGAACAATAGATTAAAATATCTGATTGGTCAAAAGAGAGGCATATATAGGCAAATCAAAAGAGGAGAGGGGCAATTGAGAAATCGATATATTCAGTTAAAGAGAGAAATAAAAAAGGGAATTAGAAAAGCAAAAAGAGATTATGAGGTTAAAGTTGCAAAAGAATCGAAGACTAACCCAAAAGGATTCTTTCAGGTATACAGAAGTAAGATCAGGGACAAGATAGGCCCACTCAAAAGTTCCTCGGGTTAGCTCACTGACAGTGATAAGGAAATGTGTAGAATTTTTAACACATACTTCCTCTCAGTTTTTACACAGGAGGATACCAGCGATATTCCAGTAATGATAAATTATGTAGAACAGGACGATAATAAACTGTGCACTATTAGGGTCACAAGTGACATGGTCCTTAGGCAAATAGATAAATTAAAACCTAACAAATCCCCAGGTCCTGATGAACTGTATGCAAGGGTTCTAAAGGAATGTAAAGAGGAACTTAGCACACCTTTGACTAATCTTTTCAACATATCACTACAAACTGGCATGGTGCCAGATAAGTGGAAAATGGCAAATGTGATACCTATTTTCAAAACAGGTGACAGGTCCTTAGCTTCGAACTATAGACCAATAAGCCTAACCTCCATAGTGGGAAAATTTATGGAATCAATAATTGCCGAGGCAGTTCGTAGCCATCTTGAAAAGCATAAATTAATCAACGAATCTCAGCATGGTTTTACAAAGGGGCGTTCCTGCCTTACGAATTTATTAACTTTTTTCACTAAGGTATTTGAGGAGGTAGATCATGGTAATGAATATGATATTGTGTATATGGACTTCAGTAAGGCTTTTGACAGGGTCCCACATCAGAGACTATTGAGGAAAATTAAAGCACATGGAATAGGAGGAGAAATTTTTTCCTGGATAGAGGCATGGTTGACAAATAGGCAGCAGAGAGTTTGCATAAATGGGGAGAAATCAGAGTGGGGAAGCGTCACGAGCGGTGTTCCACAGGGGTCAGTGTTGGGCCCCCTGCTGTTCACAATCTACATAAACGACATAGATGAGGGCATAAAGAGCGACATCGGCAAGTTTGCCGATGACACCAAAATAGGCCGTCGAATTCATTCTGACGAGGACATTCGAGCACTCCAGGAAGATTTGAATAGACTGATGCAGTGGTCGGAGAAGTGGCAGATGCAGTTTAATATAGACAAATGCAAAGTTCTAAATGTTGGACAGGACAATAACCATGCCACATATAAACTAAATAATGTAGATCTTAATATTACGGATTGCGAAAAAGATTTAGGAGTTCTGGTTAGCAGTAATCTGAAACCAAGACAACAGTGCATAAGTGTTCGCAATAAAGCTAATAGTATCCTTGGCTTCATATCAAGAAGCATAAATAATAGGAGTCCTCAGGTTGTCCTTCAACTCTATACATCCTTGGTTAGGCCTCATTTAGATTATGCTGCACAGTTTTGGTCACCGTATTACAGAATGGATATAAATTCTCTGGAAAATGTACAAAGGAGGATGACAAAGATGATCCCATGTATCAGAAACCTTCCCTGTGAGGATAGACTAAGGGCCCTGAAACTGCACTCTCTAGAAAGACGTAGAATTAGGGGGGATATGATTGAGGTGTATAAATGGAAGACAGGAATAAATAAAGGGGATGTAAATAGTGTGCTGAAAATATCTAGCCTAGACAGGACTCGCAGCAATGGTTTTAAGTTGGAAAAATTCAGATTCAGGAAGGATATAGGAAAGTACTGGTTTGGTAATAGAGTTGTGGATGAGTGGAACAAACTCCCAAGTACCGTTATAGAGGCCAGAACGTTGTGTAGCTTTAAAAATAGGTTGGATAAATACATGAGTAGATGTGGGTGGGTTTGAGTTAGACCTGATAGCTTGTGCTAACAGGTCGGTTGCCGTGTTCCTCCCTTAAGTCAATGTGACCTGACCTGACTAGGTTGGGTGCATTGGCTTAAGCCGGTAGGAGACTTGGACCTGCCTCGCATGGGCCAGTAGGCCTTCTGCAGTGTTCCTTCGTTCTTATGTTCTTATGTTCTTAGAACTGCTTTTAGAGACTAACAAGAGCATAATCAAGGCTACATAAAGAACTGCTTTCAGAGACTAAAAAGATAATTCTTTAGGATACTTTATATGAAACACGTCAAGCGCATATACGTATACCACTCGTTCGTGGGCACAATAATATATATATATATATATATATATATATATATATATATATATATATATATATATATATATATATATATATATATATATGCAAACAATCGCAGACAGGTGATCTTAACTATACAAGACAAGTCAAGGGGGGTGGAAATCTTTAGCTCAAGTACTTTCACATTTCTCAGTGCGTCATCAGGAGCTATGCAATGTTGCAAAGTTGCAAATGAAGGAGTGAGGGGAAGTTTATCTCAGAGTATCGCAGAGTGGGTCTGTCACCTCCTCCTGGCTCTCTTAGAATGAGGTCAGCGGTCAGCGTCACACCCACCACTGCCACCATCCTTCATCCCCCCCCATATGGGGTAAGAGGGTTTTGAGAAGTCAAAAAATATGAAATTAGAAGCTATAATAATCTACTTCTCAGGGGATACTATATATATATATGGATTGCTATTATTCTGTGTAACCTATTTAATTAATAAAAGAAAGGAAATGAATGTGCTCTTTGTCCGTTTAAATGTCCTGTTCCTGAATGTTCTCAGTGGCACTGAGACGTATCCTTTATATTGTCTACTATTCTTCTCAGTATCGACTATTATGCCTTACTTGGGATTCTTCTATACCATTACAATAATATTTCTATGATCTAGATTTCTACTTCTAATATCCTTTAACCCACTATCTATGTAATCAAGTAATCTTGTCAATGTATGTTGCAATCACTACTCAACGCATTATAACCATATATCAACTGGCGTAGCATTGTGTTATGGTGCGTAGACAACTGCTCCAGTGTCACCAATATAATGCGTTTAGCAGTATGTATATATATATATATATATATATATATATATATATAATGAATATATATATATATATATATATATATATATATATATATATATTTTTTTTTTTTTTTTTTTTTATCACACTGGCCGATTCCCACCAAGGCAGGGTGGCCCGAAAAAGAAAAACTTTCACCATCATTCACTCCATCACTGTCTTGCCAGAAGGGTGCTTTACACTACAGTTTTTAAACTGCAACATTAACACCCCTCCTTCAGAGTGCAGGCACTGTACTTCCCATCTCCAGGACTCAAGTCCGGCCTGCCGGTTTCCCTGAACCCCTTCATAAATGTTACTTTGCTCACACTCCAACAGCACGTCAAGTATTGAAAACCATTTGTCTCCATTCACTCCTATCAAACACGCTCACGCATGCCTGCTGGAAGTCCAAGCCCCTCGCACACAAAACCTCCTTTACCCCCTCCCTCCAACCTTTCCTAGGCCGACCCCTACCCCGCCTTCCTTCCACTACAGACTGATACACTCTTGAAGTTATTCTGTTTCGCTCCATTCTCTCCACATGTCCGAACCACCTCAACAACCCTTCCTCAGCCCTCTGGACAACAGTTTTGGTAATCCCGCACCTCCTCCTAACTTCCAAACTACGAATTCTCTGCATTATATTCACACCACACGTTGCTCTCAGACATGACATCTCCACTGCCTCCAGCCTTCTCCTCGCTGCAACATTCATCACCCATGCTTCACACCCATATAAGAGCGTTGGTAAAACTATACTCTCATACATTCCCCTCTTTGCCTCCATGGACAAAGTTCTTTGTCTCCACAGACTCCTAAGTGCACCACTCACCCTTTTCCCCTCATCAATTCTATGATTCACCTCATCTTTCATAGACCCATCCGCTGACACGTCCACTCCCAAATATCTGAATACATTCACCTCCTCCATACTCTCTCCCTCCAATCTGATATCCAATCTTTCATCACCTAATCTTTTTGTTATCCTCATAACCTTACTCTTTCCTGTATTCACTTTCAATTTTCTTCTTTTGCACACCCTACCAAATTCATCCACCAATCTCTGCAACTTCTCTTCAGAATCTCCCAAGAGCACAGTGTCATCAGCAAAGAGCAACTGTGACAACTCCAACTTTATGTGTGATTCTTTATCTTTTAACTCCACGCCTCTTGTCAAGACCCTCGCATTTACTTCTCTTACAACCCCATCTATAAATATATTAAACAACCACGGTGACATCACACATCCTTGTCTAAGGCCTACTTTTACTGGGAAATAATTTCCCTCTTTCCTACATACTCTAACTTGAGCCTCACTATCCTCGTAAAAACTCTTCACTGCTTTCAGTAACCTACCTCCTACACCATACACCTGCAACATCTGCCACATTGCCCCCCTATCCACCCTGTCATACGCCTTTTCCAAATCCATAAATGCCACAAAGACCTCTTTAGCCTTATCTAAATACTGTTCACTTATATGTTTCACTGTAAACACCTGGTCCACACACCCCCTACCTTTCCTAAAGCCTCCTTGTTCATCTGCTATCCTATTCTCCGTCTTACTCTTAATTCTTTCAATAATAACTCTACCTGGCTTAGCGCTTCTTTTTTGATTATAATAATAATAATAACTCTACCATACACTTTGCCAGGTATACTCAACAGACTTATCCCCCTATAATTTTTGCACTCTCTTTTATCCCCTTTGCCTTTATACAAAGGAACTATGCATGCTCTCTGCCAATCCCTAGGTACCTTACCCTCTTCCATACATTTATTAAATAATTGCACCAACCACTCCAAAACTATATCCCCGCCTGCTTTTAACATTTCTATCTTTATCCCATCAATCCCGGCTGCCTTACCCCCTTTCATTTTACCTACTGCCTCACGAACTTCCCCCACACTCACAACTGGCTCTTCCTCACTCCTACAAGATGTTGTTCCTCCTTGCCCTATACACGAAATCACAGCTTCCCTATCTTCATCAACATTTAACAATTCCTCAAAATATTCCCTCCATCTTCCCAATACCTCTAACTCTCCATTTAATAACTCTCCTCTCCTATTTTTAACTGACAAATCAATTTGTTCTCTATGCTTTCTTAACTTGTTAATCTCACTCCAAAACTTTTTCTTATTTTCAACAAAATTTGTTGATAACATCTCACCCACTCTCTCATTTGCTCTCTTTTTACATTGCTTCACCACTCTCTTAGCCTCTCTCTTTTTCTCCATATACTCTTCCCTCCTTGCATCACTTCTACTTTGTAAAAACTTCTCATATGCTAACTTTTTCTCCCTTACTACTCTCTTCACATCATCATTCCACCAATCACTCCTCTTCCCTCCCACACCCACTTTCCTGTAACCACAAACTTCTGCTGAACACTCTAACACTACATTTTTAAACCTACCCCATACCTCTTCGACCCCATTGCCTATGCTCTCATTAGCCCATCTATCCTCCAATAGCTGTTTATATCTTACCCTAACTGCCTCCTCTTTTAGTTTATAAACTTTCACCTCTCTCTTCCCTGATGCTTCTATTCTCCTTGTATCCCATCTACCTTTTACTCTCAGTGTAGCTACAACTAGAAAGTGATCTGATATATCTGTGGCCCCTCTATAAACATGTACATCCTGAAGTCTACTCAACAGTCTTTTATCTACCAATACATAATCCAACAAACTACTGTCATTTCGCCCAACATCATATCTTGTATACTTATCCTCTTTTTCTTAAAATATGTATTACCTATAACTAAACCCCTTTCTATACAAAGTTCAATCAAAGGGCTCCCATTATCATTTACACCTGGCACCCCAAACTTACCTACCACACCCTCTCTAAAAGTTTCTCCTACTTTAGCATTCAGGTCCCCTACCACAATTACTCTCTCACTTGGTTCAAAGGCTCCTATACATTCACTTAACATCTCCCAAAATCTCTCTCTCTCCTCTGCATTCCTCTCTTCTCCAGGTGCATACACGCTTATTATGACCCACTTCTCGCATCCAACCTTTACTTTAATCCACATAATTCTTGAATTTACACATTCATATTCTCTTTTCTCCTTCCATAACTGATCATTCAACATTACTGCTACCCCTTCCTTTGCTCTAACTCTCTCAGATACTCCAGATTTAATCCCATTTATTTCCCCCCACCGAAACTCCCCTACCCCCTTCAGCTTTGTTTCGCTTAGGGCCAGGACATCCAACTTCTTTTCATTCATAACATCAGCAATCATCTGTTTCTTGTCATCCGCACTACATCCACGCACATTTAAGCATCCCAGTTTTATAAAGTTTTTCTTCTTCTCTTTTTTAGTAAATTTCTACAGGAGAAGGGGTTACTAGCCCATTGCTCCCGGCATTTTAGTCGCCTCATACGACACGCATGGCTTACGGAGGAAAGATTCTTTTCCACTTCCCCATGGACAATAGAAGAAATAAAGAGGAACAAGAGCTATTTAGAAAAAGGAGAAAAACCTAGATGTATGTATATATATATATATATATATGCATGTGCGTGTCTGTGAAGTGTGACCAAAGTGTAAGTAGGAGTAGCAAGATATCCCTGTTATCTAGCGTGTTTATGAGACAGAAAAAGAAACCAGCAATCCTCCCATCATGCAAAACAGTTACAGGTTTCTGTTTCACAGTCATCTGGCAGGACGGTAGTACTTCCCTGGGTGGTTGCTGTCTACCAACCTACTACCTATATATATATATATATATATATATATATATATATATATATATATATATATATATATATATATATATATATCTTTCTTTTCTTTCAACACACCGGCCGTATCCCACCGAGGCAGGGTGGCCCAAAAGAAAAAACCAAAATTTCTCCTTTCAAATTTAGTAATATATACAGGAGAAGGGGTTACTAGCCCCTTGCTCCCGGCATTTTAGTCGCCTCTTACAACACGCATGGCTTACGGAGGAAGAATTCTGTTCCACTTCCCCATGGAGATAAGAGGAAATAAACAAGAACAAGAACTAGAAAGAAAATCGAAGAAAACCCAGAGGGGTATGTATATATACGCTTGTACATGTATGTGTAGTGTGACCTGAGTGTAAGTAGAAGTAGCAAGACATACCTGAAATTTTGCATGTTCATGAGACAGAAAAAAGGACACCAGCAATCCTACCATCATGTAAAACAATTACAGGCTTTCGTGTTACACTCACTTGGCAGGACGGTAGTACCTCCCTGGGCGGTTGCTGTCTACCAACCTACTACCTATATATATATATATATATATATATATATATATATATATCTATATATATATATATATATATATATATATATATATATATATATATATATATATATATGTATGTCCCAATCGTGTATTCCTGGTATATCCCACATGTAAATCTAGTATATCATTCCTGGTGTATATTATTAAAATCTTTCCTAATTTATCTCTTATATATATTCCCTGGTGCACTCCTCTGATATACGAGTATATTCTCCTGGTATAGATGTAAATATACTACCATACTGCTCTGTATATATGAGCGATTCAACTTATAACATGATAAAGTTCTATACAGAGAGATGTGTTATCCCAACGATATCCGGAACGTGTTTCTTGTGTACTCCTGGTGTGTATCCCTCAAATTAAACCCTTGGAATAACTCACTTAGGATATACAATCACAGTTAAAAGCTTTTGGGGAATTTGTGAAGTGAAGCTCTTTGTCGTCATAAATATTCCACAGACTGTACACAGCACCTCTCACTGGACTGTCTGTACCAATGTTCCAACAACCACTGTGTAGTTGCAGTGTCTGACAGACACTGTGTAGTTGCAGTGTCTGTCAGACACTGCAACTTCTTGGGATCTTAATACTTAGGAATTCTTCGCTTGCCTAATTCTTGGGCACGACCTACTTCCACACTGAACAAATGTGACACGACCTATGACTGCTGCACCTCTCCTGCCATACTGTTTATAAGCTGCTTCTCCGCTGATATGCCGTAATCTATTCAAGATTGATGGACTGAACACATCGACTCAAGGTTGAGGGACTGATTACCTCATTCTCCTCCTGTTCTTCAAGTTTCTCCTACGTATGGACTGATGAAGCCACTGTGTGGCGAAACGTTTCCTCAATAAAGATACCCAAGATGAACATCAAAATGGTATACAATACCGACAGGTTGTTAGGTAAGACACATATGCAACAGTTAGACAACTTTATTCCGAAACGTTTCGCCTACACAGTAGGCTTCTTCAGTCGAATACAGAAAGTAGGCAGGAACAGTAGAGATGTGAAGACGATGTAATCAGTCCATCACCCTTAAAGTCGTAGAATTTGAGGTTGTCAGTCCCTCGGCCTGGAGAAGTTCAGTTCCATAGTCAGGAACTATCTGAAGATCAAGCGACAGTGCGGAGACTTAAATACTGTCGGAAGGAGAGGTGCAGGGTAGTAGTAGTAGTAGTAGTAGTAGTAGTAGTAGTAGTAGTAGTAGTAGTAGTAGTAGTAGTAGTAGTAGTAGTAGTAGTAGTGAGAGGCCACTGAGAGGTCATGTCCCTCTCAGATCCAACACTTCTCACTTGAAAAGCTTGTCCAAGGTGTTTTCTGTACCAAGATGCCACGTGTTGCAGTGTCTGACAAGATGAACATCAAAATGTCTGAGAGGGACATGACCTCTCAGTGGCCTCTCACTACTACTACTACTACTACTACTACTACTACTACTACTACCCTGCACCTCTCCTTCCGACAGTATTTAAGTCTCCGCACTGTCGCTTGATCTTCAGATAGTTCCTGACTATGGAACTGAACTTCTCCAGGCCGAGGGACTGACAACCTCAAATTCTACGACTTTAAGGGTGATGGACTGATTACATCGTCTTCACATCTCTACTGTTCCTGCCTACTTTCTGTATTCGACTGAAGAAGCCTACTGTGTAGGCGAAACGTTTCGGAATAAAGTTGTCTAACTGTTGCATATGTGTCTTACCTAACAAAGATACCCAAGAGTTGCACATGTGTCTAATTTATCACCAATGTTCCAACAACCACTGTACTCACCTAACCGTGGTTGGATAAGAACATAAGAACATAAGAAAGAAGGAACACTGCAGCAGGCCTACTGGCCCATGCGAGGCAGGTCCAAGTCTCCTACCGGCTTAAGCCAATGCCTCAACCTAGTCAGGTCAAGTCACATTCACCCAAGGAGCACATCAACTGACCTAGTAGTACAAGCTAATCAGGTCAAACTCACACCCACCCACACCCACTCATGTATTTATCTAACCTATTTTTAAAACTACACAACGTTTTAGCCTCTATAACTGTACTTGGGAGTTTGTTCCACTCATCCACAACTCTATTACCAAACCAGTGCTTCTTTATATCCTTCCTGAATCTGAATTTATCCGAATTAAAACCATTGCTACGAGTCCTGTCTAGGCTAGATATTTTCAGCACGTTATTTACATCCCCTTTATTTATTCTTGTCTTCCAATTATACACCTCAATCATATCCCCCCTAATTCTACGCCTTTCTAGAGAGTGCAGATTGAAGACTGAGACACTTATGCAGCATCTTGCCTAGAAGGGGAGTAGGAAATGAATGGTTGTCTAGGGCAATTGGTGTAAATTGCTGGCTAGACAGATACTGCAAGGAACTTGCAATCCCATTCATTGACAACTGGAACAACTTTTATGGCAAACATGATATGTATGCAAGGGATGGGGTACATCTCTCTGGGTCAGGGGTGGTAGCACTTGCAGACTCGATTGAGAAGGCCATTGGTGAAATGCCTATGATTTTAAACTGATGGAAGATAGAGGTATGGGTGTGTGTGGGAAACAAGCAGGTTGCAACACTAGGGTTGGAAACAGTAAATGTATAAAAGGCATTCAGCATGAAGTTATAAATAAAGACAATAGAACAGGTCAGCAAACAAAGGGGGACAGCAGAGGGCAGCAAGGGACTAGCTCCCTTAAGGTTTACTATACTAATAGCAGGAGTGTTAGAAATAAGATAGATGAGCTAAGATTAATTGCAAGTGCAGGAAACATAGATATTATTGCTATAACAGAGACCTGGCTCAATCTGAAAGATGGAGAGATGCCCTCTGAATGTCACATACAAGGCTATAAATTATTCCACACTGACAGGGTCAACAGGAAAGGTGGTGGAGTAGCGATGTATGTCAGAGACAATTTAAATTGTTGTGTTAGACAAGATATTAAATTAGAAGCGTCAGCCACTGAATCTGTTTGGTTACAGCTTCTCGAGGGCCGAGAAAAACTAATTTTGGGTGTGATTTACAGGGCCCCAAATCTTGATAGGGAATGCAGTAAACTTTTGTGGGACGAAATTCGTAAGGCATCTACATACGAAAATGTTGTGCTAATGGGAGATTTCAACTATAGACAGATTGACTGGAGCAATTTGACAGGAAATTTAGAGTCGGGTGACTTTCTTGATACGATCCAGGATTGTTTTTTAAAACAGTTTGTGACAGAGCCAACTAGGGGAAATAACCTCCTTGACTTGGTTCTTGCCAGTAGGGAAACACTAATTAATAATCTTGAGGTTAATGATGAGCTTGGGGAGAGTGATCACAAATCACTCAGTTTTAATATATCATGGAATTCCCCTAATAATGGCAATCAAGTCTCCGTCCCTGACTTTCGCTTGGCTGATTTCATAGGACTGAAAAATTACTTAGGTGGGCTGAACTGGAATGACCTGACTAAGGGTCAGGTAGGTGGTGATGGTTGCCGATATGATGCTTTCCAGGGCATAGTTCTAGCTGCTCAGTCAAATTATGTTCCAAATAGGGAAATCAGATCAAACAAAAATGATCCTAAATGGATGAACAATAGATTAAAATATCTGATTGGTCAAAAGAGAGGCATATATAGGCAAATCAAAAGAGGAGAGGGGCAATTAAGAAATCGATATATTCAGTTTCAGTTAAAGAGAGAAATAAAAAAGGGAATTAGAAAAGCAAAAAGAGATTATGAGGTTAAAGTTGCAAAAGAATCGAAGACTAACCCAAAAGGATTCTTTCAGGTATACAGAAGTAAGATCAGGGACAAGATAGGCCCACTCAAAAGTTCCTCGGGTCAGCTCACTGACAGTGATAAGGAAATGTGTAGAATTTTTAACACATACTTCCTCTCAGTTTTTACACAGGAGGATACCAGCGATATTCCAGTAATGATAAATTATGTAGAACAGGACGATAATAAACTGTGCACTATTAGGGTCACAAGTGACATGGTCCTTAGGCATATAGATAAATTAAAACCTAACAAATCCCCAGGCCCTGATGAACTGTATGCAAGGGTTCTAAAGGAATGTAAAGAGGAGCTTAGCACACCTTTGGCTAATCTTTTCAACATATCACTACAAACTGGCATGGTGCCAGATAAGTGGAAAATGGCAAATGTGATACCTATTTTCAAAGCAGGTGACAGGTCCTTAGCTTCGAACTATAGACCAATAAGCCTAACCTCCATAGTGGGAAAATTTATGGAATCAATAATTGCCGAGGCAGTTCGTAGCCATCTTGAAAGGCATAAATTAATCAACGAATCTCAGCATGGTTTTACAAAGGGGCGTTCCTGCCTTACGAATTTATTAACTTTTTTCACTAAGGTATTTGAGGAGGTAGATCATGGTAATGAATATGATATTGTGTATATGGACTTCAGTAAGGCTTTTGACAGGGTCCCACATCAGAGACTATTGAGGAAAATTAAAGCACATGGAATAGGAGGAGAAATTTTTTCCTGGATAGAGGCATGGTTGACAAATAGGCAGCAGAGAGTTTGCATAAATGGGGAGAAATCAGAGTGGGGAAGCGTCACGAGCGGTGTTCCACAGGGGTCAGTGTTGGGCCCCCTGCTGTTCACAATCTACATAAACGACATAGATGAGGGCATAAAGAGCGACATCGGCAAGTTTGCCGATGACACCAAAATAGGCCGTCGAATTCATTCTGACGAGGACATTCGAGCACTCCAGGAAGATTTGAATAGACTGATGCAGTGGTCGGAGAAGTGGCAGATGCAGTTTAATATAGACAAATGCAAAGTTCTAAATGTTGGACAGGACAATAACCATGCCACTTATAAACTAAATAATGTAGATCTTAATATTACGGATTGCGAAAAAGATTTAGGAGTTCTGGTTAGCAGTAATCTGAAACCAAGACAACAGTGCATAAGTGTTCGCAATAAAGCTAATAGAATCCTTGGCTTCATATCAAGAAGCATAAATAATAGGAGTCCTCAGGTTGTTCTTCAACTCTATACATCCTTGGTTAGTCCTCATTTAGATTATGCTGCACAGTTTTGGTCACCGTATTACAGAATGGATATAAATTCTCTGGAAAATGTACAAAGGAGGATGACAAAGATTATCCCATGTATCAGAAACCTTCCCTATGAGGATAGACTAAGGGCCCTGAAACTGCACTCTCTAGAAAGACGTAGAATTAGGGGGGATATGATTGAGGTGTATAAATGGAAGACAGGAATAAATAAAGGGGATGTAAATAGTGTGCTGAAAATATCTAGCCTAGACAGGACTCGCAGCAATGGTTTTAAGTTGGAAAAATTCAGATTCAGGAAGGATATAGGAAAGTACTGGTTTGGTAATAGAGTTGTGGATGAGTGGAACAAACTCCCAAGTACCGTTATAGAGGCCAGAACGTTGTGTAGCTTTAAAAATAGGTTGGATAAATACATGAGTAGATGTGGGTGGGTGTGAGTTAGACCTGATAGCTTGTGCTAACAGGTCGGTTGCCGTGTTCCTCCCTTAAGTCAATGTGGCCTGACCTGACTAGGTTGGGTGCATTGGCTTAAGCCGGTAGGAGACTTGGACCTGCCTCGCATGGGCCAGTAGGCCTTCTGCAGTGTTCCTTCGTTCTTATGTTCTTATGTTCTTATATGAGAATCTTTATTCAGGAAACGTTTCGCCACACAGTGGCTTCATCAGTCCAATACAAAGATGAAGCCACTGTGTGGCGAAACGTTTCCTGAATAAAGATTCCCATATGCTGCATAAGTGTCTTCAAGCAAAAACCAAGGCTGCAACTGACACCATCAATGACCTATTTGCTGATGACTGCGCCCTCAACGCTGCTTCAGAAGCCGCCATGCAGCACAGTGTTGACAAGTTCTCTGACGCCTGCAACAACTTCGGGCTGACAATCAGTACAACGAAGACTGAAGTAATGCATCAGCCTGCTCCGGGAAAGACGTATGTTGAGCCAAACATCACTATCAACGGGCAGCGACTGAATGCCGTAGACAAATTCACCTACCTCGGCAGTACCCTTTCCAGAAACGTTGTCATCGATGATGAGGTGAATGCCAGACTTGCCAAAGCCAGTGCCACCTTCGGCAGGCTCCACAAGAATGTATGGAACCGAAGAGGCATCACCACAAGCACCAAGATCAAGGTGTACAGAGCCATAGTCCTCACCACACTTCTCTATGGCTGCGAAACCTGGACTGTCTACAAACGTCACGCCAGAAAGTTGAACCACTTTCACACCACACGGCTCAGAAAAATTCTTGGCATCAAATGGCAAGATAAGATCCCAGACACAGAAGTGCTGACTACAGCTGGCCTGCCTAGCATCTACACCATCCTAATGCAGACATAGCTTCGCTGGGTAGGTCACGTTGCTCGCATGCCAGACCACCGGCTGCCAAAGAAACTCTTATTTGGCGAACTGCAGCATGGAAAGCGCTCTCAAGGAGGCCAAAAGAAGCGCTATAAGGACACCCTTAAGACTGCTCTGAAAGCTTTCAACATCAACCACACCATGTGGGAGCTGATAACTCAGGACAGGAATGACTGGCGAGCAGTTGTCCAGAAAGGGGCAACATCCTGCGAGGCAAGCAGAATCTCACTAGCTGAGCAGCGCAGGCAGGCGAGGAAGACCAGAGCCATCAGACCCCTCAATACCGCCACCCTTCGATGTCCACACTGCCAAAGAACGTTTCGTGCGCGGATTGGCCTGACAAGTCATCTGCGTACCCACCAACTTCGACCCCAGGATGACTAGATGGTCCTCGTCGAATCGACGGACAAACATGAAAAACATGATGACTAGCACATGTACAACGTATACAGACACAGCTGACATCAGTGACATACTAGTACATGTACAACGTATACAGACACAGCTGACATCAGTGACATACTAGTACATGTACAACGTATACAGACACAGCTGACATCAGTGACATACTAGTACATGTACAACGTATAGAGACACAGCTGACATCAGTGACATACTAGTATATGTACAACGTATACAGACACAGCTGACATCAGTGACATACTAGTACATGTACAACGTATACAGACACAGCTGACATCAGTGACATACTAGTACATGTACAACGTATACAGACACAGCTGACATCAGTGACATACTAGTACATGTACAACGTATTCAGACACAGCTGACATCAGTGACATACTAGTACATGTACAACGTATACAGACACAGCTGACATCAGTGACATACTAGTACATGTACAACGTATACAGACACAGCTGACATCAGTGACATACTAGTACATGTACAACGTATACAGACACAGCTGACATCAGTGACATACTAGTACATGTACAACGTATAGAGACACAGCTGACATCAGTGACATACTAGTACATGTACAACGTATACAGACACAGCTGACATCAGTGACATACTAGTACATGTACAACGTATACAGACACAGCTGACATCAGTGACATACTAGTACATGTACAACGTATACAGACACAGCTGACATCAGTGACATACTAGTACATGTACAACGTATAGACACAGCTGACATCAGTGACATACTAGTATATGTACAACGTATACAGACACAGCTGACATCAGTGACATACTAGTACATGTACAACGTATACAGACACAGCTGACATCAGTGACATACTAGTACATGTACAACGTATACAGACACAGCTGACATCAGTGACATACTAGTACATGTACAACGTATTCAGACACAGCTGACATCAGTGACATACTAGTACATGTACAACGTATACAGACACAGCTGACATCAGTGACATACTAGTACATGTACAACGTATACAGACACAGCTGACATCAGTGACATACTATACAGACACAGCTGACATCGGTGACATACTATACAGACACAGCTGACATCGGTGACATACTATACAGACACAGCTGACATCGGTGACATACTATACAGACACAGCTGACATCGGTGACATACTATACAGACACAGCTGACATACTATACAGACACAGCTGACATCGGTGACATACTATACAGACACAGCTGACATCAGTGACATACTATACAGACACAGCTGACATCAGTGACATACTATACAGACACAGCTGACATCAGTGACATACTATACAGACACAGCTGACATCAGTGACATACTATACAGACACAGCTGACATCAGTGACATACTATACAGACACAGCTGACATCAGTGACATATTATACAGACACAGCTGACATCAGTGACATACTATACAGACACAGCTGACATCAGTGACATACTATACAGACACAGCTGACATCAGTGACATACTATACAGAAAGCCTCTGGCAATGCGAAGCATTTCAAACAAATATTCAAGGTACAAGTCCGCTAATAAAGTCGTTACTGGCAGACAGGGAGACTTAGAGGCGCCAGGTGGAGGCGCCAGGTGGAGGAGACAGGTGGAGGAGCCAGGTGGAGGAGCCAGGTGGAGGAGCCAGGTGGAGGCGCCAGGTGGAGGCGCCAGGTGGAGGAGCCAGGTGGAGGAGCCAGGTGGAGGAGCCAGGTGGAGGCGCCAGGTGGAGGAGCCAGGTGGAGGAGCCAGGTGGAGGAGCCAGGTGGAGGAGCCAGGTGGAGGAGCCAGGTGGAGGCGCCAGGTGGAGGAGCCAGGTGGAGGAGCCAGGTGGAGGAGCCAGGTGGAGGCGCCAGGTGGAGGAGCCAGGTGGAGGAGACAGGTGGAGGCGCCAGGTGGAGGAGCCAGGTGGAGGAGCCAGGTGGAGGAGCCAGGTGGAGGAGCCAGGTGGAGGAGCCAGGTGGAGGCGCCAGGTGGAGGAGCCAGGTGGAGGAGCCAGGTGGAGGAGCCAGGTGGAGGCGCCAGGTGGAGGAGCCAGGTGGAGGAGCCAGGTGGAGGCGCCAGGTGGAGGAGCCAGGTGGAGGAGCTAGGTGGAGGAGCCAGGTGGAGGAGACAGGTGGAGGAGCCAGGTGGAGGAGCCAGGTGGAGGAGCCAGGTGGAGGAGCCAGGTGGAGGAGACAGGTGGAGCCAGGTGGAGTAGCCAGGTGGAGGAGACAGGTGGAGGAGCCAGGTGGAGGAGACAGGTGGAGGAGCCAGGTGGAGGAGCCAGGTGGAGGAGCCAGGTGGAGGAGACAGGTGGAGCCAGGTGGAGTAGCCAGGTGGAGGAGACAGGTGGAGCCAGGTGGAGGAGCCAGGTGGAGGAGCCAGGTGGAGGAGACAGGTGGAGGAGCCAGGTGGAGGAGCCAGGTGGAGGAGCCAGGTGGAGGAGCCAGGTGGAGGAGCCAGGTGGAGGAGCCAGGTGGAGACAGGTGGAGGAGCCAGGTGGAGGAGCCAGGTGGAGGAGCCAGGTGGAGGAGCCAGGTGGAGGAGCCAGGTGGAGGAGCCAGGTGGAGGAGCCAGGTGGAGGAGCCAGGTGGAGGAGACAGGTGGAGGAGCCAGGTAGAGGAGCCAGGTAGAGGAGACAGGTGGAGGCGCCAGGTGGAGGCGCCAGGTGGAGGCGCCAGGTGGAGGAGCCAGGTGGAGGCGCCAGGTGGAGGAGCCAGGTGGAGGAGCCAGGTGGAGGAGCCAGGTGGAGGAGCCAGGTGGAGGAGCCAGGTGGAGGAGCCAGGTGGAGGAGCCAGGTGGAGGAGACAGGTGGAGGAGACAGGTTGAGACAGGTGGAGGAGACAGGTGGAGGAGCCAGGTGGAGGAGACAGGTGGAGGAGCCAGGTGGAGGAGCCAGGTGGAGGAGCCAGGTGGAGGAGACAGGTGGAGGAACCAGGTGGAGGCGCCAGGTGGAGGAGCCAGGTGGAGGAGACAGGTGGAGGAGCCAGGTGGAGGCGCCAGGTGGAGGAGCCAGGTGGAGGCGCCAGGTGGAGGAGACAGGTGGAGGAGCCAGGTGGAGGCGCCAGGTGGAGGAGCCAGGTGGAGGAGACAGGTGGAGGCGCCAGGTGGAGGAACCAGGTGGAGGCGCCAGGTGGAGGCGCCAGGTGGAGGCGCCAGGTGGAGGAGACAGGTGGAGGAGCCAGATGGAGGAGCCAGGTGAAGGCACCAGGTGGAGGAGCCAGTTGGAGGAGCCATGTGAAGGCGCCAGGTGGAGTAGCCAGGTGGAGGCGCCAGGTGGAGGAGCCAGGTGGAGGAGTCAGGTGGAGGAGTCAGGTGGAGGAGTCAGGTGGAGGAGTCAGGTGGAGGAGCCAGGTGGAGGAGCCAGGTGGAGGAGCCACCCTTCTCTCCCTCCCTTCTACCATTCTCTCTCTACTTCTACCCTTCTCTCCCTCCCTTCTACCCTTCTCTCCCTCCCTTCCACCCTTCTCTCCCTCCCTTCCACCCTTCTCCCCCTCCCTTCTACCCTTCTCTCCCTCCCTTCTTCCCTTCCCACTCTCCTTTCCACCCTTCTCTCCCTCTCTTCCACCCTTCTCTCCCTCCCTTCTACACTTCTCTCCCTCCCTTCCACCCTTCTCTCCCTCCCTTCCACCCTTCTACCCTTCTCTCTCTTCTACCCTTCTCTCCTTCCCTCTCTTCTACCCTTCTCTCCCTCCCTTCCACCCTTCTCTCCCTCCCTTCTACCCTTCTCTCCCTCCCTTCTACCCTTCTCTCTCTCCCTTCCACCCTTCTCTCCCTCCCTTAAACCCTACCCTCCCTCCCTTCTACACTTCTCTCCCTCCCTTGCACCCTTCTTTCCCTCCCTTCTGCCCTTCTCTCCCTCCCTCCCTTCTCTCCCTCCCTCCCTTCTACCCTTCTCTCCCTCCCTTCCAGCCTTCTCTCCCTCCCTTCCACCCTTCTCTCCCCATCCACCCTTCACTCCCTCCCCTCCACCCTTCTCTCCCTCCCTTCCATCCTTCTCTCCCTCCCTTCCACCCTTCTCTCCCTCCCTTCCATCCTTCTCTCCTTCTCTCCTTCCCTCCCACACTTTTCTCCCTCCCTTCCACCCTTCTCTCCCTCCCTTCTACCCTCCTCTCACTCCCTTCTACCCTTCTCTCCCTCCCTTCTACCCTTCTCTCTCTCCTTTTACCCTTCTCTCCCTCCCTTGTACCCTTCCCTCCATCCCTTCTACCCTTCTCTCTCTCCCTTACAACCTTCTCTCCTTCCCTCCCACCCTTCTCTCCCTCCCTTCTACCCTTCTCTCTCTCTCGTTCTACCCTTCTCTCGCTCCCTTCCACCCTTCTCTTCCTCCTTTCCATCCTTCTCTCCCTCCCTTCCACCCTTCTTTCCCTCCCTCCCACCCTTCTCTCCCTCCCTTCTACCCTTCTCTCTCTCCTTCTACCCTTCTATCCCTCCCTTCAACCCTTCACTCCCACCCTTCCATCCTTCTCTCCCTCCCTTACACCCTTCTCTCCCTCCCTTCTGCCCTTCTTTCCCTCCCTTCTACCCTTCCCTCCATCCCTTCTACCCTTCTCTCCCTACCTTCCACCCTTCTCTCCCTCCCTTCCACTCTTCTCTCCCTCCCTTCCATCCTTCTCTCCCTCCCTCCCACCCTTCTCTCCCTCCCTCCTACCATTCTCTCTCTCCTTCTACCTTTCTCTCCCTCCCTTCCACCCTTCTCTCCCTCCCTTCCACCCATGTCTCCCTCCCTTCCAAATTTCTCTCCCTCCCTTACACCCTTCTCTCCCTCCCTTCTAACCTTCTCTTTCTCCTTATACCCTTCTCTCTCTCCCTTCCACTCTTCTCTCCCTCCCTTCTACCCTTCTCTTCCTCCCTTCTACCTTTACCTCCATCCCTTCTACCCTTCTCTCCCTCCCTTCCACCCATGTCTCCCTCCCTTCCATATTTCTCTCCCTCCCTCCCACCCTTCTCTCCCTCCCTTCTAACCTTCTCTTTCTCCTTATACCCTTCTCTCTCTCCCTTCCACTCTTCTCTCCCTCCCTTCCAACCTTCTCTTTCTCCTTCTACCCTTCTCTCCCTCCCTCCCACCCTTCTCTCCCTCCCTTCCACCCTTCTCCCCTCCCTCCCACCCTTCTCTCCCTCCCTTCTGCCCTTCTCTCTCTCCTTCTACCTTTCTCTCCCTCCCTTCCACCCTTCTCTCCCTCCCTTCCACCCTTCTCTCCCTCCCTTCCATCCTTCTCTCCCTCCCTCCCAACCTTCTCTCCCTCCCTTCTACCCTTCTCTTTCTCCTTCAACCCATCTCTCCCTCCCTCCCACCCTTCTCTCCCTCCCTTCCACCCTTCTCTCCCTCCCTCCCACCCTTCTGCCCTTCTCTCTCTCCTTCTACCTTTCTCTCCCTCCCTCCCACCTTTCTCTCCCTCCCTTCCACCCTTCTCTCCCTCCCTCCCACCCTTCTCTCCCTCCCTCCCACCCTTCTCTCCCTCCCTTCCTTCCTTTCTCCCTCCATCCCACCCTTCTCTCCCTCCCTTCTGCCCTTCTCTCTCTCCTTCTACCTTTCTCTCCCTCCCTTCCACCCTTCTCTCCCTCCCTTCCACCGTTCTCTCCCTCCCTTCCAACCTTCTCTTCCTCCCTACCACCCTTCTCTCCCTCCCTTCTACCCTTCTCTCCCTCTCTTCTACCCTTCTCTCCCTCCCTTCCACCCTTCTCTCCCTCCCTTCCACCCTACACTTCCTCCCTTCCACCCGTCTCTCCCTCCCTTCCATCCTTCTCTCCCTCCCTCCCACCCTTCTCTCCCTCCCTTCTCTCCCTCTCTTCTACCCTTCTCTCCCTCCCTTCCACCCTTCTCTCCCTCCCTTCCACCCTTCTCTCCCTCCCTTCCACCTTTCTCTCCCTCCCTTCCATCCTTCTCTCCCTCCCTCCCACCCTTCTCTCCCTCCCTTCTACCCTTCTCTCCCTCCCTTCTACCCTTCCCTCCATCCCTTCTACCCTTCTCTCCCTCCCTTCCACCCTTCTCTCCCTCCCTTCTACACTTCCCTCCATCCCTTCTACCCTTCTCTCCCTCCCTTCTACCCTTCTCTCCCTCTCTTCGACCCTTCTCTCCCTCCCTTCCACCCTTCTCTCCCTCCTTTCCACCCTTCTCTCCCTCCCTTCTACCCTTCCCTCCATCCCTTCTACCCTTCTCTCCCTCCCTTCTACCCTTCTCTCCCTCTCTTCTACCCTTCTCTCCCTCCCTTCCACCCTTCTCTCCCTCACTTCCACCCTTCTCTCCCTCCCTTCTAACCTTCCCTCCATCCCTTCTACCCTTCTCTCCCTCCCTTCCACCCTTCTCTCCCTCCCTTCCACCCTTCTCTCCCTCCCTTCCACCCTTCTCTCCCTGGCCACTCCACACACCACTTACGCTCCCTTCAAAGAACTAACCAAAACAACTTAATTGACTGAGGAGGAAAATGGTGTCCAAGAAGGTAGGAAAAAAGGTAGAAAGGATATGAAAGAGGAAGAAGAGAGGACAAAAACAGGAAGGTAGAGAAGGAGGGTAGAGAAGGAAGGTAGAGAAGGAGGGTAGAGAAGGAAGCAAAGAGAGAGGGAGAAGGAAATCAACGTCTGTGTCATCACTGTCGTTATGATGCTATATCCATGATGTGGGTGGTTACATCATATCCATGATGTGGGTGGTTACAACATATCCATGATGTGGGTGGTTACATCATATCCATGATGTGGGTGGTTACAACATATCCATGATGTGGGTGGTCACATCATATCCATGATGTGGGTGGTCACATCATATCCATGATGTGGGTGGTCACATCATATCCATGATGTGGGTGGTCACATCATATCCATGATGTGGGTGGTCACATCATATCCATGATGTGGGTGGTCATATCATATCCATGATGTGGGTGGTCACATCATATCCATGATGTGGGTGGTCATATCATATCCATGATGTGGGTGGTCACATCATATCCATGATGTGGGTGGTCACATCATATCCATGATGTGGGTGGTCACATCATATCCATGATGTGGGTGGTCATATCATATCCATGATGTGGGTGGTCACATCATATCCATGATGTGGGTGGTCACATCATATCCATGATGTGGGTGGTCACATCATATCCATGATGTGGGTGGTCATATCATATCCATGATGTGGGTGGTCACATATCCATGATGTGGGTGGTCACATCATATCCATGATGTGGGTGGTCACATCATATCCATGATGTGGGTGGTCACATCATATCCATGATGTGGGTGGTCACATCATATCCATGATGTGGGTGGTCACATCATATCCATGATGTGGGTGGTCACATATCCATGATGTGGGTGGTCACATCATATCCATGATGTGGGTGATCACATCATATCCATGATGTGGGTGGTCACATCATATCCATGATGTGGGTGGTCACATCATATCCATGATGTGGGTGATCACATCATATCCATGATGTGGGTGATCACATCATATCCATGATGTGGGTGGTCACATCATATTCATGATGTGGGTGGTCACATCATATTCATGATCATATCCATGATGTGGGTGGTCACATCATATCCATGATGTGGGTGGTCACATCATATCCATGATGTGGGTGGTCATATCATATCCATGATGTGGGTGGTCACATCATATCCATGATGTGGGTGGTCACATCATATCCATGATGTGGGTGGTCACATCATATCCATGATGTGGGTGGTCACAACATATCTACATGTGGTGTTGGCACATCTCATGATGGGTGGGTTATACTCATCTGCGGATGTGGGTGGTTACAACATACTCCATGATGTGGGTGGGTTACAACATATCCATGATGTGGGTGGTTGGCAACATATCCATGATGTGGGTGGTTACAACACATTCATGATGGGGGTCAGAACATAATCCATGATGTGGGTGGTTACAACATATCCATGATGTGGGTGGTTACAACATATCCATGATGTGGGTGGTTCATGCCATCTATGTGGGTGGCAACATATCCATGATGTGGGTGGTTACAATATTAATTCATGATGTGGTGGTTACAACATAATTCATGATGTGGGTGGTTACAAATATATCCATGATGTGGTGGCAACATATCCATGATGTGGTGGTTACAAACATATCCATGATGTGGGTGGTTACAAATATATCTATGATGTGGTGGTTACAACATATCTAAGGATGTGGGTGGTTACAACATAATTCATGATGTGGGTGGGTTACAAATATATTCATGGATGTGAAGGCAAATATATCCATGATGTGGGTGGTTGGCACATATCCATGATGTGGGTGGGTTGGCAACACATATCCATGATGTGGGTGTCATACATATCTGAAGAGTGGAGGGTCATATCATATCTCATGATGTGTGGTTACAACATATCCATGATATGGGTGGTTACAACATACCCATGATGGGTGGTTACAAATACATCCATGATGTGCGGTTGCAACATATCCAAGGGGATGTGGGTGGTTGGCACATACCATGATGTGTGGGTGGTTGCAAATATATCTATGGGATGTGGGTGGTTACAATATATCTATATGATGTGTGGGTGGTTACAACATATCCATGATGGGTGGCACATATCCATGATGTGGGTGTTGGCAATATATTCAAGGGATGTGGGTGGTTACAACATATCCATGATGTGGGTGGTTACAACACATCCATGATGTGTGTGGTTGGCAACACATCCATGATGTGGGTGGTTACAACATATCCATGATGTGGGTGGTTGGCAACATATCCATGATGTGTGGTTACATCACATCCATGATGTGGGTGGTTGCTAAATATATCCATGATGGGTGCTGTACCATGCATCCATGATGTGGGTGGTGGTTGGCAACATATCCATGATAAGGGTCACATCATATCCATGATGTGGGTGGTTGGCAACATATCCATGATGTGGGTGGTTACAAAGCATATCCATGATGGGGGTGGTTACACTACATCCACGATGTGGGTGGTTACAACATAATCTATGATGGGTGGTTGGCAACATAATTCATGATGTGGGTGGTTACAACATAATCCATGATGTGGGTGGTTGGCATCATATCCAAGGGGGATGTGGTGGTTGCCAGCATATCCATGATGTGGGTGGTTGGCAACATGATCCATGATGTGGGTGGTTACAACATATCCATGATGTGGGTGGTTGCACATACCCATGATGTGGGTGGTTACACATATCCATGATGTGGGTGGTTACAACATAATCCATGATGTGGGTGGTTGCAACACATCCATGATGTGTGGGTGGTTGGCAACATATCCATGATGTGGGTGGTTTCATAAACCACATCCATGATGTGGGTGGTTGGCAAATATATCCATGATCGATGGGTACGGTCATATCATATCCATGATGTGGGTGGTTACAACATATCCATGTGGGCGGATTACAACATATCCATGATGTGGGTGGTACACATCATGATGTGGGTGGAAACATATCCATGATGTGGGTGGTTACAACATATCCAAGATGTGGGAGGTGGGTGGCAATCCATGATGTGGGGGTTACAATCATATCCATGATGTGGGTGGTCACATCCATATCCATGATATGTGTCGGGTATTAACATATCCATGATGTGGGTGGTTCACATCATATCCATAAGATATGATGTCATTCATCATATCCATGATGTGGGTGGTTACAACATATCCATGATGTGGGTGGTTACAACATATCCATGATGTGGGTGGTTACAACATATCCATGATGTGGGTGGTTACAACATATCCATGATGTGGGTGGTTACAACATATCCATGATGTGGGTGGTTACAACATATCCATGATGTGGGTGGTTACAACATATCCATGATGTGGGTGGTTACAACATATCCATGATGTGGGTGGTCACATCATATCCATGATGTGGGTGGTCATATCATATCCATGATGTGGGTGGTCACATCATATCCATGATGTGGGTGGTCACATCATATCCATGATGTGGGTGGTCATATCATATCCATGATGTGGGTGGTCACATCATATCCATGATGTGGGTGGTCACATCATATCCATGATGTGGGTGGTCACATCATATCCATGATGTGGGTGGTCATATCATATCCATGATGTGGGTGGTCACATATCCATGATGTGGGTGGTCACATCATATCCATGATGTGGGTGGTCACATCATATCCATGATGTGGGTGGTCACATCATATCCATGATGTGGGTGGTCACATCATATCCATGATGTGGGTGGTCACATCATATCCATGATGTGGGTGGTCACATATCCATGATGTGGGTGGTCACATCATATCCATGATGTGGGTGATCACATCATATCCATGATGTGGGTGGTCACATCATATCCATGATGTGGGTGGTCACATCATATCCATGATGTGGGTGATCACATCATATCCATGATGTGGGTGATCACATCATATCCATGATGTGGGTGGTCACATCATATTCATGATGTGGGTGGTCACATCATATTCATGATGTGGGGGTGGTCACATATCCATTATGTGGGTGGTGGTCACATTATATCCATGATGTGGGTGGTGGTCACATCAAATCCATGATGTGGGTGGTGGTCACATTATATCCATGATGTGGGTGGTGGTCACATCAAATCCATGGTGTGGGTGGTGGTCACGTTATATCCATGATGTGGGTGGTGGTCACATCAAATCCATGATGTGGGTGGTGGTCACATCATATCCATGATGTGGGTGGTCACCATTATCCATGAGGTGGGTGGTGGTCACCCATATCCATGATATGGGTGGTGGTCACATCATATCCATGATGTGGGTAGTGGTCACATCATATCCATGATGTGGGTAGTGGTCACATCATATCAATTATGTGGGCGGTGGTCACATCATATCCATGATGTGGATGGTGGTCACATCATATCCATGATGTGGGTGGTGGTCACATCATATCCATGATGTAGGTGGTGGTCACCTCATATCCATGATGTGGGTGGTGGTCACCCATATCCATGATGTGGGTGGTCACATTATATCCATGATGTGGGTGGTGGTCACATCATATCCATGATGTGGGTGGTCACATCATATCCATGATGTGGGTCGTCACCATTATCCATGAGGTGGGTGGTCACCCATATCCATGATGTGGGTGGTGGTCACATCATATCCATGATGTGGGTGGTTGTCACATCATATCCATGATGTGGGTGGTGATCACATCATATCCATGATGTGGGTAGTGGTCACATCATATCAATTATGTGAGCGGTGGTCACCCATATCCATAATGTGGGTGGTCACCCATATCCATGATGTGGGTGGTGGTCATATCATATCCATGATGTAGGTGGTGGTCACCTCATATCCATGATGTAGGTGGTGGTCACGTCATATCCATGATGTGGGTGGTGGTCACCCATATCCATGATGTAGGTGGTGGTCACCTCATATCCATGATGTGGGTGGTGGTCACCCATATCCATGATGTGGGTGGTGGTCACATCATATCCATGATGTGGGTGGAGGTCACATCATATCCATGATGTGGGTGGTAGTCACCCATATCCATGATGTGGGTGGTCACCCATATCCATAATGTGGGTGGTCACCCATATCCATGATGTGGGTGGTGGTCATATCATATCCATGATGTAGGTGGTGGTCACCTCATATCCATGATGTAGGTGGTGGTCACGTCATATCCATGATGTGGGTGGTGGTCACCCATATCAATGATGTGGGTGGTGGTCACATCATATCCATGATGTAGGTGGTGGCCACCTCATATCCATGATGTGGGTGGTAGTCACCCATATCCATGATGTGGGTGGTGGTCACATCATATCCATGATGTAGGTGATGGCCACCCATATCCATGATGTGGGTGGTGGTCACATATCCATGATGTGGGTGGTGGTCACCCATATCCATGATGAATGTGGTCACATCATATCCATGATGTGGGTGGTGGTCAACCATATCCATGATGTGGGTGGTCACATTATATCCATGATGTGGGTGGTGGTCACCCATATCCATGGTGTGGGTGGTCACATTATATCCATGATGTGGGTGATGGTCACATCATATCCATGATGTGGGTGGTCACATCATATCCATGATGTGGGTGGTCACCATTATCCATGAGGTGGGTGGTCACCCATATCCATGATGTGGGTGGTGGTCACATCATATCCATGATGTGGGTGGTTGTCACATCATATCCATGATGTGGGTGGTGATCACATCATATCCATGATGTGGGTAGTGGTCACATCATATCAATTATGTGAGCGGTGGTCACATCATATCCATGATGTGGATGGTGGTCACATCATATCCATGATGTGGGTGGTGGTCACATCATATCCATGATGTAGGTGGTGGTCACCTCATATCCATGATGTGGGTGGTGGTCACCCATATCCATGATGTGGGTGGTCACATCATATCCATGATGTGGGTGGAGGTCACATCATATCCATGATGTGGGTGGTAGTCACCCATATCCATGATGTGGGTGGTCACCCATATCCATGATGTGGGTGGTGGTCATATCATATCAATGATGTGGGTGGTGGTCACATCATATCCATGATGTAGGTGGTGGTCAATCATACCTATGATGTGGGTGGTGGCCACATCATACCCATGATGAGGGTGGTGGTCACATACCCACAATGGGGGTGGTGGTCACATCATACCCATGATGTGGGTGGTGGTCACATCATACCCATGATGTGGGTGGTGGTCACATCTTAGCCATGATTGGGTGGTGGTCACATCATAGCCATGATGTGGGTGGTTGTCACATCATAGCCATGATGTGGGTGGTGGTCACATCATAACCATGATGTGGGTGGTGGTCACATCATAGCCATGATGTGGGTGGTGGTCACGTCATAGCCATGATGTGGGTGGTGGTCATATCATAGCCATGATGTGGGTGGTCACATCATAGCCATGATGTGGGTAGTGGTCACATCACAGCCATGATGTGGGTGGTGGTCGCATCATAGCCATGATGTGGGTGGTGGTCACATCATAACCATGATGTGGGTGGTGGTCACATCATAACCATTATGTGCGTGGTGGTCACGTCATAACCATGATGTGGGTGGTGGTCACATCATAGCCATGATGTTGGTCACATCATATCCATGATGTGGGTGGTGGTCACATCATATCCATGTGTGTGGTGGTCACATCATAGTCATGGTGTGGGTGGTGGTCACATCATATCCATGATGTGGGTGGTGGTCACATCATACCAATGATGTGGGTGGTCACATCATACCCATGATGTGGGTGGTTGTCAATCATACCTATGATGAGGGTGGTGGCCACATCATACCCATGATGAGGGTGGTGGTCGCATACCCATAATGGGGGTGGTGGCCACATCATACCCATGATGTGGGTGGTGGTCACATCATAGCCATGATGAGGGTGGTGGTCACATACCCATAATGGAGGTGGTGGTCACATCATACCCATGATGTGGGTGGTGGTCACATCATAGCCATAATGTGAGTGGTGGTCACATCGTACCCATCATGTGGGTGGTGGTCACATCTTAGCCATGATTGGGTGGTGGTCACATCATAGCCATGATGTGGGTGGTGGTCACATCATAGCCATGATGTGGGTGGTGGTCACATCATAACCATGATGTGGGTGGTGGTCACATCATAGCCATGATGTGGGTGTTGGTCACGTCATAGCCATGATGTGGGCGGTGGTCACATCATAGCCATAATGTGGGTGGTGGTCACATCATACCCATGATGTGGGTGGAGGCCACATCATACCCATGATGTGGGTGGTGGTCACATCATACCCATGATGTGGGTGGTGGCCACATCATACCCACGATGTGGGTGGTGGTCACATCATAGTCATGGTGTGGGTGGTCACATCATTCATGATGTGGGTGGTGGTCACATCATATCCATGATGTGGGTGGTGGTCACATCATATCCATGATGTGGGTGGTGGTCACATCATAGTCATGGTGTGGGTGGTGGTCACATCATACCCATGATGTGGGTGGTGGTCACATCATACCCATGATGTGGGTGGTGGTCACATCATATCCATGATGTGGGTGGTGGTCACATCATACCCATGATGTGGGTGGTGGTCACATCATACCCATGATGTGGGTGGTGGTCACATCATACCCATGATGTGGGTGGTGGTCACATCATACCCATGATGTGGGTGGTGGTCACATCATACCCATGATGTGGGTGGTGGTCACATCATACCCATGATGTGGGTGGTGGTCACATCATACCCATGACGTGGGTGGTGGTCACATCATACCCATGACGTGGGTGGTGGTCACATCATACCCATGACGTGGGTGGTGGTCACATCATACCCATGATGTGGGTGGTGGTCACATCATACCCATGATGTGGGTGGTGGTCACATCATACCCATGATGTGGGTGGTGGTCACATCATACCCATGATGTGGGTGGTGGTCACATCATACCCATGATGTGGGTGGTGGTCACATCATACCATGTGTGGTAATCAAAAGATTACAGAGGCACTTAATGGGTCAGTAACTGATAAGTAAGGAAATTGCAGTGGCAATGAACTAACATGTTGTGAAGTTAATAACAATCGTATAAACTGGTACGAAGACACGAATTCAGTCACAAAAGTATTACCATCATCACAGTTGATGTGGGAAGTACAGTGACTGTACGTTGATGGAGGTGCAGGGGAAGGTGCAGGTCAGAGGGTAATGTCAACAGTATTGCTCCCGCACATCTGGTAAGACACCTACTCTGTCTGCGCACTTTTGGTAAGACAGGTACTGTGTCTGCGCACTTCTTGTAAGAGAGGTACTGTGTCTGCGTATTTCTGGAAAGACAGCTACTGTGTCTGCGCAAATCTGGTAAGACAGCTACTGTGTCTGCGCACATTTGGTAAGACAGCTACTGAGTCTGCGCACATCTGGTAAGACAGCTACTGTGTTTGCGCACATCTGGTAAGACACTTACTGTGTCTGCGCACATCTGGTAAGACACTTACTGTGTCTGCGCACATCTGGTAAGACAGCTACTGAGTCTGCGCACATCTGGAAAGACACTTACTGTGTCTGCGCACATCTGGTAAGACAGCTACTGTGTCTGTGCACATCTGGTAAGACAGCTACTGAGTCTGCGCACATCTGGTAAGATACTGTGTCTGCGCACATCTGGTAAGACAGCTACTGTGTTTGCGCACATCTGATAAGGCGATAAGGCAGGTACTGCATCTGCGCACTTTTGGTAGGAGAGGTACTGTGTCTGCGCACTTTTGGTAGGAGAGGTACTGTGTCTGCGCACTTCTTGTAAGACAGGTACTGTGTCTGCGCACTTCTAGTTAGCTACTGTGTTTGCGCTCTTCCGGTAAGACAGGTACTGTGTCTGCGCTCTTCTGGTAAGACACCTACTGTATCTGCGCACTTCTAGTAGGACAGCTACTGTGTCAGCGCACTTCTGGTAGACAGCTACTCTGTCTGCGCACTTCTGGTAAGACACGTACTGTGTCTGCGCACTGCTGGTAAGACACCTACTATATCTGCGCACTTCTGGTAATACAGGTACTGTGTCTGCGCACTTCTGGTAAGACAGCTACTGTGTCTACTCGTGGTAAGACAGGTACTGTGTCTGCGCACTTCTGGTAATACAGGTACTGTGTCTGCCCACTTCTGGTAAGACAGCTACTGTGTCTACTCGTGGTAAGACAGGTACTGTGTCTCCGCACTTCTGGTAAGACAAGTACTGTGTCTACGCACTTCTGGTAAGACACTTACTCTGTCTGCGCACTTCTGGTAAGACAGCGACAGTGTCTGCGCACTTTTGGTAAGACAGCTACTGTGTCTGCGCACTTCTGGAAAGACAGGTACTGTGTCTTCACATTTCTGGTAAGACAGGTACTGTGTCTGCGCACTTCTGGTAAGACAGGTACCGCATCTGCGCACTTCTGGTAAGACAGGTACTGTGTCTGCGCACTTCTGGTAAGACACCTACTATGTCTGCGCACTTCTGGTAAGACAGGTACTGTGTCTGCGCACTTCTGGTAAGACACTTTGTCTGCGCACTTCTGGTAAGACAGCGATTGTGTTTGCGCACTTTTGTTAAGACACCTACTGTGTCTGCGCACCTCTGGTAAGACACCTACTGTGTCTGCGCACTTCTGGTAAGACACCTATTGCGTCTGCGCACTTCTTGCAAGAAAGTTGCTATGTCTGCGCACTTCTGATAAGATACCTACTGTGTCTGCGCACCTCTGGTAAGATACCTACTGTGTCTGCGCACTTCTGGTAAGACACCTACTGTGTCTGCGCACTTCTAGTAGACAGTTACTGTGTCTGCGCACTTCTGGTAAGACACCTACTGTGTCTGGTCACTTCTGGTAAGACAGGTACTGTGTCTGCGCACTTCTGGTAAGACAGGTACTGTGTCTGCGCAGTTCTGGTAAGACAGGTACTCTGCGCACTTCTGATAAGACACCCACTGTGTCTGCGCACTTCTGGTAAGACAGCTACTGTGTCTGCGCACTTCTGGTAAGACAGATACTGTGTATGCGCACTCCTGGTAAGATAGGTACTGTGTCTGCGCAGTTATGGTAAGACAGATACTGTGTCTGCGCACTTCTGGTAAGATAGCTACTGTGTCTGCACACTTCTGGTAAGACAGCTACTGTGTCTGCGCACTTCTGGTAAGACAGGTACTGTGTGTGCGCACTTGTTTTAAGACAGGTACTGTGTGTGCGCACTTCTGGTAAGACACTCTGTCTGCGCACTTCTGGTAAGAGAGCGACTCTGTCTGCGCACATTTGGTAAGTCATCTACTGTGTGTGCGCACTTCTGGTAAGACACCAACAGTATCTGCGCACTTCTGGTAAGACAGGTACTGTGTCTGCGCACTTCTGATAAGACAGCTGCTGAATGAGTGATGGTAAACAAATAACCCGCTCATAGAAGAGAGGAGTTTACGACGACGTTTCGATCCGACTTGGACCATTTACAAAGTCACACAGTACCTGTCTTACCAGAAGTGCGCAGACACAGTACCTGTCTTACCAGAAGTGCGCAGACACAGTACCTGTCTCACCAGAAGTGCGCAGACACGGTACCTGTCTTACCAGAAGTGCGCAGACACAGTGCCTGTCTTACCAGAAGTGCGCAGACACAGTACCTGTCTTACCAGAAGTGCGCAGACACAGTACCTGTCTTACCAGAAGTGCGCAGACACAGTACCTGTCTTACCAGAAGTGCGCAGACACAGTACCTGTCTTACCAGAAGTGCGCAGACACAGTACCTGTCTTACCAGAAGTGCGCAGACACAGTACCTGTCTCACCAGAAGTGCGCAGACACAGTACCTGTCTTACCAGAAGTGCGCAGACACAGTGCCTGTCTTACCAGAAGTGCGCAGACACGGTACCTGTCTTACCAGAAGTGCGCAGACACAGTACCTGTCTTACCAGAAGTGCGCAGACACAGTACCTGTCTCACCAGAAGTGCGCAGACACAGTACCTGTCTTACCAGAAGTGCGCAGACACAGTGCCTGTCTTACCAGAAGTGCGCGGACACAGTACCTGTCGTACCACAAGTGCGCAGACACAGTACCTGTCTTACCAGAAGTGCGCAGACACAGTGCCTGTCTTACCAGAAGTGCGCGGACACAGTACCTGTCGTACCACAAGTGCGCAGACACAGTACCTGTCTTACCAGAAGTGCGCAGACACAGTACATGTCTTATCAGAAGTCGGACCGAAACGTCGTCGTAAGCTCCTCTCTTCTATGTGCGGGTTATTTGTGTATCGTTCCAGTCACGGTATTGTGCCTTTTTGTTATTTGTGAGTGATGGTAATTATATAATTCTAATCATAAGAATATAAGAGGATAAGTAAGGAGGAACACTGCAGTAGGCCTACTGACCCATGCCAGGCAGGTCCAATTCTCCTACCGGCTTAAGCCAATGCCCTAACTTATTTCTACAATTACTGGTACAAAGTATACAGTCCTAGCTGACAACAATGACATACTACTACACAGAATGCCGCTTATTATACAGAACATTTTGTGTATATTAGGCCAGTTTTGTCCCCAGGATGCGACCCACACCAGTCGATTAATACCTAGGTGCCTATTTTACTGATAGATGAACATGGACAGCAGGTGTCTTTAGGGAACACATCCTAATGTTTTCACCCGTACCGGGGATCAAACCCCGGACCTCAGTGTGTGAGCTGAGGGCCCTAGCAATCGAACTACGGGATACAACGTGTTTTCTTCGTCATCATCTCCCTCGTGTAGCTGTGTCTTGACTGTAAGAAAAATCAACAGTGACTAAGTTTGGTCACTAAGAGCATGTTTTAACACGTAATTTGCTCAAAATAATTGAGAATGTCAATGGGAAGACGATCGAAGCACTGAAGCCGGTCTGGCTAATAAGCCCTCTGGTCTGAGGGCCAAGACGACTTGGATAATAAGTCCTCTGGTCTGAGAAAGACCAAGACGACCTGGATAATAAGTCCTCTGGTCTGAGGACCTAGATGACCTGCATAATAAGTCGTCTGGTCTGAGAAAGACCAAGACGACCTGGATAATAAGTCTTCTGGTCTGAGGACCTAGATGACTTGGATAATAAGTCCTCTGGTTTGAGGACCAAGAAGACCTGGATAATAAGTCCTCTGGTCTGAGGACCAAGACGGCCTAGATAATAAGTCCTCTGGTCTGAGGACCAAGACGACCTGGATAACAAGTCCTCTGGTCTGAGGACCAAGACGACCTTTCAAATAAGTCCTCTGGTCTGAGGACCAAGACGACTTTTCAAATAAGTCCTCTGGTCTGAGGACCTAGATGACTTGGATAATAAGTCCCCTGGTCTGAGGACCAAGAAGACCTGGATAATAAGTTCTCTGGTCTGAGGACCAAGATGACCTGGATAATAAGTCCTCTGGTCTGAGGACCAAGAAGACCTGGATAATAAGTCCTCTGGTCTGAGGACCAAGACGACCTGGATAACAAGTCCTCTGGTCTGAGGACCAAGACGACCTTTCAAATAAGTCCTCTGGTCTGAGGACCAAGACGACTTTTCAAATAAGTCCTCTGGTCTGAGGACCTAGATGACTTGGATAATAAGTCCCCTGGTCTGAGGACCAAGAAGACCTGGATAATAAGTTCTCTGGTCTGAGGACCAAGATGACCTGGATAATAAGTCCTCTGGTCTGAGGACCAAGAAGACCTGGATAATAAGTCCTCTGGTCTGAGGACCAAGACGACCTGGATAATAAGTCCTCTGGTCTGAGGACCAAGAAGACCTGGATAATAAGTCCTCTGGTCTGAGGACCAAGACGACCTGGATAATAAGTCCTCTGGTCTGAGGACCAAGAAGACCTGGATAATAAGTCCTCTGGTCTGAGGACCAAGACGACCTGGATAATTAATCTTCTGGTTTATCTCAATCTTCGTTAGAGAAGTTCTTTATAAAAGCGTTCATGGGAGTACATTAGTACATGGGAGTATGCACGAACATATGGGTGTACACGGGAGCACATGGGAGAATACAGGAATACATATACATTTATGAGAGTGCATGGAAACATATACTAATACATGAGTGTACAGAAATGCAGGTGTTTGAAAAGCGTATAACAATTATTATTTAGAAAGTGTTAATAGGTGCTGCACCTGTGATGATAGGTCAGGAATGAGAGGGTGGTGGGGGGGGTGAAAAAAATAGCAGCGAGGTTAGTTAATGTGGTTTAAAACCTTACGATTGCACATTTGTCATTAAGGTTGTATGTCCTCTGCTTACCACCTGTCAAGAATACTTTATCTCTAGAACAGGGATTGAAGTAAATTCTCAGTGTATATACACTGACAGACATGAACCTTCTTGTCTTTTTCATATAGGTAATACACGATAGTCGTTAATGGTCCTTAAATCAGGTAGAAGTAGTTGACAGTGGATAACCTGGTTGTGGACTAGCAGGTCCTATACTATCTGTCTTTCCCATGTATATACGAGTATCCTGTGTCTCGTGTAGTACTGAAAATAGATAATCCACTACAGAACACTTTAATCTCTAAAAAAAAAAAAGCTTAAACTCTCAGCATATATACACTTAGAGACGTATACCTGACGATGTATACAGTGTGTGTGGTGCAGGGTTAGTGAGCAGAGAGGAGCCACCAGTGGACCCAGCAGCAGCACACCTGTGCTCACCTCACCTTTATTCTCGACGAAGATGCAGGGATGGTCGAAGATGAACTCCCTGAAGACATTACACTCGCGGTCCAGGTGAGGCTCCCGGCACAAGCAGGTGGGCTGGAAGTATGGGAAGGCCTGGATGGTCCGCAGGGCTGCCAGACACTTGTTCACCGTCACCGTTGAACACGCAACTGCAACACAAACAAAAACCACAACGTTAATATAGCCACATACTCCAGTCAGTGTCCATCTTAAACATGTTACTAATAATATTCATGATTTGCATAACTACGTACGAAAACATCGTCCAATCCCATATACAATGTATCTTGGTAAATAAATTTGCTCATTCACACGGGCCACAGAGGAGCGCACACGGCAGGGTAGTTGATTTAGGTCCAAAGACTATCGACTAAGCAAGGGTCATCAAGGCTGCATATCACCTGTTCACTACTAGTCAAGAATACTTTATACAGTGTATATACATATATAACGGGATTGTTTGGTACGTGCTGCAAGTGGGTGTGAATGATACGTCTTCGGAGGCTTCTTACTTTATTAATAATGTCGCAGTGGGTTACACAGGCTTGTGTGTTTGTGCCCATGGCCCGGGCAGGGCCATCCCACGAGAGAGAGCTGGGAGGCCTTGTGTCTTGCTGCTAGGCCGCTGTGAGAGTGAGGGTGAGGCATATCTGGGCAGGCTGGTGTGCCCACCGGGAGGCCTGGCTACAGAGGGCAGCACCAGCATGGCGCGAAATATGAACTAAGCTGGCAGACAGCATGGGCTGTCTGTGCAGACAGTACAGGCTGTCTACATACGCTCGATCACCCTCTCTACAGCCCTTTCAACACTCTCCAGCACCATTCTCCTGCCTCCTACAGCGTCCCTACGCCCTTCTCAGCTACAAGAAGTAGAGTTGAGGTCGTTTAGTGTGTTGGCTTCGTGTGGCTTCCCGCGTGACCACGAGGCAGCTCTGGGGTTGGTCCATACCCTAGACAGCTTGTACACATACCAGCCTTCTCTACAGCCTTCTCTGCTACGCAACGACGTCCATCTCGTCGTCCATGTGTGTTGTGTTCTTCCCAGTTTCCTCCGAAGACGTATATCATTCACACCCGCTTGCAGCACCTACCAAACAATCCTGTTATAAATGGTGACAGCGGTGCTCGCAGGAGTTGTGTTTGCCTGGAGAGAGGAAGAAGAGGTACGAAGTCATGTTCACTTCATCACCCTACACAAGAAGCATCCATCTCTCAACAAGTTATCCTGATGTCGTGTCTGCACGTTTGAGCATCCAGACACAGGTACAAGCAGGATCCAGGCCGAAATTTGCCGAAATTCTCCGAGAATTGTAAGTGGCGTCACAGTGACCCCACGCTACAGCGTCCCACGCTACAGCGTCCCACGCTACAGTATCCCACCGCTGCCACCATTTATAACGGGATTGTTTGGTAGGTGCTGCAAGCGGGTGTGAATGATACGTCTTCGGAGGCTTCTTACTTTATTAATAATGTCGTGGTGGGTTACACAGGCTTGTGTGTTTGTGCCCATGGCCCGGGCAGGGCCATCCCACGAGAGAGAGCTGGGAGGCCTTGTGTCTTGCTGCTAGGCTGCTGTGAGAGTGAGGGTGAGGCATGTCTGGGCAAGCTGGTGTGCCCACCGGGAGGCCTGGCTACAGAGGGCAGCACCAGCATGGCGCGAAATATGAACTAAGCTGGCAGACAGCATGGGCTGTCTGTGCAGACAGTACAGGCTGTCTACACATAAGGATATACATTTCTGTGTCAGAAAAAAAAAGGGTGAAAGGACATAACATAAATGCATAAGGAAAGTCAAAATGGGTGTCATAAAGCAGTTTCTTACAAGAAATAAGAACATAAGAAAAAAAGAGCACTGCAGCAGGCCTACTGGCCCATGCGGGGCAGGTCTAACTCACACCCACCCACACCCACTCCTGTATTTATCTAACCCATTTTTAAAACTACACAAGGTTTTGGCTTCAATAACGCTACTCGGGAGTTTGTTCCACTCATCCACAATTCTGTTACCAAACAAGCACTTTCCTGTATCTTTTCTGAATTAAATTTTTTCCAAATTGAAACAATTGTTGCGAGTCCTGTCTTTGTTAGATATTTTTAACATAATATTAACATTCCATTTGTTTATTCCCGTTTTCCATTTATACACCTCAATCATATCCCCCCTAATTCTACGCCCTTCTAAAGAGTGCAGATTCAGGCCCCTCAGTCTATCATAGTAGGAAAAATTTCTGACACATGGGACCATCTTTGTCATCCTCTTTTGTGCGTTTTCAAGAAGTTAAATAACAATTGCACTGTTTATAGTGTAATAACAGTCGCTAAAGAACCAGTCTTGTCACCTCTCAATTATTGTATTGTCGTATGTAACTATGTTGTAGGCGCGTGTGTAGGCGCGTGTGTACGCGAGCGTAATGAGTCTGTAGGTAGGATGAGGCCGGGGGATGAGGGGAGGGGGGGGGGAAACGTATGCAGGTGAGGTGAGGTGAGGTATATCTCACAACTTTCAGTCCACCAACACAAAATAGATTGCATCTACTTCTGATCCCCCTTTATCACCGTCTATACCGCTACATAATAATAATAATAATAATATTAATAATAATAATAATAATAATAATAATAATAATAATAATAATAATAATAATAATAATATTTATTTTTACAGGTACATGATACAACTTACACAGACTTCGCAGACATCAATGACACACTATATAGAAGGCCGTTGTGTTACTTATGTCACTAAAGAGCTTTTGTGTATTCTTGTGGTTCACTTCGATGTGGAGCTGACATGCAAGTTCTTGTGTTCAGTTCAGTGTTCTCATAAACAACTTATCCTCGCTTATTATGTATATTCTGTAGAGTACTTGGTATATGACGGTCATGTATTATCTTGTACGTTCATCCTGATCTCACTCTAACACATATTATTTATTTATTTATTTATTTATTTATTTATTTATTTATTTGAACATGATACAGAGAAGTACAAAAGAATACAGTTAAATGCAGCATACCAAAGCCACTTGTATGCAGAGCATTACGGGCAGGCTTAAAATTAACTTAAGATTAACTAAGCAGTGAAGTATTCAGTGGTGCAAAAATTATTACTTCGTTGTTGCTGCTTTTGTTGCTGCTACTGTTGTTGCTGCTACTGTTGTTGCTGCTACTGCTGCTGATGTTGTTGCTGCTACTGCTGCTGATGTTGCTGCTACTGCTGCTGATGTTGTTGCTGCTACTGCTGCTGATGTTGCTGCTACTGCTGCTGATGTTGTTGCTGCTACTGCTGCTGATGTTGTTGCTGCTACTGCTGCTGATGTTGTTGCTGCTACTGCTGCTGATGTTGTTGCTGCTACTGCTGCTGATGTTGTTGCTGCTACTGCTGCTGATGTTGTTGCTGCTACTGCTGCTGATGTTGCTGCTACTGCTGCTGATGTTGTTGCTGCTACTGCTGCTGATGTTGCTGCTACTGCTGCTGATGTTGTTGCTGCTACTGCTGCTGATGTTGTTGCTGCTACTGCTGCTGATGTTGTTGCTGCTACTGCTGCTGATGTTGTTGCTGCTACTGCTGCTGATGTTGTTGCTGCTACTGCTGCTGATGTTGTTGCTGCTACTGCTGCTGATGTTGCTGCTACTGCTGCTGATGTTGTTGCTGCTACTGCTGCTGATGTTGCTGCTACTGCTGCTGCTGATGTTGTTGCTGCTACTGCTGCTGATGTTGTTGCTGCTACTGCTGCTGATGTTGCTGCTACTGCTGCTGCTGATGTTGCTGCTACTGCTGCTGATGTTGTTGCTGCTACTGCTGCTGATGTTGTTGCTGCTACTGCTGCTGATGTTGCTGCTACTGCTGCTGATGTTGTTGCTGCTGCTGCTGCTGATGTTGTTGCTGCTACTGCTGCTGATGTTGTTGCTGCCAGTGCTGTTGTTGCTAGTGCTGTTGCTGCTGATGTTGTTGCTGCTACTGCTGCTGATGTTGTTGCTGCTACTGCTGCTGATGTTGTTGCTGCTACTGCTGCTGATGTTGTTGCTGCTACTGCTGCTGATGTTGCTGCTACTGCTGCTGATGTTGTTGCTGCTACTGCTGCTGATGTTGTTGCTGCTACTGCTGCTGATGTTGCTGCTACTGCTGCTGATGTTGTTGCTGCTGCTGCTGCTGATGTTGTTGCTGCCAGTGCTGTTGTTGCTAGTGCTGTTGCTGCTGATGTTGTTGCTGCTACTGCTGCTGATGTTGTTGCTGCCAGTGCTGTTGTTGCTAGTGCTGTTGCTGCTGATGTTGTTGCTGCTACTGCTGCTGATGTTGCTGCCAGTGCTGTTGTTGCTAGTGCTGTTGCTGCTACTGCTGCTGATGTTGCTGCTGCTACTGCTGCTGATGTTGCTGCTACTGCTGCTGATGTTGTTGCTGCTACTGCTGCTGATGTTGCTGCTACTGCTGCTGATGTTGCTGCTACTGCTGCTGATGTTGTTGCTGCTACTGCTACTGATGTTGTTGCTGCTACTGCTGCTGATGTTGTTGCTGCTACTGATGTTGTTGCTGCTACTGCTGCTGATGTTGTTGCTGCTACTGCTGCTGATGTTGTTGCTGCTACTGCTGCTGATGTTGTTGCTGCTACTGCTGCTGATGTTGTTGCTGCTACTGCTGCTGATGTTGTTGCTGCCAGTGCTGTTGTTGCTAGTGCTGTTGCTGCTGATGTTGTTGCTGCTACTGCTGCTGATGTTGTTGCTGCCAGTGCTGTTGTTGCTAGTGCTGTTGCTGCTGATGTTGTTGCTGCTACTGCTGCTGATGTTGTTGCTGCTACTGCTGCTGATGTTGTTGCTGCTACTGCTGCTGATGTTGTTGCTGCTACTGCTGCTGATGTTGTTGCTGCTACTGCTGCTGATGTTGTTGCTGCTACTGCTGCTGATGTTGTTGCTGCCAGTGCTGTTGTTGCTAGTGCTGTTGCTGCTGATGTTGTTGCTGCTACTGCTGCTGATGTTGTTGCTGCCAGTGCTGTTGTTGCTAGTGCTGTTGCTGCTGATGTTGTTGCTGCTACTGCTGCTGATGTTGTTGCTGCTACTGCTGCTGATGTTGTTGCTGCTACTGCTGCTGATGTTGTTGCTGCTACTGCTGCTGATGTTGTTGCTGCTACTGCTGCTGATGTTGTTGCTGCTACTGCTGCTGATGTTGTTGCTACTGCTGCTGATGTTGTTGCTGCCAGTGCTGTTGTTGCTAGTGCTGTTGCTGCTGATGTTGTTGCTGCTACTGCTGCTGATGTTGTTGCTGCTACTGCTGCTGATGTTGTTGCTGCTACTGCTGCTGATGTTGTTGCTGCCAGTGCTGTTGTTGCTAGTGCTGTTGCTGCTGATGTTGTTGCTGCTACTGCTGCTGATGTTGTTGCTGCTACTGCTGCTGATGTTGTTGCTGCTACTGCTGCTGATGTTGTTGCTGCTACTGCTGCTGATGTTGTTGCTGCTACTGCTGCTGATGTTGTTGCTGCTACTGCTGCTGATGTTGTTGCTGCTACTGCTGCTGATGTTGTTGCTGCTACTGCTGCTGAAGTTGTTGCTGCTACTGCTGCTGATGTTGTTGCTGCTGCTACTGCTGCTGATGTTGTTGCTGCTACTACTGTTGCTACTTTTGCTGTTGCTGCTACTGTTGTTGCTGCCAGTGCTGTTGCTGCTACTGTTGTTGCTGCCAGTGCTGTTGCTGCTAGTGCTGTTGCTGCTACTGCTGCTTTCGTTGTTGCTGCTAGTATTATTGCTACTGTTGCTGCTACTGCTGCATTTATTTTTGTTGCTGCCGTTGTTACTGCTGTTGGCTCTTGTTGTTGTTACTGCTACTACTGCTGTAGCTGGCTTGTCCTTCATTAACTTTACCTGTCACGGGACTTTGAAACAATAGGAGCCTTTCAGTGAGGCCGCCAATATTGCAGGCACGCGCCACAACAAGGTTTTTAAAGAAGCAAAACTGGATATATGCAGTGTGCTGTTACCCTGTTTTATACAGCAGTTACATAGTGGAAACATAAGATAGCGCTGTGTTTCTCTGTCATACTCCAGCACACAGAATGGGTCAGTATTGAAATCCGTTAGCCTGAGCTGAGAGACTTCAGTAAGGTAATGAGTTCATCGTCAAGTATTCCATTAAAGGTTCAGCAGCACCGGAAGCCTCAAAGGCTTCGTTCTAACAAAGGGTTCTAAGGACGGACGAAGGTGAAACCTTGTTGGACTCAGTGTGCTGGTCAATATCCACCAGTACTTCCTTCTCTAATTATGTTTTCTATAAATACAACGCGGAGCTCAATGTTCATTATCTCTCTCATTTCATCCTCTGATTCGCCGATCTTGTCGTGATGATCATTTTTATTTTGTCCACATTTATTCTGAATTTTACAAACTTTAAAAGCAAATTTCCTTGAGTAGTTTTTTTTTCGTGTGCCCATGTGTGGGCTGGGATAGGGTGCCTGTTTGAGAATGCATGACAGTGAACGAGAGGTTGGGGGAGGTGTGCCACAGAGACATCATACATAATGCCACGGTGATACATAATGCCACGGTGATACATAGTGCCACGGTGTCAGCAAATGCCATGGTGTCAGTTATGGTATTACAGTGAAATGGAGTAGACATGTGGAAGTGTGTAATGTATACTGGTACATTATCTGGTTTGTTTAATTAATGTTTGCTGTCAGGATTGTTATAACAAACCTCTCAGTGTTTACACTTGAGGTAATGCATAATGAGGTAACACATAAGGGGGATTACCAACAGACCCCTGGCAGTCTTCAAGCTGGCACTGGACAAGCACCTAAAGTCAGTTCCGGATCAGCCGGGCTGTGGCTCGTATGTTGGTTTGCGTGCAGCCAGCAGCAACAGCCTGGTTGATCAGGCTCTGATCCACCAGGAGGCCTGGTCTCAGACCGGGCCGCGGGGGCGTTGACCCCCGGAACTCTCTCCAGGTAAACTCCAGGTAATGCTTATGTTCTTTCTTGTACTAACCTATATTATTTTTCTCTATATCTACCATTTTATATAGTTGTATGATACCGTGATTATACAGCGTCAGGGTGAAGTGCTTAGTGCCGCCTTGCACTAACGAGTGGTGGGTGTGGCTATGATGTCAAACTGCCAGGTGCAGACCTCTACATCCACATTCGCTCAGGGATCTCCTTTGGCGAGCTACGGCCTATAGGAGAGGACGTACTGTTCTGTCTTCATTACAGTGCAGATTCTTACACAGTCAATTTTGGGACTTAAATTGTCTGAGCATTGTCTCGTGCCTGCAGCCGATGCTCTCTGTGTGGACTATCATTTTAACTAAACATTGGACATAGCCTCTTAGAGGAAGCGTCACCCATGGAGCGCTGCTACACTCTCATGAACACACATCTTACATTATGCCAATACGGACTTAGTTTCTGCACTCTGTTATGTTTAAACTTAGTCTGTAAGGTGTCAGCTCTAGGTCCTGTGTAAAGTTACTGTGGTCTGCTTTTGGGACGTAGCTACTGTAGAGTGGTTTAACACCTAGTATTTTTGATGCGTGTTATAAGAAACGCGATATCTATAAATTATAAACATCTCCAGAGAATACTAGAAATCTAATCCTCTAGCATTCAGCTTGTTTCTGGGTTTTTGTAACAATTAGTCAGTATTCTGATCCAGTTATCCGTTAGAATTACAATAAATTTTAATAGTGTTTTAGGATTGTAACTGACAGGATACTAACTAAAGAAATAAAAATTGATATTTTATTCACAAAGTTGTCTAGGTGGACAAAATCAAAGTAAATCAATTTGATATAAATTAGGATATAAGCTGCTACACTTCTCTCATAATAGTATAGTGCTGAAGACACAATTTATAACTTTGTGACTCTTAAAGTACCGTCTGGTACGTTGTTAGCAATTATAACAATACTAGTATATACAAGCAAGTGTGTGAGACTGTGTGTATGTGCTCAAAGTTGTTCGTTGTCTCAATAAGGCTCGACTCGACTTAAACACTGACTAAACGTCCTCAAACAATCTAACTTCTTGACCAACCAGGCAATCAAAATAGCTTGCTTGAACAGTAAGATGAACGATTCGCCGAACAGGAACATAACAAGCAGCAGCAGCAGCACAGCGTCAGGAACAAGGAGACAAAATAACGACCCTAACTGGGGACCTTCAGCAGATCCTCCATAAAAGGCATGAAACTCCCTTAATACTGAATCTAGATTCAGCATAAACAAATCCCCGACTACGACAATGCACAGATACCAGATAATATAAGTCAGAAGCTATAGCTTAGGACCTGGGTTAACTTAGAGTGTCAGTACGACACAACCTCAGTAAAACGTCAAAAATCACAAAGTCTGAACTATGCTCTGTGAACAGAGTTACACAGAGTTCCGAGAAGTATGTTCGCCTCACCACCGAAATCATACTCTACGAAAACAGTCTAAATAACGAACAAACATCAAGAGAGAGAGAGAGAGAGAGAGAGAGAGAGAGAGAGAGAGAGAGAGAGAGAGAGAGAGAGATGTTGGTCGAGCGGTGACCAGCAGAGACGAGAGAGAGATGAAGGCAAGACAGTCTCCAAGCTCAGGTGCGATCACATGATTCTTCCGTGGACTCCAGAGAAACCATACCACGGCGGCGGGGATAGAACCCGCGATCAGAGAGTCTCAAAACTCAAATCGTGTCATTACGATTTCGTGAGTCATGTTAACGACTCCAGAGAAGCCGGCAAGTAAACAAGCGAGGTGGTAGTTATTAAGAAGGTAGTTTGCTTAAGCGGACAGCCAACCACAACTCTCAAACAGTGAGCACAGAAAATGTAAATGTTACATCCTACCTAATGACATAGCTAAGTCAAATAATAATATAAAGCAAGACATTTTCAATTTAGCTAATATTGAATATATCAGCAATATAAAATTATATGAAATACATCAAATGTACAGTATATACACTGGGCCACATTCAGGGGAAGCAACAATGTGTATGTCGAGTGTGGACAGACTCTGCACTTAAGTGGAATCTGAACTGATTTTGTCTCCGTCTGAATGTTATGAGACTTTACTTATGTTTGCTGTGTTAAACTCTAATTCTGTACTGTCTGGTGTGGTCTCAGGAAGAGGTTAGTTTCTGCCTGCTAAGTAGTAAGTGGACTTAGTACTGTAATAGATTGTATCTGCACATACACACACACACACACACACACACATGCATACATACATACATACATACACACACACACACACACACACACACACACACACACACACTGCAAGAAGGTCGTCGACACAGTTCCTTACAAGAAAATAGTACAGAAGCTAGAGGATCAGGAACATATAATAGAAAGGCACTGCAATGGATCAGAGAATACCTGACAGGGAGGCAACGAGTCATAGTACGTGATGAGGTATCACAGTGGGCGCCTGTGACGAGCGGGGTCCCACAGGGGTCAGTCCTCGGACCAGTGCTGTTCTTGGTATATGTGAATGACATGAGGGAAGGGATAGACTCAGAAGTGTCCCTGTTTGCAGACGATGTGAAGTTAATGAGAAGAATCAAATCAGGTGAGGATCAGGCAGGACTACAGTGACCTGGACAGGCTGGACACGTGGTCCAGCAACTGGCTACTCGAATTTAACCCCGCCAAATGCAAAGTCATGACCGCAGAGTATAGGCTAGGTGGCCAAAGACTACAAACCTCGCTCAAGGAGAAAGATCTTGGGGTGAGTATAACTCCGAGCACATCTCCGGAAGCACACATACACCAGCACCAGCTGTGGAAACAAGATGGTTGACATACACCAGCACCAGCTGTGGAAACAACATGGTTGACATACACCAGCCCAGCTGTGGAAACAAGATGGTTGACATACACCAACACCAACTGTGGAAACAAGATGGTTGACATACACCAACACCAGCTGTAAAAACAAGATGGTTGACATACACCAGCACCAGCTGTGGAAACAAGATGGTTGACATACACCAGCCCAGCTGTGGAAACAAGATGGTTGACATACACCAACACCAACTGTGGAAACAAGATGGTTGACATACACCAGCCCAGCTGTGGAAACAAGATGGTTGACATACACCAACACCAACTGTGGAAACAAGATGGTTGACATACACCAGCACCAGCTGTGGAAACAAGATGGTTGACATACACCAGCCCAGCTGTGGAAACAAGATGGTTGACATACACCAGCCCAGCTGTGGAAACAAGATGGTTGACATACACCAGCACCAGCTGTGGAAACAAGATGGTTGACATACACCAGCCCAGCTGTGGAAACAAGATGGTTGACATACACCAGCCCCAGCTGTGGAAACAAGATGGTTGACATAAACCAGCCCCAGCTGTGGAAACAAGATGGTTGACATACACCAGCCCAGCTGTGGAAACAAGATGGTCGGTTGACATACACCAGCACCAGCTGTGGAAACAAGATGGTTGACATACACCAGCACCAGCTGTGGAAACAAGATGGTTGACATACACCAACACCAGCTGTGGAAACAAGATGGTTGACATACACCAGCCCCAGCTGTGGAAACAAGATGGTTGACATACACCAGCACCAGCTGTGGAAACAAGATGGTTGACATACACCAGCCCCAGCTGTGGAAACAAGATGGTTGACATACACCAGCACCAGCTGTGGAAACAAGATGGTTGACATACACCAGCACCAGCTGTGGAAACAAGATGGTTGACATACACCAGCCCAGCTGTGGAAACAAGATGGTTGACATACACCAGCACCAGCTGTGGAAACAAGATGGTTGATATAAACCAGCACCAGCTGTGGAAACAAGATGGTTGACATACACCAGCACCAGCTGTGGAAACAAGATGGTTGACATACACCAGCACCAGCTGTGGAAACAAGATGGTTGACATACACCAGCCCAGCTGTGGAAACAAGATGGTTGACATACACCAGCACCAGCTGTGGAAACAAGATGGTTGACATACACCAGCACCAGCTGTGGAAACAAGATGGTTGACATACACCAGCCCAGCTGTGGAAACAAGATGGTTGACATACACCAGCCCCAGCTGTGGAAACAAGATGGTTGACATACACCAGCACCAGCTGTGGAAACAAGATGGTTGACATACACCAGCACCAGCTGTGGAAACAAGATGGTTGACATACACCAGCCCAGCTGTGGAAACAAGATGGTTGACATACACCAGCACCAGCTGTGGAAACAAGATGGTTGATATAAACCAGCACCAGCTGTGGAAACAAGATGGTTGACATACACCAGCACCAGCTGTGGAAACAAGATGGTTGACATACACCAGCACCAGCTGTGGAAACAAGATGGTTGACATACACCAGCCCAGCTGTGGAAACAAGATGGTTGACATACACCAGCACCAGCTGTGGAAACAAGATGGTTGACATACACCAGCCCAGCTGTGGAAACAAGATGGTTGACATACACCAGCCCAGCTGTGGAAACAAGATGGTTGACATACACCAGCACCAGCTGTGGAAACAAGATGGTTGACATACACCAGCCCAGCTGTGGAAACAAGATGGTTGACATACACCAGCACCAGCTGTGGAAACAAGATGGTTGACATACACCAGCACCAGCTGTGGAAACAAGATGGTTGACATACACCAGCCCAGCTGTGGAAACAAGATGGTTGACATACACCAGCACCAGCTGTGGAAACAAGATGGTTGACATACACCAGCACCAGCTGTGGAAACAAGATGGTTGACATACACCAACACCAACTGTGGAAACAAGATGGTTGACATACACCAACACCAGCTGTGGAAACAAGATGGTTGACATACACCAGCCCCAGCTGTGGAAACAAGATGGTTGACATACACCAGCACCAGCTGTGGAAACAAGATGGTTGACATACACCAGCCCCAGCTGTGGAAACAAGATGGTTGACATACACCAACACCAGCTGTGGAAACAAGATGGTTGACATACACCAGCACCAGCTGTGGAAACAAGATGGTTGACATACACCAGCACCAGCTGTGGAAACAAGATGGTTGACATACACCAGCACCAGCTGTGGAAACAAGATGGTTGACATACACCAGCACCAGCTGTGGAAACAAGATGGTTGACATACACCAGCCCCAGCTGTGGAAACAAGATGGTTGACATACACCAGCACCAGCTGTGGAAACAAGATGGTTGACATACACCAGCACCAGCTGTGGAAACAAGATGGTTGACATACACCAGCACCAGCTGTGGAAACAAGATGGTTTACATACACCAGCACCAGCTGTGGAAACAAGAACAAAGTTTATCTCATTGTAGTGTGATAAGGGTAAGTAGTACACGTGAACACTGAGGAGTACATGGGAGCACATGAAAGAGGGAGTACATAAAAGAACACGGACGAGGAGCACAAGGAAGAACAAGGAAGAGGAATTCATTGAAGAACATGGATGGGAGTACGTGGAAGTACATGGGAAAGACAGCTAGGAGAAAAGCTTGTGGTCTAAATGGAGTGTAGTGATGAGTGGTAGTGGTGTCAAGGAGTGTAAGTGACTGCATTAACCAGGTGGTAGAGAGGAGGCATGAAGAGACGGGACGCGTGTCAGGCGAGTGCCAGAGACAGCAGCAAGAGTGGATGGAGAGTGGTGGGAGGGTGATAAGAGGCAGGGTAAAGGGGAGAGGGTAAGGGATGAGAATGGGAAGGGGGGTGAGATGAAGAGCAGGTGAGGGAGACAGACGCCTACAGGGCACACCACCTGCACCACCTGCTGAACCTCACCACCAGAACCTTATTATCTCACACCAACTCTCCCCAATTGTTGTTGTTGATTGTTCCTTGGCGGAAATGGGTTAGAAAATACGAAGGAAGGACTGGCAAGGACACTTCCTATTAAATGTATGTTCCTAACTTCATTTATATCACTGTTTTTACCAACTAACGACAGACTGTGTAAGATGTAGTGAACTGGCAGAGCGAAGCTGGTCAGAGCTCCACTGCTGCACTTATTGCTAGTTCAAAAGCCAGTCACGTGAAAGCCCGTGAATTCAGACAAGGTGACGTCTTCGACGCACCTTGCTGATGCAGCAGACTTCCACTTCCTCTGGCAGTGACCACTGTTGCTTAAGAGGCGCTTGAGTTTCCCTGTCTCCTAATAACATGTTTATTTTTCCCCTATAATCTACCTTGTCCATAATTACTGTCACATTTTCTTTGTCTGTTTTCGTAAGGTGAAGTCTAGGATCTTTCCTTAATGGTACAACTTAACAAATCTTTGAGGACAATTGTCCTGAAGTGCCTCTTAGGAGGCTCTCATCTGTACCAATTCCAGTCTGTAATACTCTCCCTCATATTTTATTGTACATAGTGTATATATTAGTGAAGGAATAGACGGATAAATAAATCCACCCCTGCTTGTTTGCCTTGCTCTTGCTTTGTCCTACTGAGTTCTTTTAGCGTACTGACTTATTTACGAAGAGGTACAACAGCCATCAGACTACCATCTGTGCTCGTAACAGACTGTATACTCAAGGACATAAGTCCAGTACACTAGCTGTATAATAGTCTCTACGAGATCTGAGAAAGACAACCCAACAGCCGCAGCCTCCGCTACATCACAACACACCACATGAACATTAGTTCTACACTAAATAAGAACATATATCTGCTTGTTCCTGTGTTGTCATTACCTTCCAGTCAACCCTGATTGATCCCTGCAATGTTCTGCCTTCTGCAGATGACCTTTACTTCCTCCCTCCATTTATCCTTCCTTCCTCCCTCCATCTATCCTTCATTCCGTTTTCCCCTACATCCATCCTTCCTCAATTCATCTATCCCTTCTTTCTCCCTCCATTCACCTATCCTTCCATCCTCCATCTATCCACCTCCCTCGCCATACTCCATCCTTTAACGTTACATTTACAAGATTTTCCAACATACTTCCCCCCCCCCGCTAAAACCCCCACTGCCACAACCACCACAATCACCACCACCACCAGATGTGCCCCCCAGGTCAGACTTAGCAGGAAGGGGGGGAGGGGGAAGGGGAGTCTGGAAACTTTAATGTTCGTTAGTGGATGACTGGTTGTTGTTCCACCACCATCACTACATCACCACCATCAACACCATCACCATCACTACACCACCACCATTAACACCACTGTCAACACCCCACTATCACCCTCAGTCCCATCATCACTATTAGCACAACTGCTATTATCACCATCACCACTACCACTACCACCACTATTAAATCAACCACCACAACCACTACTACCATCAAAGCCGCAACCACCATCACTACCACCACCACCAATACCACCACCATCACCACTACCACCACCATCACCACTACCATCACCACCACCATCACCACCACCACCACTACCACAGCTATCACCATCACCACTACCACCACCATCACCACTACCATCATCACCACCACTACCACCATCACCGCCACCACCACCACTACCACCACCATCACCACCATCACTACCACCACTACCACCACCATCATCGCCACCAGCACCACCAACATTACCAGTACCATCACCACCACCACCACTACCACAACTATCACCACCACCACCATCACCACTACCACCACCATCACCGCCACTACCACCACCATCACCACAATCACTACCACCACCATCATCACCACCAACATTACCACTACTATCACCACCACCACTACCACAACTATCAGCAGCACCACCATCACCAATACCACCACCATCACCACCACTGCCACCAACATCACCACCGCCACCACAACCACCACCACCACTACCACCACCACTACCACCACTATCATCACCACCACGACCACCAACATTACCACTGCCACCACCATCTCCACCACCACCAGCATCACCACCATCATCACCATCACCACCACTACCACCCCCATCACCACCACTATCACCACCACTGCCACCACCACCATCACCACCACCACCATCACCACCATCACCACCACCATCAAAACCATCACCACCACCATCATCACCACCACTACCACCATCACCACCATCACCATCACAATCCCCACCATTACCACCACCATCACCACTATCACCCCTGCCTCCACCATCACCACTACCATCACCACCATCACCATCACTACCATCACCATCACCACCATCACCATCACCACCATCACCACCACCACCATCACCACCATCACCACTACCATCACCACCACCACCATCACCACTATCACCACCACCACCACCATCACCACCACCACCACCATCACCACCACCACCATCATCACCACCACCACCATCACCACCACCACCACCACCATCACCACCACCACCACCACCATCACCACCATCACCACCACCACCACCATCACCACCACCACCACCACCACCATAACCACCACCACCATCACCACCATCACCACCACCACCACCACCACCACCATCACCACCACCACCACCACCATCCAACATCACCACCATCACCACCACCGCCATCACCACCACCACCACCACCATCCAACATCACCACCACCATCACCACCATCACCACCACCGCCATCACCACCATCACCACCACCACCATCACCACCATCACCACCACCACCATCACCACCACCATCACCACCACCATCACCACCATCACCACCACCACCACCATCACCACCACCACCACCATCACCACCACCACCACCATCACCACCACCACCACCATCACCACCACCACCACCACCATCACCACCACCACCACCATCACCACCATCACCACCACCACCACCATCACCACCACCACCACCATCACCACCATCACCACCACCACCACCACCACCACCACCACCACCACCACCATCACCACCACCATCACCACCACCACCACCACCACCACCACCACCACCACCACCATCACCACCACCACCATCACCACCACCATCACCACCACCATCACCACCACCACCATCACCACCACCATCACCACCACCACCACCATCACCACCACCACCATCACCATCACCACCACCACCACCACCACCACCATCACCACCACCATCACCACCACCACCACCATCACCACCACCACCACCACCACCACCACCACCCCATCACCACCACCATCACCACCACCACCACCACCACCACCACCACCACCACCATCACCACCACCACCATCACCACCACCACCACCACCATCACCACCACCATCACCACCACCACCATCACCACCACCACCATCACCACCACCATCACCACCATCACCACCACCACCACCACCACCACCACCACCATCACCACCACCACCACCACCACCACCATCACCACCACCACCACCACCACCATCACCACCACCACCATCACCACCACCACCATCACCACCACCATCACCACCACCACCACCACCACCACCACCACCATCACCACCACCACCATCACCACCACCACCATCACCACCATCACCACCACCACCACCACCACCACCACCACCACCACCACCACCACCATCACCACCACCATCACCACCACCACCACCACCATCACCACCACCACCACCACCACCACCACCACCACCACCACCACCACCACCACCACCACCACCATCACCACCACCACCACCACCACCACCACCACCATCACCACCACCACCACCACCACCATCACCACCACCACCACCACCATCACCACCACCACCACCACCACCACCACCACCACCACCACCACCATCACCACCACCACCACCATCACCACCACCACCACCACCACCATCACCACCATCACCACCACCACCACCACCACCATCACCACCACCACCACCACCACCACCACCACCACCACCACCACCACCACCATCACCACCATCACCACCATCACCACCACCACCACCATCACCACCACCACCACCATCACCACCACCACCACCACCACCACCACCACCATCACCACCACCACCACCACCACCACCATCACCACCACCACCACCACCACCATCACCACCACCACCACCACCATCACCACCACCACCACCATCACCACCACCATCACCATCACCACCACCATCACCACCACCACCACCACCATCACCACCACCATCACCACCACCACCATCACCACCATCACCACCACCACCACCACCATCACCACCACCACCACCACCATCACCACCACCACCATCACCACCATCACCACCACCACCACCATCACCACCACCATCACCACCACCACCACCACCATCACCCCCACCATCACCACCACCACCACCACCATCACCACCACCACCACCATCACCACCATCACCACCACCACCACCATCACCACCACCACCACCATCACCACCACCATCACCACCACCACCATCACCACCACCACCACCACCACCACCACCACCACCATCACCACCACCACCACCACCACCACCACCACCATCACCACCACCATCACCACCACCACCATCACCACCACCATCACCACCACCACCATCACCACCACCACCACCACCATCACCACCACCACCACCACCACCACCACCACCACCATCACCACCATCACCACCACCATCACCACCACCACCACCACCATCACCACCACCACCACCACCATCACCACCACCACCATCACCACCACCACCACCACCATCACCACCACCACCACCACCATCACCACCACCACCACCACCACCACCACCACCATCACCACCATCACCACCACCATCACCACCACCACCACCACCATCACCACCACCACCACCATCACCACCACTAGGTTGTGACCGTCTGTGCGTCTGTCAAGGGATAATCAATATTTTTTTTTCATTTAGAACACTGCCTCCTCACTGGTAAGGATGGCACTCTTGTGGCACTCTGAGAGATGCCTCATCACTGGTAAGGATGGCACTCTTGTGGCACTCTGAGAGATGCCTCATAATTGGTAAGGATGGCACTCTTGTGGTACTCTGAGAGATGCCTCATCACTGGTAAGGATGGCACTCTTGTGGCACTCTGAGAGATGCCTCATCACTGGTAAGGATGACACTTGTGGCACTCTGAGAGATGCCTCATCACTGGTAAGGATGGCACTCTTGTGACACTCTGAAAGATGCCTCATCACTGGTAAGAATGGCACTCTGAGAGATGCCTCATCACTGGTAAGGATGACACTCTTGTGGCACTCTGAGAGATGCCTCATCACTGGTAAGGATGGCACTTTTTTGGCACTCTGAGAGATGCCTCATCACTGGTAAGAATGGCACTCTTGTGGCACTCTGAAAGATGCCTCATCACTGGTAAGAATGGCACTCTTGTGGCACTCTGAAAGATGCCTCATCACTGGTAAGAATGGAACTCTTGTGGCACTCTGAGAGATGCCTCATCACTGGTAAGGATGACACTCTTGTGGCACTCTGAGAGATGCCTCATCGCTGGTAAGGATGGCACTTTTTTGGCACTCTGAGAGATCCCTCATCACTGGTAGAAATGGCACTCTTGTGGCACTCTGAAAGATGCCTCATCACTGGTAAGAATGGCACTCTTGTGGCACTCTGAGAGATGCCTCATCACTGGTAAGGATGGAACTCTTGTGGCACTCTGAGAGATATCTCATCACTGGGAAGGATGGCACCCTTGTGGCACTCTGAGAGATGCCTCATCACTGGTAAGAATGACACTCTTGTGGCACTCTGAGAGATGCCTCATCACTGGTAAGAATGGCACTCTTGTGGCACTCTGTGAGATGCCTTATCAGTTGTAAGGATGGTACTCTTGTGGCACTCTGAGAGATGCCTCATCACTGGTAAGAATGGCACTCTTTTGGCACTCTGAGAGATTCCTCATCACTGGTAAGAATGGCACTCTTGTGGCGCTCTAAGAGATGTCTCATCACTGGTAAGAATGGCACTCTTGTTGCACTCAGAGAAATGCCTCATCACTGGTAAGGACGACACTCTTGTGGCACATTGAGAGATGCCTCATCACTGGTAAGAATGGCACTCTTGTGGCACTCTGAGAGATGCCTTATCACTGGTAAGAATGACACTCTTGTGGCACTCTGAGAGATGCCTCATCACTGGTAAGAATGGCACTCTTGTGGCACTGAGAGATGCCTCATCACTGGTAAGAATGACACTCTTGTGGCACTCTGAGATGCCTCATCACTGGTAAAGATGGCACTCTTGTGGCACCGTGAGAGATGCCTCATCACCGGTAACGTTGGCACTCTTGTGGCACTCTGAGGGATGCCTCATCAGTGGCAAGGATGTCACTCTTGTGGCACTCTGAGAGATGCCTCATCACTTTTAAGGATGGCACTCTGAAATCTTGCCTCAACACGATTGAGAATGACTAGTGGCTAGTTTATTGTGCACCTCATATCCATCATGTGGAGGCTAGCACAAGAGAATATGGGTACACAATAGACCTAGGTAATAGGCCTCAAATGGGATAACACGAATACATCTAGATTTATATTTATAATTTGTATTATCTCTCGCCAGTATTACAATGGATCAAATAATAACTGACATTAAGGAGACAAAGAGGCATTGTCCGGGAAGAGGCATCCGAGTGGGCAAGTGTGACAAGTGGGATTCCACAAGGATTGCAACTTGGTGTACGTAAACATCATGCCAGATGAGACAGCCTGATGCATCCCTGTTTGAAGATGTAAAACCAATAAGGTAAATAAAAAACACAGGAGAGGACAAGGAGAGGCTGGAAATGATAGGTTCGACCAGTGCTTCAAGTCTGGGTATGTAGATAAATGGTTCAGTGAACCGACCAGTTGATAAATTAGATATATAGGCAACACTTAGGTGTCTTTATTGAGGAAACGTTTCGCTACACAGTGGCTTCATCAGTACAAGAGTAGTGAATATTAGAAGGAGACTGAGGTAATCAGTCCCTCATCCTGGAGACTATGTAATCAGTCCATGAAGACTGATGGACTGATTACAGTGACTCCAGGTTGAGGGACTGATGAAACCACTGTGGGGAGAAACGTTTCCAGAATGAAGATACCCATGTGTTGCACATATGTCAGATTTAACAAGAATATGTATGATAGAACTGACGCAGCAAGGAGAGAGCGCACCCAGTAACGGCCAGCGTGGCCCTGAGACTCAACCTCTGCATCCAGAAATAGGTTGGTACACTGCTCAACCCTACACACACTACATAAACACCATCAACCACACAAAAGCAAACCCAGGGCCACCATCACCACAAATACTCTACCATAACAATGCAGATTGCAAGGCAAACACACAGAGGAGTGTGAGGAGAAATAGTGGGAGAGGAAAACTGAGCCAGCACCCAGGCTGTTAAGAAAGATAGGAGGGAGGATGGAAGATAGGAGAGAGGATGGAAGATAGGAGGGAGGATGGAAGATAGGAGGGAGGATGGAAGATAGGAGGGAGGATGGAAGATAGGAGGGAGGATGGAAGATAGGAGGGAGGATGGAAGATAGGAGGGAGGATGGAAGATAGGAGGGAGGATGGAAGATAGGAGGGAGGATGGAAGATAGGATGGAGGATGGAAGATAGGAGGGATAATGGAAGACAGGAGGGAGGATGGAAGATAGTAGGGAGAATGGAACATAGGAGGGAGAATGGAAGATGGAGGGGGAATGGAAGATGGGAGGCAGAATGGAAGATAGGAGGGAGAACGAAAGATAGGAGGGAGGATGGAAGATAGCATGGAGGATGGAAGATAGGAGGGAGGATGGAAGATAGCAGGAAGGATGGAAGGTAAGAGGGAGGATGATCCAGGATGTGGATGGACCAGTACCATCAACCCACCTCATGGTATCCCATGATCCTGGTCTCACCATGATCCTTGTCTCACCATGATCCTAATCTCACCATGATCCTGGTCTTACTATGATCCTTGTCTCACCATGTTCCGTGTTTCAAAATGATCCTAGTCTTACCATGATTCTTGTCTCACCAAGATTCTTGTCTCACCATGGTCTTTGTCTCACTATGCTCCTGGTCCCATCACGCTCCTTGTCTCACCATGATCTTTGTCTCACCGTGATCCTTGTCTCCCCATGATCCTGGTCTCACCATGATCCTTGTCTCACTACGATCATTGTCTCACCATGATCCTGGTTTCACCGTGATCCTGGTCGCACCATGATCTTGGTCTCACCATAATCATGGTCTCACCAAGATCCTTGTCTCACCATGATCTTTGTCTCACCATGATCTTGGTCCAACCATGATTCTTGGCTCAGCATGATTGTTGTCTCACCATGATCCTCGTCTCACTATGATCGTTGTCTCACCATGATCCTTGTCTCACCATGATCCTTGTCGCACCATGATCCCTGTCTCACCATGATCCTTGTCTCACCATGATCCTTGTCGCACCATGATCCTGGTCGCACAATGACCTTAGTCGTACCATGATCCTGGTCTCACCAAGATCCTTGTCTCACTATGATTCTGGTGCCACAATGATTCTTGATCATCATCATTTTTGTCTCAACATGAATTTTGTCTCACCATGATTCTTGTCTCACCATGATCCTGGTCTCACAATGATCCTTGTCTCACCATGATCCTGGTCTCACAATGATCCTTGTCTCACCATGATCCTGGTCTCACCATGATCCTGGTCACACCATGATCCTCGTCTCATCGTGATCCTGGTTTTACCAAGATCCTTGTCTCACAACGATATTTGTCCCGCCATGATCCTGGTCTCACCATGATTCTCGTCTCACCAAGATCCTTGTCTCACCATGATATTTGTCTCACCATGATCCTTGTTTCACCATGATCCTTGTTTCACCATGATCCTTGTCTCACCATGATCCTTGTTTCACCATGATCCTTGTTTCACCATGATCTTTGTCTCACCATGATCCTTGTCTCACCATGATCCTTGTTTCACCATGATCTTTGTCTCACTATGATCCTTATCTCACCATGATCCTTGTCTCACCATGATCCTTGTTTCACCATGATCCTTGTTTCACCATGATCATTGTCTCACAATGATCCTTGTTTCACCATGATCATTGTCTCACAATGATCCTTGTTTCACCATGATCCTTGTTTCACCATGATCCTTGTTTCACCATGATCATTGTCTCACCATGATCCTTGTCTCACCATGATCCTTGTTTCACCGTGATCTTTGTCTCACCATGATCCTTGTCTCACAATGATCCTTGTTTCACCATGATCCTTGTCTCACCATGCTCCTTGTTTCACCATGATCCTTTTTTCACCATGATCTTTGTCTCACCATGATCCTTCTCTCACCATGATCCTTGTTTCACCATGATCCTTGTTTCACCATGATCTTTGTCTCACCATGATCCTTGTCTCACAATGATCCTTGTTTCACCATGATCCTTGTTTCACCATGATCTTTGTCTCACCATGATCCTTGTCTCACCATGATCCTTGTTTCACCATGATCCTTGTTTCACCATGATCTTTGTCTCACCATGATCCTTGTCTCACCATGATCCTTGTTTCACCATGATCTGTCTCACCATGATCTTTGTCTCACCATGATCCTTGTCTCACCATGATCCTTGTTTCACCATGATCTTTGTCTCACCATGATCTTTGTCTCACCATGATCCTTGTCTCACCATGATCCTTGTTTCACCATGATCTTTGTCTCACCATGATCTTTGTCTCACCATGATCCTTGTCTCACCATGATACTTGTTTCACCATGATCTTTGTCTCACCATGATCTTTGTCTCACCATGATCCTTGTCTCACCATGATCTTTGTCTCACCATGATCTTTGTCTCACCATGATCTTTGTCTCACCATGATCTTTGTCTCACCATGATCCTTGTCTCACCATGATCCTTGTTTCATCATGACCCTTGTCTCACCATGATCCTTGTTTCACCATGATCCTTGTCTCACCATGATCTTTGTTTCACCATGATCCTTGATTCAACATGATCCTTGTCTCACCATGATCCTTGCTTCACCATGATAATTGTCTCACCATGATCCTTGTCTCACCATGATCCTGGTCTCACCATGATCCTTGTCTCACCATGATCCTTGTTTCACCATGATCCTTGTCTCACCATGATCCTTGTCTCACCATGATCCTTGTTTCACCATGATCCTTGTTTCACCATGATCCTTGTCTCACCATGATCCTTGTTTCACCATGATCCTGGTCTCACTATGATCCTTTTCTCACCATGATCCTTGTCTCACCATGATCCTTGTCTCACCATGATGCTTGTTTCACCATGATCATTGTCTCACCATGATGCTTGTTTCACCATGATCCTGGTCTCACCATGATCCTGGTCTCACCATGATCCTGGTCTCACCATGATCCTGGTCTCACCATGACCCTCGTCTCACCATGATCCTGGTCTCACCATGACCCTGGTCTCACCATGATCCTGGCCTCACCATGATCCTGGTCTCACCATAATCCTGGTCTCACCATGATCCTGATCTCACCATGATCCTGGTCTCACCATGATCCTGGTCTCACCATGATCCTGGTCTCACCATGATCCTGGTCTCACCATGATCCTAGTCTCACCATGATCCTGGTCTCACCATGATCCTGGTCTCACCATGATCCTGGTCTCACCATGATCCTGGTCTCACCATGACCCTGGTCTCGCCATGATCCTGGTCTCACCATGATCCTGGTCTCACCATGATCCTGGTCTCACCATGATCCTGGTCTCACCATGTGTTACGAGTATGTCCATACCCGACATTTTTTATACTAGGATGCGCTCCTTTGTTTGTCGGGTTATTGCTTCTTATTTTCTATTATTATAATACGTAAGGTTAATATTGGAAGCTGTGTTTGTCAATAATGGTGCGATTGTCTTGATGCAACAGGTACATGACCGGACGCTAGTTTACCTGCTGGCTTACTTCTCCTGACCGACCCCAGGTAGGGTATATGGTCACTATGTCAGGCAGTAGGGTCACAACACTCGCTCAGAGTAGGTTCACAACACTCACTCAGAGTAGGTTCACAACACTCTCTCAGAGTAGGTTCACAACACTCTCAGAGTAGGTTCACAACACTCTCTCAGAGTAGGGTCACAACACTCTCTCAGAGTAGGTTCACAACACTCTCTCAGAGTAGGTTCACAACACTCTCTCAGAGTAGGGTCACAACACTCTCAGAGTAGGTTCACAACACTCTCTCAGAGTAGGGTCACAACACTCTCAGAGTAGGTTCACAACACTCTCTCAGAGTAGGTTCACTACACTCATTCAGAATAGGTTCACAACACTCATTCAGAATAGGGTCACAACACTCACTCAGAGAAGGATCACAACACTTGCTCAGAGTAGGTTCACAAAACCCACTCAAGAGCAGGTTCACAAAACTCACTCAGAGAACTAGGTTCACAATACTCAGAGTATGTTCACAACACTCACTCAGAGTAGGTTCACAACACTCTCTCAGAGTAGGTTCAAAACACTCTCTCAGAGTAGGTTCACAACACTCTCTCAGAGTAGGTTCGCAAAACCCACTCAGAGTAGGTTCACAAAACCCACTCAGAGTAGGTTCACAAAACTCACTCAGAGTAGGTTCACAACACTCACTCAGAGTAGGTTCACAACACTCGCTCAGAGTAGGTTCACAACACTCGCTCAGAGTAGGTTCACAACACTCTCTCAGAGTAGGTTCACAACACTCATTCAGAATAGGTTCACAACACTCATTCAGAATAGGTTCACAACACTCATTCAGAGTAGGTTCACAACACTCATTCAGAGTAGGTTCACAACACTCTTAGAGTAGGTTCACAAAACCCACTCAGAGAAGGTTCACAAAACTCACTCAGAGTAGGTTCACAACACTCACTCAGAGTAGGTTCACAACACTCGCTCAGAGTAGGTTCACAACACTCGCTCAGAGTAGGTTCACAACACTCTCTCAGAGTAGGTTCACAACACTCGCTCAGAGTAGGTTCACAACACTCGTTCAGAGTAGGTTCACAACACTCGCTCAGAGTAGGTTCACAACACTCGCTCAGAGTAGGTTCACAACACTCACTCAGAGTAGGTTCACAACACTCGCTCAGAGTAGGTTCACAAAACTCACTCAGAGTAGGTTCACAACACTCTCTCAGAGTAGGTTCACAACACTCACTCAGAGTAGGTTCACAACACTCGCTCAGAGTAGGTTCACAAAACCCACTCAGAGTAGGTTCACAACACTCACTCAGAGTAGGTCCACAACACTCGCTCAGAGTAGGTTCACAACACTCGCTCAGAGTAGGTTCACAACACTCTCTCAGAGTAGGTTCACTACACTCATTCAGAATAGGTTCACAACACTCATTCAGAATAGGTTCACAACACTCATTCAGAGTAGGTTCACAACACTCATTCAGAGTAGGTTCACAACACTCTCAGAGTAGGTTCACAAAACCCACTCAGAGTAGGTTCACAAAACTCACTCAGAGTAGGTTCACAACACTCACTCAGAGTAGGTTCACAACACTCGCTCAGAGTAGGTTCACAACACTCGCTCAGAGTAGGTTCACAACACTCGTTCAGAGTAGGTTCACAACACTCGCTCAGAGTAGGTTCACAACACTCGCTCAGAGTAGGTTCACAACACTCGCTCAGAGTAAATTCACAAAACTCACTCAGAGTAGGTTCACAAAACTCACTCAGAGTAGGTTCACAACACTCGCTCAGAGCAGGTTCACAACACTCATTCAGAGTAGGTTCACAACACTCATTCAGAGTAGGTTCACAACACTCTCAGAGTAGGTTCACAACACTCACTCAGAGTAGGTTCACAAAACTCACTCAGAGTAGGTTCACAACACTCACTCAGAGTAGGTTCACAACACTCGCTCAGAGTAGGTTCACAACACTCGCTCAGAGTAGGTTCACAACACTCGCTCAGAGTAGGTTCACAACACTCGTTCAGAGTAGGTTCACAACACTCCCTCAGAGTAGGTTCACAACACTCGCTCAGAGTAGTTCACAACACTCGCTCAGAGTAAGTTCACAAAACTCACTCAGAGTAGGTTCACAAAACTCACTCAGAGTAGGTTCACAACACTCGCTCAGAGCAGGTTCACAACACTCATTCAGAGTAGATTCACAACACTCATTCAGAGTAGGTTCACAACACTCTCAGAGTAGGTTCACAACACTCACTCAGAGTAGGTTCACAAAACTCACTCAGAGTAGGTTCACAACACTCACTCAGAGTAGGTTCACAACACTCACTCAGAGAAGGTTCACAACACTTGCTCAGAGTAGGTTCACAAAACCCACTCAAGAGCAGGTTCACAAAACTCACTCAGAGAACTAGGTTCACAATACTCAGAGTATGTTCACAACACTCACTCAGAGTAGGTTCACAACACTCACTCAGAGTAGGTTCAAAACACTCTCTCAGAGTAGGCTCACAACACTCTCTCAGAGTAGGTTCGCAAAACCCACTCAGAGTAGGTTCACAAAACCCACTCAGAGTAGGTTCACAACACTCACTCAGAGTAGGTTCACAACACTCGCTCAGAGTAAGTTCACAACACTCGCTCAGAGTAGGTTCACAACACTCTCTCAGAGTAGGTTCACAACACTCATTCAGAATAGGTTCACAACACTCATTCAGAATAGGTTCACAACACTCATTCAGAGTAGGTTCACAACACTCATTCAGAGTAGGTTCACAACACTCTTAGAGTAGGTTCACAAAACCCACTCAGAGAAGGTTCACAAAACTCACTCAGAGTAGGTTCACAACACTCACTCAGAGTAGGTTCACAACACTCGCTCAGAGTAGGTTCACAACACTCGCTCAGAGTAGGTTCACAACACTCTCTCAGAGTAGGTTCACAACACTCGCTCAGAGTAGGTTCACAACACTCGTTCAGAGTAGGTTCACAACACTCGCTCAGAGTAGGTTCACAACACTCGCTCAGAGTAGGTTCACAACACTCACTCAGAGTAGGTTCACAACACTCGCTCAGAGTAGGTTCACAAAACTCACTCAGAGTAGGTTCACAACACTCTCTCAGAGTAGGTTCACAACACTCACTCAGAGTAGGTTCACAACACTCGCTCAGAGTAGGTTCACAACACTCGCTCAGAGTAGGTTCACAATACTCGCTCAGAGTAGGTTCACAACACTTTCTCAGAGTAGGTTCACAACACTCGCTCAGAGTAGGTTCACAACACTCACTCAGAGTAGGTTCACAACACTCGCTCAGAGTCGGTTCACAACACTCGCTCAGAGTAGGTTCACAACACTTTCTCAGAGTAGGTTCACAACACTCGCTCAGAGTAGGTTCACAACACTCGCTCAGAGTAGGTTCACAACACTCAGAGTAGGTTCACAACACTCAGAGTAGGTTCACAACACTCGCTCAGAGTAGGTTCACAACACTCGTTCAGAGTACGTTCACAATACTTACTCAGAGTAGGTTCACAACACTCGCTCAGAGTAGGTTCACAATACACACTCAGAGTAGGTTCACAACACTCGCTCAGAGTAGGTTCACAACACTCGCTCAGAGTAGGTTCACAACACTCACTCAGAGTAGGTTCACAAAATCCACTCAGAGTAGGTTCACAAAACTCACTCAGAGTAAGTTCACAACACTCACTCAGAGTAGGTTCACAACACTCGCTCAGAGTAGGTTCACAACACTCTCTCAGAGTAGGTTCTCAACACTCGCTCAGAGTAAGTTCACAACACTCTCTCAGAGTAGGTTCACAACACACTCAGAATAGGTTCACAACACTCTCTCAGAGTAGGTTCACAACACTCATTCAGAGTAGGTTCACAACACTCGCTCAGAGTAGGTTCACAACACTCGTTCAGAGTAGGTTCACAACACTCGCTCAGAGTAGGTTCACAACACTCGCTCAGAGTAGGTTCACAACACTCGCTCAGAGTAAGTTCACAAAACTCACTCAGAGTAGGTTCACAAAACTCACTCAGAGTAGGTTCACGACACTCGCTCAGAGCAGGTTCACAACACTCATTCAGAGTAGGTTCACAACACTCATTCAGAGTAGGTTCACAACACTCTCAGAGTAGGTTCACAACACTCACTCAGAGTAGGTTCACAAAACTCACTCAGAGTAGGTTCACAACACTCACTCAGAGTAGGTTCACAACACTCGCTCTGAGTAGGTTCACAACACTCGCTCAGAGTAGGTTCACAACACTCGCTCAGAGTAGGTTCACAATACTCACTCAGAGTAGGATCACAACACTCACTCAGAGTAGGTTCACAACACTCGCTCAGAGTAGGTTCACAACACTCGCTCAGAGTAGGTTCACAACACTTTCTCAGAGTAGGTTCACAACACTCGCTCAGAGTAGGTTCACAACACTCGCTCAGAGTAGGTTCACAATACTTACTCAGAGTAGGTTCACAACACTCGCTCAGAGTAGGTTCACAACACTCTCTCAGAGTAGGTTCACAAAACTCACTCAGAGTAGGTTCATACACTCTCTTCTGAGCAGATTCAGGCGCTCAGCCTTTAATTAATACAATTCCCCACGAGGTACTGTAAGGCTTGGGGGGGAGTGCACTCAAGTCAGTCTGGGCTTGAATAGTCAATGGAACATACCTCAGTTACTCCCTGACCTCTCTTAAGACTTATCAAGTTCTCTCTCCTGTGGTCGATTTTCTTTCTTAGTTGATTTCCTTTCTTAAGTTTGTCACTTTCGAATTCTCCATACTTTGTGAATTAATAATCTGCTGAATTAATACTTTGCTGAATTAATACTTCAGCTAACTGTATAAGTCTTAGTAACCATTGTAGGTACAAAGGTTAATTTATCCATATTAATATGCTGGTGGAAATAGACCTATATATATATATATATATATATATATATATATATATATATATATATATATATATATATATATATATATATATATATATATATATATATATATATATATATGGTATAAACCTTGTTAATAAATACCGACAAGTTGGTTTAGAAAGACACGTAAGCAAACACTATGACATATTTATTAGAAAACGTTTCGGTCCTGGGACCTTGATCACTTCTAACATACAGAGGTAGAAAGGCATTATATATATAGGCGGAGAGTGAGGTGTGACGCACGTGACCTGAGGAATGTCATAAGAACATAAGAATGGAGGAACACTGTAGAAGGCCTACTGGCCCATGCGAGGCAGGTCCTTATCAAAACAACCTCTGTCTATGGAAATATAAACACAAATGCAGTATAATGTGATCCTTTATTGACAACGTTTCACCCACGCAGTGGGCTTTTTCAAGTCACACACAGATCCGTGTGTGACTTGAAAAAGCCCACTGCGTGGGTGAAACGTTGTCAATAAATGGATCACATTATACTGCATTTGTGTTTATATTTCCATTGTGTCGGTATTTTATACCATTTATTTCCAACCTCTGTCTATGATGAGGACGGGTAGACGTTGAAATCATGTGACTCCTGTGTTGTTGGGTTGGTGGTGCTTAAGTATCATGTATGCCAATGTTTTTGAAATTTTGTAGTTTCCAGTGTTGCGTTCTATAGTGTCGGTGACGGCGATTAGTGAGGCTTCTAGGCACCGTCGGCGTCTGAGGTCTGGTTCGGTGAGAACGAGTTGTGCCTCATTCCAGTTCATCAAATGTCCCCTGGAGTCTCTGTGGAGGACACAGGCGTACCTTACATCGTCTCTGTTAGAGGCATTTCGATGCTCATTCAAGTGGACTGCAAGATCTCAGCCTGTTTCGCCTACATATTTCTTGGGACAGAACCCACAGGGGATAGTGTAGACGCCTGCTGTAGAAGTTAGAGGTGTGGGGCTGCGTTTCGTAGTGAGGTCTTTGATAGATGATGTGTTTATGGTGGAAACGTTGATGTTACTCATAGCAAGTGCCCGGCGAGTATTCGTGGCAACATCACCACATGGGAGTACTATGAACTGCTTAGGGGGCTGTTCCATGGGCGGTTTGTTGAGAATAGCTTGTGCCTTAAGTCTGCAATCTCGGATGAAGAAAGATGGGAACTGAAGACGTGTAAAGGCTTGTGTTATGTAAGTGCATTCTTCTTCTAGAAAACAAGGGCTGGAGATGCGAAGAGCTCTCAAGAAGAAGCCAATGAGGACTCCTCTCTTAGTGCGGGTGTCTTGGTGTGAATAAAAGTGTATAAGATCGTCCTTGTTGGTAGGTTTTCTATACACTTTGAAGAGAAGTTTGTCACTGTCGGGAGATCTGCACAGGAGAACGTCGAGGAAAGGAAGTTTGCCATCATTTTCGAGTTCAAGTGTAAACTTTATTGATGGTTCAACTGCATTGATCTTCTTGAGAAGGGCCTGGATATTGAGACGTCTCGGATAGAAAACCAATACATCATCAACGTATCTTAGCCAGGTAACGGTGTTGGGAATGAGGGTGCTGAATTTCTCTGTCTCCAGGTTTTCCATGAAGAGGTTGGCAAGCACAGCACTGAGCGGGCTGCCCATTGCCATCCCAAAGCATTGTTTGTAACAGTTGTCCTGATACTTGAAGAAGTTGAAATTAACACAAAGTTCCACTAGATTGATGAAGTCTAGAAGAGGTAAAGGGAGGTCGTGGTTTTCAGTGAGCCTCTGTCTCAGAATGTTGATTGCAGCGTCAGTAGGAACGTTGGTGAAGAGGGCTGTGACATCGAAGGAAGCCATGCTTTTGTTTTTGACATTCAGGTTGGAAATTCGGGAGAGAAGGTCACCTGAGTGCTTGAGGTGGGCTTGACTGATGGTGCCCAGAAGCGCTGAAAGGTATTTGGCAAGGTGGCCGGCTAGTCTGTGTGGTGCACTCCCTATGCCCGAAGTGATAGGCCGTAGTGGGATGCCAGGTTTGTGTGTCTTAGGAAGGCCATACAGACGTGCTGGTTTTGGTTGACCTGGTAAAAGTTTAAGTAGTTTTTTGCCTTGTTCTGATTTTCGTAAGATGCTACGAGCCTTTTGAAGAAAAGTCTGGGTACTTTGAAGTAGCACTGATTCTGATACAGGCTGGTATGTGTTGGCATCGTTGAGAAGATTTAAAACTTTATTGTTGTAGTCGACAGTGTTGAGTAACACCACACCACCTCCTTTGTCGGCGGTTGTAATGACGATATCATCGTTGTTGGCCAAGTTCCTGAGTGCTTGGATGTATCTTCTGGGAATGACCGGTCTTGAAGGCTCAGTAGCTGCAGCAGTGATAATTCCTTGAACAAAGCCTTTTTGAAACTCGGAGCCTCCAAAAGGTTGGTTCTTGGTTACCATATCCACCAGATTATGCTTCTTGTTGATGCCGGTAGTAAACTTGAGCCCTAGGCTGAGGGCTTCTGTCTCGGTGACGGTTAGTGTATAGGAAGATAAGTTATTTATGATTTCTGGTCGTCCCATTTCGCTCCATTTGCTGTGGGAGCACAGGTCTTGTAGTTTTCGTGATAGCTTCAATTTCTGTTGGATGTTGGCAGTGGTAATTTGTAAAGTAAAAGGACACAAGTGCAACTAATGTGACATTTATTGTGGCAACGTTTCGCTCTACAGCAGGCGTCTACACTATCCCCTGTGGGTTCTGTCCCAAGAAATATGTAGGCGAGACAGGCAGAGATCTTGCAGTCCGCTTGAATGAGCATCGAAATGCCTCTAACAGAGACGATGTAAGGTACGCCTGTGTCCTCTACAGAGACTCCACGGGACATTTGATGAACTGGAATGAGGCACAACTCGTTCTCACCGAACCAGACCTCAGACGCCGACGGTGCCTAGAAGCCTCACTAATCACCGTCACCGACACTATAGAAGGCAACACTGGAAACTACAAAATTTCAAAATCATTGGCATACATGATACTTAAGCACCACCAACCCAACAACACAGGAGTCACATGATTTCAACGTCTACCCGTCCTCATCATAGACAGAGGTTGTTTTGATAAGGACCTGCCTCGCATGGGCCAGTAGGCCTTCTACAGTGTTCCTCCATTCTTATGTTCTTATGACATTCCTCAGGTCACGTGCGTCACACCTCACTCTCCGCCTATATATATAATGCCTTTCTACCTCTGTATGTTAGAAGTGATCAAGGTCCCAGGACCGAAACGTTTTCTAATAAATATGTCATAGTGTTTGCTTACGTGTCTTTCTAAACCATATATATATATATATATATTCTTCTTCTTTCAACGTACCAGCCGTATCCCACTGTATATATATATATATATATATATATATATATATATATATATATATATATATATATATATATATATATATATATATATATATATATATATATATATATATATATAAATAGCTAAACTTTACAAGTAAAATTTTAAATTTTAGTTGTTTGTTTTGCAATACTGAATTATTATTACAATTTATTGTTACCAAACTGTAAACAGATCATCTGTATAAACGACAATAAATTACCTTAACTCTCTACCATGCTTTGGATTAATATAATTATTATAATGATGAGGGAGCGCTAAACCCGTAAGATTATACAGCGCATGTGGGAGGGGGGGCGGTGGAAGGTATTCAGGTTCAATTCAAGGAACTGGAGCACAGATCCAATTCCCTAGATCAAGAGCCCCTCACCAGCGTCAAGGAACCGCCCTTGAGGGGACCAAGCTTTGGAGATGTTTAACAAGACGAGTTTTGTAACACAATGATCCTGGTCTCACCATGATCCTGGTCTCACCATGATCCTGGTTTCACCATGATCCTGGTCGCACCATGATCCTGGTCTCACCATGATCCTGGTCTCACCATGATCCTGGTTTCACCATGATCCTGGTCGCACCATGATCCTGGTCTCACCATGATCCTGGTCTCACCATGATCCTGGTCGCACCATGATCCTGGTCTCACCATGATCCTGGTCTCACCATGATCCTGGTTTCACCATGATCCTGGTCGCACCATGATCCTCGTCACACCATGATCCTGGTCTCTCCATGATCCTGGTCTCACCATGATCCTGGTTTCACCATGTCCCTCGTCGCACCATGATCCTGGTTTCCCCATGATCCTGGTCTCACCATGATCCTGGTTTCACCATGATCCTTGTCGCACCATGATCCTGGTTTCACCATGATCCTGATCGCACCATGATCCTGGTCGCACCATGATCCTGGTCGCACCATGATCCTGGTCTCACCATGATCCTGGTCTCACCATGATCCTGGTTTCACCATGATCCTGGTTTCACCATGATCCTGGTCTCACCATGATCCTGGTTTCACCATGATCCTGGTCACACCATGAACCTGGTTTCACCATGACCCTCGTCGCACCATGATCCTGGTTTCACCATGATCCTGGTCGCACCATGATCCTGGTCTCACCATGATCCTGGTTTCACCATGATCCTGGTCTCACCATGATCCTGGTTTCACCATGATCCTGGTCGCACTATGATTCTGGTCTCACCATGATCCTGGTCTCACCATGATCCTGGTCTCACCATGATCCTGGTTTCACCATGACCCTCGTCGCACCATGATCCTGGTTTCACCATGAACCTGGTCTCACCATAATCCTGGTTTCACCATGATCCTGGTCGCACCATGATCCTGGTTTCACCATGATCCTGGTCTTACCATGATCCTGGTTTCACCATGACCCTCGTCGCACCATGATCCTGGTTTCACCATGATCCTGGTCTCAGTATGATCCTGGTTTCATCATGATCCTGGTCGCACCATGATCCTGGTTTCACCATGATCCTGGTCGCACCATGATCCTGGTCGCACCATGATCCTGGTCGCACCATGATCCTGGTCGCACCATGATCCTGGTCGCACCATGATCCTGGTTTCACCATGATCCTGGTCGCACCATGATCCTGGTCGCACCATGATCCTGGTCGCACCATGATCCTGGTCGCACCATGATCCTGGTCGCACCATGATCCTGGTCGCACCATGATCCTGGTCGCACAATGATCCTGGTCGCACCATGATCCTGATATCAACATGACGCAGTTTCACACTTGTCATATCACGCATGTTATATCACAATATCACATCTGTCATGTTACACTTGCTATACCACCTATTTCAAGCCATGCCTGTCATGTCACACCTACTGTGTCACACATGTCCTGTCACACCTGCCATCACACCTCATGTCAAAACTGCCACGTCACACCTATCATGTCACACCTGTCATGTCACATCTATCACGTCACGCCTGCCATGTCACGTCACACCTGTCATGTCACATCCGCCATGTCACACCTGTTATGCTCCATTCACCACAAGGTCACTTCCTGGGAAGGCACGTGTCGCCCACTGACCAATCAACAACGCCCCTGTAACGTCATAACTCGCTTCAACCAATGAGGAGAGAGTATCGACTGTGACGTCGCTGTGATCCCGTCCTAGCCAATGAGAAAGGCAGCATCAGATGTGACGTCACAACAGGTTGGCAACTGTGGCCAATTAAGAAAGAATATTGAGCGTGACGTCAGAGTTGAGGTTGATAAATGTCACTTTGAGAGAAAGTCGTCAGTGATTGATGACTGAGCGAGTGTGAAGGTCGTACGTCAACTACCATCATTATCTACCAGGTGTCACCCTATTCTCCGATAATTATAATAATATCGATGATAATGATGAATTATTATAATAATTATAATATAAAAACTTATAAAGAATAATTATAACAGACAGAACACATATAAATATAGATAATAAGAATTTTCTTAATTAAATTTATCGAATATTGGTAATAAGCGTAATAAAAATGAGGCAAAATTAATAAGATAAGATAAGATTTCGTTCGGCCACTGGATGCACTGGAAGAAAATCAGAATGCAGATGTAATATACACAGACTTTGCAAAAGCATTTGACAAATGCGATCATGGCGTAATAGCCCATAAAATACGTGCTAAAGGAATAACTGGGAAAGTGGGGAGATGGATCTTCAATTTCCTAACAAATCGAACACAAAGAGTAATGGTCAACAGAGTTAAATCGGAGGCTGCCATAGTGAAGAGCTCTGTTCCACAAGGCACAGTACTCGCCCCCATCTTATTCCTTATCCTCATATCAGACATAAACAGAGATATACACCACAGCACCGTATCATCCTTTGCGGATGATACTAGGATCTGCATGAGGCTGTCATCTGCTGAGGACGCGGTTAACCTCCAAGAAGATATAAACAAAGTTTACCAGTGGGCAACGGTAAACAATATGATGTTCAATGAGGACAAATTCCAACTACTCCGTTATGGAAAACTGGAGGAGATATTAACTAGAACAGAGTATACTACTGACTCTGGCCATACAATAGAGCGGAAAAATAATGTAAGGGACCTGGGAGTAGTAATGTCTGAGGATCTCACTTTCAAGGATCACAACAGTGCCACGATCGCACGTGCAAAGAAAATGATAGGATGGATAATGAGAACTTTCAAAACGAGAGATGCCAAGCCCATGATGATCCTTTTCAAATCACTTGTTCTCTCTAGGCTGGAATACTGCTGTACATTAACATCTCCATTCAAAGCAGGTGAAATCGCAGATCTAGAGAGTGTACAGAGATTCTTTACTGCACGTATAAGTTCTGTCAAGCACCTTAACTACTGGGAACGCTTGGAAGCACTTGACTTGTACTCGTTGGAACGCAGGAGGGAGAGATATATCATAATCTACACTTGGAAAATCTTGGAAGGAATGGTCCCAAATCTGCACACAGAAATCACTCCCTACGAAAGTAAAAGACTGGGCAGGCGATGCAAAATGCCCCCAATAAAAAGTAGGGGCGCCATTGGTACACTAAGAGAAAACACCATAAGTGTCCCGGGCCCAAAACTGTTCAACAGCCTCCCATCAAGCATTAGGGGAATTGCCAATAAACCCCTGGCTGCCTTCAAGAGAGAGCTGGACAGATACCTAAAGTCAGTGCCGGATCAGCCGGGCTGTGGCTCGTACGTTGGACTGCGTGCGGCCAGCAGTAACAGCCTAGTTGATCAGGCCCTGATCCATCGGGAGGCCTGGTCATGGACCGGGCCGCGGGGGCGTTGATCCCCGGAATAACCTCCAGGTAACCCAGGAAAGTCAGTGCGTCATCGAGGACTGTCTAACTTATTTCCACTGGGGTCCTTAATCTTGTCCCCCAGGATGCGACCCACACCAGTCGACTAACACCCAGGTACCTATTTGCTGCTAGGTGAACAGGACAACAGGCGTAAGGAAACGTGTCGAAATGGTTCCACCCGCCGGGAATCGAACCCGGGCCCTCCGTGTGTGAAGCGGGAGCTTTAGCCACCAGGCCACCGGGCCACACCCCAGGCCACCGGGCCTGGAAATATAACACAAGAGAAGTTTAGTGCAGAAGGAAGAGGAGGAGGAGGAAGAAGAGGAAGAGGAGGGGGAAGAGGAGAAAGAAGAGGTGGAGGAAGAGGCGGAGGAAGAGGAGAAGTGATGTTGATCACGTCCACAACTTTGACTGGACAAGTGGAGGTCCAAAGGGAAAGTGAGGGGAAGACGGAGGGGGAGTGGGAAGGAGGGTCCCAAGGAAGTGGGACTAATGGAAGGGAGAGGGAGGGTCTTAGGGCTGAATGGGGAGGGCAGGATGGGGGAGGGCAGGATGGAGGAGGGAGGGAGTTAGAGGTGGAGGGGAGGGGAGGGGGGAAGGGGGTAAACAATCACTGCTTTTATCTCCCATTCATGTCTTCCTATTCATAACTCCCCATTCCTCCCCCCTCCCCAGCCCCCCGGGGAAGGGGGAGGAACAACTGACAGTCGGAGTCTTGACATGTTGTCAGGGAACACCATGTTGTCAGGGGAACATCATGTTGTCAGGGGAACACCATGTTGTCAGGGGAACACCATGTTGTCAGGGGAACACCATGTTGTCAGGGGAACATCATGTTGTCAGGGGAACACCATGTTGTCAGGGGAACACCATGTTGTCAGGGGAACACCATGTTGTCAGGGAAGACCATGTTGTCAGGGGAACATCATGTTGTCAGGGGAACACCATGTTGTCAGGGGAACACCATGTTGTCAGGGGAACACCATGTTGTCAGGGGAACATCATGTTGTCAGGGGAACACCATGTTGTCAGGGGAACACCATGTTGTCAGGGGAACACCATGTTGTCAGGGAAACACCATGTTGTCAGGGGAACACCATGTTGTCAGGGGAACACCATGTTGTCAGGGGAACATCATGTTGTCAGGGGAACACCATGTTGTCAGGGGAACACCATGTTGTCAGGGGAACACCATGTTGTCAGGGGAACACCATGTTGTCAGGGGAACACCATGTTGTCAGGGGAACATCATGTTGTCAGGGGAACACCATGTTGTCAGGGGAACACCATGTTGTCAGGGGAACACCATGTTGTCAGGGGAACACCATGTTGTCAGGGGAACACCATGTTGTCAGGGGAACACCATGTTGTCAGGGGAACACCATGTTGTCAGGGGAACACCATGTTGTCAGGGGAACACCATGTTGTCAGGGGAACAGCATGAACAGACAGACACAACTATGGAAAGTAAGAAAGAAACGAAAGAGGAATAAGAAAAACAAGGAAAAGAAGCGGATTGATAATAATAATAATAATAATAATAATAATAATAATAATAATAATAATAATAATAATTATTATTATTATTATTATTATTATTATTATTATTACATTTAGGGGGAGCGCTAAATCCGTGTGGGGCATAAACGCAAGGATCAGAGACTTGATGTTGTATGCTAAACCAGTGTGGATCTGGTGAAGGCTCGATTCTCCGTGTAACATGGCTAGGAGATTGGGTGGTTAATAGAGTTTCAAGACTATCGACTAAACTAAGGTCATTATAGCTGCACCACCAGACAAGAATACTTTAATTCCTAAACCAGGGATTAAACTCTCAGTAAATATACACTGAGAGACATACTACACCTCTCGTAGTATTCCCACAATAAACCCAAATATTGCACGTGTCTCATTTATAAACCTGCCGATTTTCTAAACCATTTGTATAATATCTGTCAGACACAGCAACATCTTGGCATCTTGATACAGGGAATTCTTCAGTGTTTATCTGACCTGTGTACATGACTTACTATACTAGTGGATTTTGTCCACCAGTGATGCCGCCTCCAGCTGCTTCACCTCACCTGCCTGGCAGTATACTAGCCACTTCTTCTTGGATATACTTTACTGTCATCAACATTGACTGACTGAACACATCGACTCCGGCTGAGGGATTGATTACCTCAAACTCTTTCTCATTTTCTTCTCTGTACTGGACTGAGGGAGTCAATGACTGGCGAAACATTTCCACAATATACTTAAATGTTGCACAAATGTCTCACTTACAAAGTTGTTGGTTTTCTAAATATTTATATAATATCTGTAAGATCTTGATACAGGGAATTCTTTAATATTCGTATATATATATATATATATATATATATATATATATATATATATATATATATATATATATATATATATATATATATATATATATATATATATATATATAGATAATATATAGAAAATATAGCCTCAACAATGCTTCAGAGTGTCAGGGAAGGATAGAGCCCGCCTCCTGGCAGTGAGAGCCCCTCATGCTGGGGACTTTCTGTTGGCTGTTCCCAACTCCAGCCTTGGCACACGCCTCGACCCACAGACCATCCGCATCGGTGTTGCCCTTCGACTTGCCGCCCCTATTCTCGCCGAACACAGGTGTATTTGTGGCAGTGAAGCAGCAGACCGATTCGGGTACCATGGTCTTGTGTGCCGTAAATCCGAGGGAAAGATTGCAAGACATGAGGAGGTTAATAACATTATCAAGAGGAGCCTCACAACAGCTGGATGCCCAGCAGTAAGGGAGCCACCCCAACTATGCAGATCTGATGGCAGCCAGAAGCGTCCAGATGGTATCACCCTTTAAGCCTGGACAGATGGGAAGCAGGTGGTGTGGGACTATACATGTGCATCTACCTTGGCTGATACCTATCTCCCATACGCCAGGGAGGAAGGAGGGGCAGCTGCCAGCTTCAGGGAGTCCCAAAAGTCTAGAAAATATGGAGAACTTGCCCATCATTATATGTTTGTTCCCATAGGCTCAGAGACCCTTGGCTCATGGGGAAAGAGTGCATCTAAATTCATTACGGAGCTGGGAAAAAGACTCATCAGGGTAACTAGGGATCCCAAGGCAGCTAGTGTTCTGTTCCAGCGGGTCAGTGCGGCTGTTCAAAGGGGTAATGCCTGCTGTATTTTGGGCACACGCCCCAGCTCTGAGGAGCTGGATGAGATTTTCACCTTATAATCGGTGATACACACGTAACAACATGTACCTTATATGCCACCTTTATATCAACAATGTATCTCTTAAATCTTCTGTACCATATTATGTAATAAAATATTCCTATTGGTAAAAAAAATATATATATGAAAAGATGGGGTGGTAGGGGAAGTGGAATATTCAAAAGGCTTCAGGAAGAAATTCAAATATTCTTCCTTGAAGCCTTTTTATCCACATCTCCGAGGCTATGGATCCCACAATTTACACCAGAGGTGGACCCCATCCAATATATATATACATAATCACACACAAAGTGGGAGTTGTCACAGCTGCTCTTTGCTGATGACACTGTGCTCTTGGGAGATTCTGAAGAGAAGTTGCAGAGATTGGTGGATGAATTTGGTAGGGTGTGCAAAAGAAGAAAATTAAAGGTGAATACAGGAAAGAGTAAGGTTATGAGGATAACAAAAAGATTAGGTGATGAAAGATTGAATATCAGATTGGAGGGAGAGAGTATGGAGGAGGTGAACGTATTCAGATATTTGGGAGTGGACGTGTCAGCGGATGGGTCTATGAAAGATGAGGTGAATCATAGAATTGATGAGGGAAAAAGAGTGAGTGGTGCACTTAGGAGTCTGTGGAAACTGGACTTCCAGCAGGCATGCGTGAGCGTGTTTGATATGAATGGAGACAAATACGTGCTGTTGGAGTGTGAGCAAAGTAACATTTATATATATATATATATATATATATATATATATATATATATATATATATATATATATATATATATATATATTGGTGAAGATGGGATATCACGAGTATAGCTCTGCTCTTGTAATTCTGTCTATAATGTCAGAACTCAGGACACCAAACAAGAGAACATTCCCTGCCAGTGTCCAGCACCACCTCGACACACACGGACCGCCACATCACTGGTACTCGTTCAACACCTGTGGGTAACTCTGCTAGGAAGCTGCTACACACCCAGTAGCGACCAGTGAAGAGGCGGGGCCAGAAGCTATGACTCGACCCCTGCAACCACAACTAGGTGAGTACACCTCGTCGTGTATAAAGATGAGGTACATCTCATCATAACTTTGATAAGAAGATACATGAACTACTTAGCGGAAATACCTGTGACAAGTGCAGCCACAGCCACACACGTCAACAGACATCATGGCGGCCACTGCTGAGAAGTCACACCATACATGCACAGGCGTCGCAATAGTTCCATTTTAGTACACGTTATTATTTCCCATTTTATTTGTCGGGATTAGCACCTATACAACAATATACATGTACAAATATTCACTAGAAACAATAGGAGGTTTGTTACTCTAACTCCTGCTGCGTCGTCTCGTGTTGTCACTGTCTTCTGTCTCTTTGTAATCCACTGGAGTGGTTTGCCTCTCACCCCGCCTGCTCCACCAGTCTCTCCATTAATATGGTCGAGAACTGTCTCTCTTGCTCTCGTGCTGTTCATGAATATGAGTTTATCTCTCTCTTCTTCTTGTTCAAGAATATCAGTTCATTTGTCTCTCTACTTCTTGTTCAAAATGCAGTCGCTGGGGGTGATTTCGGAGGTCACTGCCCCCTAGGCCCGGCCTCACATCAGGCCTCTCGATTGCTAGCATGATCGACCAGGTTGTTGGTGCCAACCATACGCACATCATATTATACATCACGGCCCGGCAGATCAGGAAGTGACTTGAGGAACTTATCAAGTTCTTGTTATACTCATCGCTCCCCCCCCCTCCTTTGCTTTACACAGGAGATATATTGCACCGTCTGTCATGCCTCTCACTTTATGTAGACTGATTTCAGTGTGCAGATTTGGGGCAAATTCCTCCAGAATTTTCTAGCTATAAATTATGATGCATCTTTCTTATATTAAAAATTTTTCCACAACTTTAGAACTCACTGACAAGGACGGATCAAGACAGTTTCCGCTCCCTTGTCGAAGTTCGGAGGTTCGAGCCTCCAACATCTCACAAGCTAACCTCATAACTTGAGAAATTATGCGTGACACAGACACTAGCCTCTAGTTATTGCATTCCGTCTATCCTCCAGACTTAAACATAGGCACCACATTAGCAATTTTCCAGTTTTCTGGTATCTGTCGTGTATCTTGCGATTTATTAAAGTTATCTTGACAAGCCGCAGGGTTATCGTTATGGCCATCTTTTTAACTCACTTCTTCACTTAGTTTGTTTATTTATTTCCTCTAGAGCCCGAAGTTCCGTCCTCTTCCTTCTTATCTCTTATTTTCTGTCTTCTATGAAGGTCCTCCTTAATCTTCAGTAAGTTTCTTCACCTACGTCTATTATATTCCTCGACTATTCCTTCAATTGACCCTGAAGCAATTTTGATTCCTTTTTTTTATGTTAAATAATTATAACACTGTCTCTCAGCTTCAGTTAAAATCATTGCGGAGCCATAACATATTCCTCTTCTTATATCCTTTTTATCTGCCTTCTTTCGTGCTTCGTAGTTCTTCTATAAGTAATATTAATTTCATTACAGCCTGTGGATACTTTGTATCTGGGTTCATAGTCATTTACTGTAGCTTTAATTTCCTTGTGTACCACGCCCACCACCTCCAAGTAGACTCCTGTTTTGAAGTCTGGGTTTCCTGATGTTTTATCTTTCAGTTCTCCTCACAATCATCGCATCCACCACTTACTCAAAGCCCAGCACACCACGATCACTCCTAATACTTCTCCATAGCTGAGCTGATCCCCTATATCTGAACAGTTTAGGTAAAAAACAGGTCCCTTCATTATGTGAATCCTAATTTTCTGAGTCTACCTGAAGTTGATGATTTTCACTAGGAGCTGACTGGCTTATTTTTACACCATTGAATTTACAGGCCAAGAAATGTCATCCTACGTCGGCTTATTTCTAAATCCAGCTCTAAGATACTACCATACATCTCCACCTGTCTGGGACCGAACCCGGGAATTTCGGCTGCTTCAAATTAGTCACCTGACAGACACCTGTTGGCTTACTGCTTCAAGTTAGTCACCTGACAGACACCTGTTGGCTTACTGCTTCAAGTTAGTCACCTGAGAGACACCTGGTGGTTTACTGCGTCAAGTTAGTCACCTGAGAGACACCTGGTGGTTTACTGCGTCAAGTTAGTCACCTGACAGACACCTGGTGGTTTACTGCGTCAAGTTAGTCACCTGACAGACACCTGGTGGTTTACTGCGTCAAGTTAGTCACCTGACAGACACCTGGTGGCTTACTGCGTCAAGTTAGTCACCTGACAGACACCTGGTGGCTTACTGCGTCAAGTTAATCACCTGAGAGACACCTGGTGGTTTACTGCGTCAAGTTAGTCACCTGACAGACACCTGGTGGTTTACTGCGTCAAGTTAGTCACCTGAGAGACACCTGGTGGTTTACTGCGTCAAGTTAGTCACCTGACAGACACCTGGTGGCTTACTGCGTCAAGTTAGTCACCTGACAGACACCTGGTGGTTTACTGCGTCAAGTTAGTCACCTGACAGACACCTGGTGGTTTACTGCTTCAAGTTAGTCACCTGACAGACACCTGGTGGCTTACTGCGTCAAGTTAGTCACCTGACAGACACCTGGTGGCTTACTGCGTCAAGTTAGTCACCTGACAGACACCTGGTGGCTTGCTGCTTCAAGTTAGTCACCTGACAGACACCTGGTGGCTTGCTGCTTCAAGTTAGTCACCTGACAGACACCTGTTGGCTTACTGCTTCAAGTTAGTCACCTGACAGACACCTGTTGGCTTACTGCTTCAAGTTAGTCACCTGAGAGACACCTGGTGGTTTACTGCGTCAAGTTAGTCACCTGAGAGACACCTGGTGGTTTACTGCGTCAAGTTAGTCACCTGACAGACACCTGGTGGCTTACTGCGTCAAGTTAGTCACCTGACAGACACCTGGTGGCTTGCTGCGTCAAGTTAGTCACCTGACAGACACCTGGTGGTTTACTGCGTCAAGTTAGTCACCTGAGAGACACCTGGTGGTTTACTGCGTCAAGTTAGTCACCTGACAGACACCTGGTGGCTTACTGCGTCAAGTTAGTCACCTGACAGACACCTGGTGCGTCTTAGTCACCTGACAGACACCTGGTGGCTTGCTGCGTCAAGTTAGTCACCTGACAGACACCTGGTGGCTTGCTGCGTCAAGTTAGTCACCTGACAGACACCTGGTGGCTTACTGCGTCAAGTTAGTCACCTGACAGACACCTGGTGGCTTGCTGCTTCAAGTTAGTCACCTGACAGACACCTGGTGGCTTGCTGCTTCAAGTTAGTCACCTGACAGACACCTGGTGGCTTGCTGCGTCAAGTTAGTCACCTGACAGACACCTGGTGGTTTACTGCGTCAAGTTAGTCACCTGACAGACACCTGGTGGTTTACTGCGTCAAGTTAGTCACCTGAGAGACACCTGGTGGTTTACTGCGTCAAGTTAGTCACCTGACAGACACCTGGTGGCTTACTGCGTCAAGTTAGTCACCTGACAGACACCTGGTGGCTTGCTGCGTCAAGTTAGTCACCTGACAGACACCTGGTGGCTTGCTGCGTCAAGTTAGTCACCTGACAGACACCTGGTGGCTTGCTGCGTCAAGTTAGTCACCTGACAGACACCTGGTGGTTTACTGCGTCAAGTTAGTCACCTGACAGACACCTGGTGGTTTACTGCGTCAAGTTAGTCACCTGACAGACACCTGGTGGTTTACTGCTTCAAGTTAGTCACCTGACAGACACCTGGTGGCTTGCTGCGTCAAGTTAGTCACCTGACAGACACCTGGTGGTTTACTGCGTCAAGTTAGTCACCTGACAGACACCTGGTGGTTTACTGCGTCAAGTTAGTCACCTGACAGACACCTGGTGGTTTACTGCGTCAAGTTAGTCACCTGACAGACACCTGGTGGTTTACTGCTTCAAGTTAGTCACCTGACAGACACCTGGTGGCTTGCTGCGTCAAGTTAGTCACCTGACAGACACCTGGTGGTTTACTGCGTCAAGTTAGTCACCTGACAGACACCTGGTGGTTTACTGCGTCAAGTTAGTCACCTGACAGACACCTGGTGGCTTGCTGCGTCAAGTTAGTCACCTGACAGACACCTGGTGGCTTGCTGCGTCAAGTTAGTCACCTGACAGACACCTGGTGGCTTGCTGCTTCAAGTTGGAAAAAGTCATTTCATTAGACATTCATAATTAAGACACATGAAATAATTCAAATTATTACTGCTGTTTCTGTCCTAGAGTGGACTCTGACCTCTGACAGCAGGTAGCAACAGCTGTTTTTGTAGCTGATGGTTGAACTGTAGAGTGATAGAGCAGATAATGCTCTATTTAGCAAAAATGGACATACCAGCAGTGTGCTGATACCCCATTCTATATGATAGTTGCAAGGAGGGGGGGACCAAAACCTATTTCCCTTTCATATACGAGTGAAGGGGTAGAGAGGGTGGAAGGGAAAGGAAGGGAGCATCCATACAGGTGCTGTGGCCCCAGGCGAGCTCATTAACCTAGCCTCCTGACCTGAGCTCTAATGACCTCCGACAAGGAAGTCATCAGCAGCCAATCAATACCTGGCTCTCACTCGCCTCATTTCCTACGGTTCATGGCTAAAATACCTGGCTATAAACAACCCCATGACTGACCTACCTGCTTAAAAGACGAATACCTGCTACCTGTTAAAAAAGTACCTGGAATCATGACCTCCAGGACTCAGGCTCAGACCAGGCTAAGACCAGGCTAAGACCACGCCTTCTCAACCCAACAGAAAATATTACAGGACCAAGAGCTATTAAGAAACACAGGAGAATAAATTAAAGCTTCGTGGTTTGTTACATTACCATATATGGGCGAGACTACACCTCGCGGTCAACATACAACACCTGACCCTTGATGATGTAGGTACGTGATCAAGGACGTGTCAGACATACCATATATCATACCCAAAATTTAATATTTTAACTTGTCAAATATATCTTAAATTTTTCCCAAATTTTATTAATTATAAATGAGCCTAATTTGTATAATCCTAAACTAATATTCATATTAATTTCAAAACTGCCACCCCACGTCCCCCCATTCCACCCCACGTCCCCCCATTCCACCCCATGTCCCCCATTCCACCCCACGTCCCCCCCATTCCACCCCACGTCCCCCTATTCCACCCCATGTCCCCCCATTCCACCAAACGTCCCCCCCATTCCACCCCACGTCCCCCACATTCCACCCCACGTCCCCCCATTCCACCCCACGTCCCCCCCATTCCACCCCACGTCCCCCACATTCCACCCCACGTCTCCCACATTCCACCCCACGTCCCCCCATTCCACCCTACGTCTCTCCACAATCAACACCAAGCCCCCCACATTCCACCCCATGCCCTCATATACACCACGCCCCCACGTACACCACACCCCCACATACACCCCCGTGTGCCCACATACACCCCTGCATGCCCACATACACCCCCGTGTGCCCACATACACCCCTGTGTGTCAACATTCACCCCCGTGTGCCCACATACACCCCCGTGTGCCCACATACACCCCCATATGCCCACATACACCCCATGTGCCCACATACACCCCCGTGTGCCCACATACACCCCGTGTGTCCACATACACCCTCGTGTGCCCACATACACCCCCGTGTGCCCACATACACCCCCGCGTGCCCACATACACCACCGTGTGCCCACTTACACCCCTATGTGCCTACATACACCCTCGTGTGCCCACATACACCCTCGTGTGCCCACATACACCCCCGTGTGCCCACATACACCCCCGTGTGCCCACATACACCCCCGTGTGCCCACATACACCCCCGTGTGCCCACATACACCCCCGTGTGCCCACATACACACCCGTGTGCCCACATACACCCCCGTGTGCCCACATACACCCTCGTGTGCCTACATACACCCCCGTGTGCCCACATACACCCCCGTGTGCCCACATATACCCCCGTGTGCCCACATACACCCCCATGTGCCCACATACACCCCCATGTGCCCACATATACCCCTGTGTGCCCACATACACCCCCGTGTGCCCACATACACCCCCGTGTGCCCACATACACCCCCATGTGCCCACATACACCCCCATGTGCCCACATACACCCCTGTGTGCCCACATACACCCCCGTGTGCCCACATACACCCCCGTGTGCCCACATACACCCCCATGTGCCCACATACACCCTCGTGTGCCCACATACACCCCCGTGTGCCCACATACACCCCCGTGTGCCCACATACACCCCCGTGTGCCCACATACACCCCCGTGTGCCCACATACACCCCCGTGTGCCCACATACACCCCCGCGTGCCCACATACACCCCCATGTGCCCACATACACCCTCGTGTGCCCACATACACCCCCGTGCGCCCACATACACCCCCGTGTGCCCACATACACCCCCAGGTGCCCACATACACCCTCGTGTGCCCACATACACCCCCGTGTGCCCACATACACCCGCGTATGCCCACATACATCCCCGTGTGCCCACATACACCCCCGTGTGCCCACATACACCCTCGTGTGCCCACATACACCCCCGTGTGCCCACATACACCCCCGTGTGCCCACATACACCCCCGTGTGCCCACATACACCCCCATGTGCCCACATACACCCTTGTGTGCCCACATACACCCCCGTTGCCCACATACACCCCCGTGTGCCCACATACACCCCCGTGTGCCCACATACACTCCGTGTTCCCACATACACCCCCGTGTGCCCACATACACCCCCGTGTGCCCACATACACCCCCGTGTGTCCACATACACCCCCGTGTGCCCACATACACCCTCGTGTGCCCACATATACCCCCGTGTGCCCACATACACCCCCATGTGCCCACATACACCCCCGTGTGCCCACATACACCCCCGTGTACCCACATACACCCCCGTGTGCCCACACTGCCCCACAAACCAGTAATAAAAGTTAGCTCCTCGCAATATGCTGTTCGGGTAACCTGTAATTTGCTTTAATTTAGCTCTAACTTCTATCTAACGTGCAAACTTGTAGTCTGGGTCCGTGTTACACCCTTTTGTTCATTTTGTTCATTTTCTTCTTATTATCACAATGGTATACTATTACATTTTATTTTTGCTATTTCACTTAATATTATATTCAGGAGTAATTCCATTAGTAGCTAAAATGGATTTACTCGACTTTATAATATTATCTGGTCGTATTACTTAGCTTTGTATTTAGGTAGGTCATTTAATTAGTGTCAACTGCTGGTGACCTGGCCAAGCACCAGTAGGTGTTTTGAGCTGCTCGACCCCTGCTCCGACCGAGACAAAGTGGTCTGGTAAAGCCTCACAGAGTTCAGTTCTTACCTTCCTCACCTCTCGTGAGGGAAGCTCCCTGATTCCTGGATTTAAACTTCTGGTCCCACATGAGGTTCCCTAGCGACCCTCCAGTACCTCGGACGGTATCTGACAGAAACGTCTCGGACGAAGTGTGTGTTGCTGTTTTGGAGATGCTGGTGATTGTCCCTAGCTCTGCTAGGAGTGAATTTAAGCAGCATTGTTCAAAGAGGATGGTGAAAAAGTCATGGGAGACAGACTCGCCTCAAAATTCCTTTAAGTGTAAAATATTCCTAATCTCACTTAGTATATTATGAAAGTTGAATAAGAGTGAATTATTATTGAAGTGTTATGTCTTCTGTCTCATTTGGATTGAGTTAAGTAAAGTTTTATTATGTGAAGAGAAGGTGTTATGATACTAGAGCCGTTCAGTACTATAATCAAGATAATACTGTGTATTATCTTTTAAGTGAACTTAAGTGTAAATTTCATGAGTACTCTGTTTTATGGTGCGACCTTTTTTAAAGTTAATATAAAACCCTTCTATGGTTTATTAAGAAAATTAATAAAAAACCGGAAAGAAACATTGTGATTGTTTACTACTGAGCCCTTGAATGATTTCATCTAGAACAGGATATTCAATCCTGTTTATTTGTTGCAAGAAAGGGCTAAACAGGCTTAAGTAGTGGCCCTGTATGCAACAAAATGGGGGCCTGTCCGGGATTTGCTCTCTGATCCAAGGTGCTGGAGGAAATATCAGCCCGAGGAAGTAAGTGCCGATCCCATGAAAGTGAGCTGCTGTTCAGGTACCCATAAAATTAACTATGGAGGCTCAAATGCAACAGTTAATATGCGAGTTAACCTTTGAGAATTTGAAGTCTTTAAAACTTCAGAAGTGCTGGCAAATTGCCGTACGCCTAGGAGTGAAGTACAACACATATTACACCGCCGAGACCACTCGATCTATTTTGAGAAACATGCTGTTTCCAGAACAAGGGGAGGTGGATGACATTGACGATACTGATGAGGCAAGTCTAATATCTCAATTTGAACACTTGGACCGACCACTTGGAGCACAAGGACTTGATCTTGGTGGCCTTCCAACTTCCCTACCCTCTAGTGATGTGGCTGAGCCAGAATCAAAGGGAGCTGCTGGTAAGTGGACATCTCAGGGAGAGGTGCCTGAAATTGGGGCGTCTAATCACCCAGTTTCTGACCCTGGTTCACAAGAAGCACCCAGCGCAGGTGCTCGACCCAAGGAAAGACGGGAAAACTTGTATCCTCCAACTCCTCCACTACCGATTGGGCCCATATCACAGAGCCAGTTCGAAAGAATGGAGCGCCTTATTACTTTACAAATGGCCCAAATAGAAGCCCAAAGGAAGCTGAATGCAGAAGAGTTCGAGAGGGACACCATACTCTACGAACGTCAGCGGCAAAGGGAAGGAGTTGTGAGGCCCGAGGCCCCCAGAAATATTTTCGACATTCATAAAGCAGCATCTTTGGTGCCCAAGTTTTGCGAGTCTGATCTGGACATGTACTTCGATACGTTCGAAAATCAGGCTCGAGCTATGCAGTGGCCCCAAAAATTCTGGACTGTCTTGTTGCATACGACGCTGACTGGTAAAGCTCGAGAATGTACCGCGGCTTTGCCTTACGAAAAGTACATACAATATGACTCCGTCAAAAAGGTCATACTGGAGACCTATGATCTACTCCCTTTGAGCTACCAGCAAGCCTTCCATACTCTGCAAAGGTTACCAGGGCAAACTTGGGTGGACTTCGCCAGGCAGAAGAAGGTAGCTTTCGAGAGGTGGCAAAGAGCCTCACAAAGCAACACCGTAAGCAGCTTAACCCAATTAATACTACAAGAGGACTTCTATAATTCTATATCTGGGGATTTGCGGAAGTTCCTGATCGACCGTCCAACACCTGATGTGATGGAGACCGCTGCACTGGCCGATCGCTACGAGATCTCCAGCCAGCTGATCCGTGATAGAACATCCAGAGAGGAAGCAGTAAAATTGGGCCAGAAGGTTCGACCAGTTAAATCAAGAACAGAACCTCGCCATAAGTTTCCTTCAGAAGCAGTGACCTCTCGAACCCTGGATAAGCCATGCAATGGTGACCGGTTTCAACTACGACAGAACCAGGAGGTGTATAAAGCCAGGAAGAACTTGTCCTGTTCATTTTGCCAAAAGGGAGGTCATGTGAGAAACCAATGTTATCAGCTGGAAAAGGACAGGAAATATAAGTATCGAGAAGGTGCTCCTGTGCAGATGGTGTCTTCAGTAGCCCACACGCAGAGATGTTTACAGGCGGATCTAGGGCCGGCAGGACCGAAGACTGCTTCACTGAGATGACCTGAGACGAGGGCCATCTCAGGGCAAGAAATTGAAAAGGCAATGAGCCCATATTTTTCAAAAGGAAAAGCTGGTATTGACGAGTGTCAAGTGGTGCCGGTTAAAACCTATAGGGATACGGGGAGTTACTTGACATTGTTAAAAAAGGGAATCCTCTCTTTGTCTGACCGCACTTATACGAAGATAGATGCACTTCTGGAGGAGCCATTTCTAGAGTTCCCCTCCATAGGATATACCTAGACCTGGGTTGCTATAAAGGATATGCGACTGTTGGTATATCAGATGAAGGATTTCCTATTAAGTCTGCTGACCTACTGATAGGAAATGACCTAAGCTGCGAAGGAATCAAGAAAGAACCTCTGGTGATAGAAAATACCTCGGGAGAGGATTACGTGATTGAGGCTCATAGGAAGGACCTATCATTATTTCCCCTGGGAGTTGTCACTAGGTCCATGGCAACGACCAGGTTACCTCCTGAATCAACAGAGGAAGAAGAGGACAAAGCTGATCTGGGTTTGAATCTATTGTTTAGTGCGACCCACTGGCCCGAGGATGCGATGTCTGTGTCTGCAGGGCTAGACTCAACTTTAGATTCTTTAGGTGCTAAAAAGTTTAGACCTGAAGATCTAATCCAAGCACAGATGGAAGACCCCTCGTTGGAGAAAGTAAGAAAGCTGTTGATAACGGAAGAAGAGGCCGAGAAACTAGAGGACTGTGTTTATTCTAGTAGCGGTCTACTTATGAAGAAATCCACCAGAAGACATTCTCTAGGGGCACCTTTGGCCAAGGCCAAGCATGTATTAATCCTGCCTAGGATTTATCGTGAGCTTGCATTGAAGGTCGCCCATAATAGTCCAATGGGAGGACATCTGGGATTAAGGAAAACAATGGTAAAGTTGTCAAAATACTTTCTTTGGCCTAGAATGCGGGAAACCGTGGTGGAACATCTTCACAGTTGCCGGGTCTGTCAGACCATCGGTAAACCTGCTCATACCCCGCCTCCAGCTCCCCTCTGTCCTATCACCTCAGATGGCGAGCCTTTTTCCCGTTTAATCATCGATTGCGTAGGTCCACTCCCCAGGACAAAGGCGGGGAATCAGTACCTATTCACTATAATGGATTCTGCCACCCGTTACCCCGAGGCCATCCCCATGAGGAAAATAAATGCTCGCGCAATAGTATGCGCTTTAATAAAGTTTTTCTCACAGGTAGGGCTGCCTCGTGAGATCCAGTCTGATCAAGGATCAAACTTCACTTCAAAAATCTTCAAGGAGGCCATGTCACGTCTTGGTGTAAGATCTATCCTCGCTACGAGCTATAGGCCCCAGTCCCAAGGAGCATTGGAACGGTTTCATCAAACATTGAAGGTGATGATGTGTTCCTACTGTGAACAATTCAGTAAAGACTGGGACGAGGGCATTCCTCTCCTTCTCCTGGCCGTAAGGGAAAGCGAGCAGGAAAGTCTAGGGTATAGCCCTTTTGAGTTGATATATAGTTATACGGTACGTGGACCCCTCGCAGTATTGAAAAATGTATGGACCAGAAGTCGTACTCCGTCAGTTCAGGTATGCCCGGCTTTGATGCAGGAACACCTCACTTTCACGAGGAACCTAGCCGCAGAGAACTTGAAGAAAGCCCAGGCTAAAATGAAACTACGACATGATGAACATGCGGCCTCTCGCTCTTTCAACATCGGAGATAAAGTATTGGCTCAAAAATTCATGCCCGGACATGCACTGAAACCAAGATATGAAGGACCTTTGGAAGTCATTAAAAAACTGAGTGAAGTGAATTACCTGGTTCGTACCCCAGGGAAAAAGAAATCAGACCATATATACCATGTTAACCAATTGAAGAAATATTATGGAGGGTTAGCCCCGACCGCTGCCATTCTTCTAGAGTCCCAGCAAGAAGCAGAGGATTTGGAGGACTGCTCTAAAGGAATAGAAGTCCGTCTTAGAAACACTCAAGTTCTACGATCCCTGAACGATTTTTTAAAAGGTCTGGCCTGTGACCAAGCCAAAGAAGTGAAAAATGTGATTTTGAAGTACCCATCATTGTTTGGCGATATACATAAGCGTTGCACGTTGGGGACACACGACGTGGATGTCCAAGGAGCTGCACCCATCAAGCAGTCCCCTTATCGCTTAAGCCCTATTAAACACCAAGCTCTAAAGGAGGAAATCGACTTTTTGCTGACCCATGGACTAATTGAATGAAGCAAAAGCCCATGGGCCTCACCTTGTGTGTTAGTCCCAAAGTCAGATGGAACCTATCGTATGTGTACGGATTATAGAAAGGTGAATTCCGTCACAGTTCCTGATGGTTACCCTTTGCCTAGGGTAGATGATTTAATCGATATGGTTGCCGGAGCCAAGTATGTGAGCCGGCTGGACTTATTGCGAGGCTACTATCAAGTGCCCCTGACGGACCGAGCTCAGGACATATCAGCGTTTACAGTGCATGGAGGCTTGTTCAACTACTTGGTTACCCCATTTGGGTTGTGCAACGCAGCATCCACGTTCCAGCGACTTATGAATGACCTTACTTATAACCTTGAGGGGGTTGAAGCCTACCTCGACGACCTAGTAGTCTTTAGTGATGAGTGGAGTTCACATTTAGTCCGTCTGGAGGCTCTTTTTAAGAAATTAGATGCTTATAATTTTACCATCAATTTAGCCAAATGCAAATTTGGACAAGCAATGATTAAGTATTTGGGCTTCAATATAGGTCAGGGGACGGTGGCACCCATCAGTGCAAAAGTGAGAGCCATTGCAGACTTTCCTATACCAAGAGACAGAAGAGGGGTGCAGAGATTTTTGGGAATGGCTGGGTATTATAGACGATTCTGCCCTAACTTTTCACACATAGCCGCCCCCCTTTTCGCGCTAACTAGTTCTAAAATTAAATTTGCTTGGTCTGAGAAATGTAATATGGCTTTTAATAGGTTAAAGCGATTATTGAACTCCTCTCCAGTATTGAAAAGCCCTGATTTTAACTTTCCCTTCCTGTTACATATAGATGCCAGCAGTTATGCTGTTGGGTCAGTACTACTACAGTCCTCCCACTCCTTTGATATTCTACATCCGATATGTTATTATTCCTCCACCTTAAAGCCACACCAAAAGAATTATGCAACCGTAGAAAAAGAAGCTCTAGCCCTGGTTATCTCTCTCGAGCATTTTGAAGTTTACTTGGGAACATCACCTCATCAGATTACAGTATACTCAGATCACAACCCTTTGACATTCATTAATACCATGAAGACTAAGAATGCCAGAATACAGAGGTGGGCCCTTAGAATTCAACCTTTTTCTATTAAAATCCTACACATAAAGGGCAAACATAATGTAATTGCGGATGCTTTGTCCCGCCCTTAAACCAGTTGCACCAATATGCCCCTGTTCTAACTTACGCCTAATATTTCCTTTTTTGCCTACAGTTATGTGAATGAGTGGTACTGTTTACAGTTTAGTTATGGAGGATGAAGCTTGGAGACCAGTTGCTGTGTCCTTACATTTTACTTGAGAGACAGCATTCGTGTCACCCAAGGCCAAGAGAGAACCCAATTCTGTTGAGGCAGATGTCTGTTGTCTCAACAATATCCTCCTTGAATACCTTCAGAACACATGAAGATTGTCTGGGACGAATTGGCTGTGAAATGTATATCAGTCTTGCTATATGGGTATTTCAGTTTTTCTACTGAATCTAAAAGATTCAGGATTATTTTTGTCCTATTGTCAGTGCGACATTTGGTCGTGTGGAGGGGATGTTACACCCTTTCGTTCATTTTGTTCATTTTCTTCTTATTATCACAATGGTATACTATTACATGTTATTTTTGCTATTTCACTTAATAATATATTCAGGAGTAATTCCATTAGTAGCTAAAATGGATTTACTCGACTTTATAATATTATCTGGTCGTATTACTTAGCTTTGTATTTAGGTAGGTCATTTAATTAGTGTCAACTGCTGGTGACCTGGCCAAGCACCAGTAGGTGTTTTGAGCTGCTCGACCCCCGCTCCGACCGAGACAAAGTGGTCTGGTAAAGCCTCACAGAGTTCAGTTCTTACCTTCCTCACCTCTCGTGAGGGAAGCTCCCTGATTCCTGGATTTAAACTTCTGGTCCCACATGAGGTTCCCTAGTGACCCTCCAGTACCTCGGACGGTATCTGACAGAAACGTCTCGGACGAAGTGTGTGTTGCTGTTTTGGAGACGCTGGTGATTGTCCCTAGCTCTGCTAGGAGTGAATTTAAGCAGTATTGGTTCAAAGAGGACGGTGAAAAAGTCATGGGAGACAGACTCGCCTCAAAATTCCTTTAAGTGTAAAATATTCCTAATCTCACTTAGTATATTATGAAAGTTGAATAAGAGTGAATTATTATTGAAGTGTTATGTCTTCTGTCTCATTTGGATTGAGTTAAGTAAAGTTTTATTATGTGAAGAGAAGGTGTTATGATACTAGAGCCGTTTAGTACTATAATCAAGATAATACTGTGTATTATCTTTTAAGTGAACTTAAGTGTAAATTTCATGAGTACTCTGTTTTATGGTGCGACCTTTTTAAAGTTAATATAAAACCCTTCTATGGTTTATTAAGAAACTTAATAAAAAACCGGAAAGAAACATTGTGATTGTTTACTACTGAAGCCTTGAATGATTTTATCTAGAACAGGATATTCAATCCTGTTTATTTGTTGCAAGAAAGGGCTAAACAGGCTTAAGTAGTGGCCCTGTACGCAACAGTCCGTGTGCATGTACAGTACGTACACGAGTGCGTGTGTGCATGTACAATACGTACACGAGTGCGTGTGTGCATGTACAGTACGTACACGAGTGCGTGTGTGCATGTACAGTACGTACACGAGTGCGTGTGTGCATGTACAGTACGTACACGAGTGCGTGTGTGCATGTACAGTACGTACACGAGTGCGTGTGTGCATGTACAGTACGTACACGAGTGCGTGTGTGCATGTACAGTACGTACACGAGTGCGTGTGTGCATGTACAGTACGTACACGAGTGCGTGTGTGCATGTACAGTACGTACACGAGTGCGTGTGTGCATGTACAGTACGTACACGAGTGCGTGTGTGCATGTACAGTACGTACACGAGTGCGTGTGTGCATGTACAGTACGTACACGAGTGCGTGTGTGCATGTACAGTACGTACACGAGTGCGTGTGTGCATGTACAGTACGTACACGAGTGCGTGTGTGCATGTACAGTACGTACACGAGTGCGTGTGTGCATGTACAGTACGTACACGAGTGCGTGTGTGCATGTACAGTACGTGATGAATGGTTTGAAAAACCGACAAGTTGAAGATTGAGACACTTATGCAGCATATGGGAATCTTGTCACTGTGTTTGTCGTGTTTGTTTGCAAGCATAAATTTGTGTATTTGTCGTTGTGCTGTTATTCTGTATATCTGTGTCTGTGTTTATTAGTCTGTATGTGTGTTGGTGTCTGTGTTTGTTAGTCTGTACGCGTGCTTTTGTCTGTGTTTGTCGTGTTTGTTAGTCTGTAAGTATATTTGTGTGTACTCACTTATTTGTGGCTGCAGGGGTCGAGTCGTATGTGTTTGTGTGTGTTTGTGTGTGTTTGTGTGTGTTTGTGTGTGTTTGTGTGTGTTTGTGTGTGTTTGTGTGTGTTTGTGTGTGTTTGTGTGTGTTTGTGTGTGTTTGTGTGTGTTTGTGTGTGTATGAGCGTGTGTTTGTCTTGTTTGTCAATCTGTAGGTGTTATTGTGTCTGTGTTTGTTAGTCAGTGAGTGTGTTTGAGGCTGTGTATTTGTCGTTGTGTTTGCTGACTAACCGTGCTAGAGAAGAATGTAGTTCACCATACCTTATGTGGCATGCAAAAAGGATGTTACAATTTACTCGGCGTATGTCACACTCCCATATAGATTGCCTCCCAACCAATGAACCAGGTGCTAAGGGTTTAACGATCAATAGGGAACCCATCGTTAAATGAGTACCTTGCTTCACTGACCAATCACAGGCAGGCCCGCCAAAGCTGAAGCAACGTGGTTCACTTGCGGTAAGCATTGGCAGACTTGCCTACCTGCTGGTTGAGTACGGTGCACTCTGGCTTCTGTTTTGCCCTCTGTCACCGTCGTATACACTTATTATTCTATCTGTACATATTGTATATATCTGTATATAGTGGGTGAAGGCAAAATAGCAATTATAGTCTATTGCTGAGTTTGTTTGCTCCAATTCCCATTACGACCAGGTCTCACAGGCCATTCTTTACCTGTGTTCGTAAAACCTTATGTCTCTCTCCCTGTGTCATGCTCTCTCCCTGTGTCATGCTCTCTCCCTGTGTCATGCTCTCTCCCTGTGTCATGCTCTCTCCCTGTGTCATGCTCTCTCCCTGTGTCATGCTCTCTCCCTGTGTCATGCTCTCTCCCTGTGTCATATATACATGTATATCCAGCTAAAGATCATCTCTGACAATACACTCTGTATAAGTTTATTAGCTCATTGTTTGCGAGATACTGATTTGAACATTAACATGCACCAAGTTACTGAATATTTACTTCCAAGTCGTGGGCTGTTAAAACAAATTTAACTTGTCTTGTTGGCTATTAAAATAAATTTAACTCGTCTTGCAGCCTATTAAAACCGATTTAACTTGTTTTTTTGGCTATTAAAACCAATTTAAATTTTGCTGTCTATTAAAATCAATTTAACTTGTCTTGTGGGGCGACAGGTGTAAGAGAACGAAGGAAACAGGTCAACAGGGACAACAGGTATAAGGAACATCACAGGTGTGAGAAAACAGACGACCAGAGATAACAGATGTAAGGAAACACTGAACGTTTCGGCCCGACGTGGAGCAAAACATGGTCAGAGGGACACATCCGGCCGGTCAAGGATTCTATCCGGCTGCTGCCACTGTGTCTGCAAATTGAACGACATTGATAGTATCTTTATTTTTAAGGAAAAAAAAAAAATATACGTATGTGTCTCAGTGTGTGTGTGTATATACACGAGAGGTGTATGTGTGTAGGTGTGTGTACACGAGAGGTGTATGTGTGTAGGTGTGTGTACACGAGAGGTGTATGTGTAGGTGTGTGTACACGAGAGGTGTATGTGTAGGTGTGTGTACACGAGAGGTGTATGTGTGTAGGTGTGTATACAATGATAGGTGTATGTTTCTCAGCGTATATACAAGAGAGGAGTCAAAAATATTATTGTGTGGTGGTAAACAAGTGACATTCAGCCATAATGACCCTGGTGTAGTCGATAGGTTTTAAACCTGTCTACTCCGAGTAACTAAGCTGCCAGATGGATTACTGTTATTGCTATTAGTTTTAGTTTATTATCACTAGTATTATTATTAATTTAATATTATAATTTTTATTTTTATTATTATTTAGTATTATCATTATTATTTTAATTATTAATTTAATATTATCATTATTATTATTACTGAATATAATAAGGAAGGGCGTTGCCCGGAGCTTCACAGGTTAATTAATTAACTTCCCTTACCTGGAATGTTCCAGGATTAATGACTTATCCCAGCCTGAGGATTAATGACTTATCCCAGCCTGAGGATTAATGACTTATCCCAGCCTGAGGATTAATGACTTATCCCAGCATGAGGATTAATGGCTTATCCCAGCCTGAGGATTAATGACTTATCCCAGCCTGAGGATTAATGACTTATCCCAGCATGAGGATTAATGGCTTATCCCAGCCTGAGGATTAATGGCTTATCCCAGCCTGAGGATTAATGGCTTATCCCAGCCTGAGGATTAATGACTTATCCCAGCATGAGGATTAATGGCTTATCCCAGCCTGAGGATTAATGACTTGTCCCAGCCTGAGGATTAATGGCTTATCCCAGCCTGAGGATTAATGACTTATCCCAGCATGAGGATTAATGGCTTATCCCAGCCTGAGGATTAATGACTTATCCCAGCATGAGGATTAATGGCTTATCCCAGCCTGAGGATTAATGATTTATCCCAGCCCGGCTCCGGCTGGGTTACAAGTATCTTTGGTAGGTTAAATCACCACCACCAGATGTAGACCAAACGAAATGTAAACTTTGCCAGATGGATTATTGTCACACCCTGCGTCATTATGTACTGGAGTGTGATAAAATTAATGAATTTAGAAACAACTCACTCAGAAGTGTTCAAGAAATGGCTAAGTATTTTATCCACAGTGGTATATTACAGACCATTCTGGAGAAATACCCTGACTTTGCTAGCTGTAAATAAAGCATTACCACATATGTGCATGTGTGTGTGTGTGTGTATGTGTATGTGTATGTGTATGTGTGTTTGTGTGTGTGTGTGTATGAGTTTGTGTATGTGTGTGTGTGTGTGATTATGTGTGTGTGTGTATGAATTTGTATGTGTGTGTGTGTGTGTGTGTGTGTGTGTGAGAGAGAGAGAGACTCAGCAATCAACATTTGCACCAATAACTCACTACAGTTGTGACCGGGTGTGGAAGTGTGAATTGCTCATTACTCTAAAATTTGTTCATGATTGTAGCCATGTATAAACGTAAGTAACCATTCTTACAGTATTCATTACCTTTGTAACTTGTGAGTTCATTACCTTTGTAACTTGTGAGTTCATTACCTTTGTAACTTGTGAGTTCATTACCTTTGTAAATTGTGAGTTCATTACCTTTGTAACTTGTGAGTTCATTACCTTGTACCTAGTTCAGCCATCAAAACTTTGGAGCCCGGTCCCTGACCCATTGTGTACCTCTGTAATCTGTAAATACCTTTGTAACTTGTCATGATTGTGACTAGACCTACCTGGAGTTCATTACCTTTGTAAATTGTGAGTTCATTACCTTTGTAAATTGTGAATTCATTACCTCTGTAACTTGCTCAGCTATCAAAACTTTGAGGCCCAGTCCCTGGACCCATTATGTACCTCTGTAATCTTTTGACTACCGCCCACAGGATGGGTATGGGGTGCATAATAAACATATTAAACTAAACTCCCAGCCTGAGGATTAATGGCTTATCCCAGCCTGAGGATTAATGACTTATCCCAGACTGAGGATTAATGACTTATCCCAGCCTGAGGATTAATGACTTATCCCAGCCTGAGGATTAATGACTTATCCCAGCCTGAGGATTAATGACTTATCCCAGCCTGAGGATTAATGACTTATCCCAGCCTGAGGATTAATGACTTATCCCAGCCTGAGGATTAATGACTTATCCCAGCCTGAGGATTAATGACTTATCCCAGCCTGAGGATTAATGACTTATCCCAGCCTGAGGATTAATGACTTATCCCAGCCTGAGGATTAATGACTTATCCCAGCCTGAGGATTAATGACTTATCCCAGCCTGAGGATTAATGACTTATCCCAGCCTGAGGATTAATGACTTATCCCAGCCTGAGGATTAATGACTTATCAGCCTGAGAGGTTAATGGCTTATCAGCCTGAGTTAATGACTTATCAGCCTAGGAGATTAATGAAATGGGAGAATAAAAATGAAGGTTTCAATCACCCAAATACCACCACAATCACCCAAACACCACCACAATCACCCAAACACCACCACAATCACCCAAACACCACATCAGAATGCCACAATCTTTGATGCCACCACATCCACGATACCTACCGATCGCCGTGCCTGGCCACAATCACTTCCCAATGCCACCCAGTCGCCTAGATACGATCTTAAATGCCACCGCATCACCCCAAATGCCACCACAATCACCCGATGCCACCAGATCACCCCAGTACCACCTGATCGCCCCTGGGCACCTTGATCCGTGCCACAGTCGGCCCATGGCCTGATCCTGGAGCAACACTCAGTGCCCCCAGATGCCGCCACAGATCACCCCATTGATGCTGCCGCAGTCGGCCCCTGATGCCTGCAGTCGACTTAGAGTGCACCATGATCCTTTAGATGCCGCCGCAGTCCGCCCCCAGATGCCACGCAGTCGCAGATGCCACCTGATCGCCCCAGATGCCACAGTCATGATGCTGCAGTCGCGAATGCCGCGATCCGCCCCAGCTTACGCCCATCTTTGCAGGCACCGCCTGAGTCGCTGAGCGCCGCAGTCGCGAGCGCACCCAGTCGCCCCCGGAGCCACCTTGCGCAGTGCTGATGCAGGGCCGCCTGATCACCCCAGAGCACCGCAGTCGCCCCCCAGGGCCTTGCCGCAATCCGCCCCCAGACGCCGCAGTCCCCCAGGCCACTGCCGCAGCGCCCCGCCGCAGTCCTTTAGACGCCACCGCAGTCCTTTGAGCACTGCAGTCAACTTTGCCTGATCACTTTGAGCGCACTTGCCGCAGTCGCTGAGCGCCACCTTGATCGCGAGCGCCGCCGCAGTTGCCCCTTTGAGGCACCTGACAGTCTTTGAGCCACCACAGTCGCTAAGCCACCACCTGATCACCCAGAGCACCTGATCACGCAAACTGGCCTGATCCCGCCCCAGCACAAGCCACGATCACCCAGCCACCTGAGCACGAGCCCCACTTGCCACCTGATTGCCCCAGACGCCACAGTTGCTAGAACACCACCGCCAGTTGCCCCAGAGCGCCGCAATGGCCCCTGCACACCATGATCACTTTAGACGCCGCACGATTCGCCACCTGACCGCAACCACACCTGATCGCCCCACCGCACCGATCACGAGCACCGATCCTGATCGACGCTGCAGTCGCCCCCGCACCACAGTCGCCCAGGCCGGGCACCTGATCACCCTGGGCGCACCACCAGTCTGCACCTGATCTTGAG